>NW_017619403.1:1807500-1937500 GCF_001879475.1 Ipomoea nil
TTCACTGTGGTGTGTTTTATTACACTATTGGTGTATGTTGTCAACACTGTTGGTGTATTCTGGAACCCGCCCGCTATAAATGGCCACTGTAATTACCATAACACCCCCACTTACCAAAACGCGCGAAAATTCTCAGAATTACCACTGCCGTTAGATTAAACTAATTCAACGATACAGATACGACCACACGACCACACCTAATGACATGACCACATATGAGCGCTTTTCTATATATATATATATATATATATATATATATATATATATATATATATATATATATATATATATATATATATATATATATAGGGAAGGGTTCAGGTGCGGGTATAACTTCCCGTGCGGTTGTGCGGTTAGATCTGAGCCGTTGATCAAATCTAGATCAACGGCTCAAATCAATGAAAATTAAAAAAAAAAAACAAACAAACAAAAAAAATGCGTGTCTGGAAGTAAGAAGCATAAGCTAAAAATGGTGCACCTTTAAGTGTTAGATCTTAAGCAAAAACTCACGCACATTAAGTACAAAACCCACGCACATTAAGCACAACCTCACGCACATTAAGCACAAAACCCATGCACTTTAAATATTAACTCACAGACCTTAAGTTTCAACAACTACTGACATTAAGCACAAACTCACGCACATTAAGTACAAAAATCACGCACATTAAGCACAACCTCAAGCACATTAAGCACAAAACTCACGCACATTAAGTATTAACTCACAGACCTTAAGTTTCAACAACTACTGACATTAAGCACAAACTCACGCACATTAAGTACAAAAATCACGCACATTAAGCACAACCTCAAACACATTAAGCACAAAACCCACGCACATTAAGTATTAACTCACAGACCTTAAGTTTCAACAACTACTAACATTAAGCACAAACTCACGCACATTAAGTACAAAAATCACGCACATTAAGCACAACCTCAAGCACATTAAGCACAAAACCCACGCACATTAAGTATTAACTCACAGACCTTAACTTTCAACAACTACTGACATTAATCACTAACCTCACACACATTAAGCACAAACCCTACGCACATTAAGCACAAACTCCACTCACATTAAGAACAAATCTCACGCACCTTAAGCACAAAAACACACACTTTAAGTTTTAACAACAACTCACATTAAGCACAACCCCACGCACATTAAGCACAAAATTCACGCACCTTACGCACAAGACTCACACATCTTATATACAAAACTCACGCACATTAATCACAGAACCGCTCACCTTGCATAAGACTCACGCATCTTATATACAAAACTCACGCACATTAATCACAGAACCGCTCACCTTAATTTTGACCTAGATGCAAAAATTATAAAATTGCCACTGCATTTTTTTTTTTAAATTTTGGTAATCCTAGACGTTGATTTTTGCGAGATGAATGGCACAGATTAAACCGCACAACTGCACCTGGACACCCTAACCGCACCAGAACCTAATTCTATATGTGTGTGTGTGTGTGTGTATATATATATATATATATATATATATATATAACTTGCCAATGACCTTGTGGTTTTGTAGTATGAAGTGACTTTTCTAAATGAGAGGTAGATGAGGCAGATGGCAGGAGACAGCAAAGGACCAGGTCGGGCATTTAATTCAGCCCCCAACACAGCTGGCCTTAGACCCCAAAGTCAAATATATGCGGCTGAGATGGACAAGTTGTCTGTTAACCAATTTAATGAGCTCGTTTCTTCTAAGGTACCTACTCCCAGTCCTTACTTCAACATGGACCCAACATTCCAGCCCGGTTTGCAAGGCCCAGTTATAAGTGGCCCTGACCAGAGGAAAAAAAGAAAAGGCCCGGAGCACTCCGCTTTGACCACTGATCTGTTCAAGGCTGCTATTGATCCGAGTCTCTCAAAAAACCTGCTAGAGGCGGGACCTGCGGCGCAGGCCCGCCTAAATCAATGAGTTTTATCTCTTGGAACTGTCGGGGGCTTGGCAACCCAACGACGGTTCAAGTTCTTATGGACATGGTCCACACCAAGAGGCCGGTTCTTTTATTCTTGATGGAAACTAAACTTGGTTCGGTTCAAATGGAAGATATTCGTAAAACTTTGGGCTTTGATTTTTTATTTACTGTGGATTGTGTGGGCTCTAGTGGAGGCCTTGCTTTGATCTGGAAGAAATCTTTAAATATAGACATCACAGACAGTTCCATTAATCATATTGACGCCATCATCAAGCCATGTTCTCCTCCCTCCACCTGGCGCTTTACAGGTTTCTATGGGAATCCAGAGAGACACAGAAGGAAACTCACATGGAGCCTCCTCAAAAATTTATCTCTCGCCTCATCTCTCCCTTGGATGCTTATGGGCGACTTCAACGATATTCTTCTTCCTGGAGAAAAAATCGGAGGTGCCCGTCAACCGCAGTGGCTTATGCAAGGATTCAAAGAAGCAATCGAATTCAGTGGGCTAAGGGATTACCATTTCGAGGGCTATCAACTTACTTGGGAAAAAGGCAGAGGCACATCTCAATGGATTAAGGAAAAACTGGACCGTATTCTTGTCAACAATGCGTGGCTCGACAAATTCGAAGGAGCAAAAGCTGAATCTTTTGAGGCGCAGTCCAGCGACCACATCCCTCTAGCTGTCTGGCCGTCACCCTCAACATGCACAAGGAGAAGGAGAAGTTTCAAATTTGAAAATTACTGGTTGAAGGAAGCTCAGTGTCGTGAAATTGTGTACCAAAGTTGGACTAGTTCGGAAGGTCTTCTACTAAGCACTAGATTCGAACTGTGCAGTCATGAGATTTGGAAATGGGGTAAAGATTTTAACAAGAACATGCAGCCTCAAATTGATAATCTCAAAAGACTCTTGGGAATTCTCAGACCCAGAACAGATGATATTGGTATGAAGGAGTTCTCAGAGGCCCAGAACCAATTCCTTAAGCTACTGGATAAACAGAATCAATTTTGGAAGCAGAGGGCGAAATTGTTCTGGCTAAAGGGGGGCGACAACAACACTAAGTTCTTCCACAATGCAGTTAATCAGAGGAGGAGGAACAACGAAATTATGAGACTGCGCAATCAGAATGGCGATTGGGTTCAACAAGGTCCAGAACTGAATTCTCTGGTAAGAGATTATTTTTCCAATATTTTCACTTCGGAAGCTGGAGATTGCAATCCTGTTATTAACTGTATAAACCCCATCATCACTAGCTCCCAGAATAATATGCTCTTAAGAAAATTCACTGTCTCTGAGATTAGGAAGGCCGTGTTCGGTATGCATCCAGATAAGAGTCCGGGATTTGACGGGTTCAACCCAGGTTTCTTTCAATCTTACTGGGATATTTTAAGTGAGAGTTTGGTTAGCTTCTCTAATAATTTTCTGTGTTCTGGGAAGCTCCCGAAGGATATTAATACCACTCAGATTGTGCTTATACCCAAAAAAACCATTCCGGAGACAATGGCCGACCTTAGACCTATCGCCTTATGCTCTGTAGCTTACAAAATTCTTGCCAAGGCCATGGCCAACAGATTGAAAGCCTTATTGGATGGTTTAGTCTATGAAAATCAAGGAGCTTTTGTTCCAGGCAGATTGATCACCGACAATATAATGTTAGCTTTTGAAATGCAACATTTTATGAAGAGGAAAACTCAGGGGAAACAGGGATTAGCAGCTCTCAAATTGGATATTAGTAAGGCCTATGACAGACTAGAATGGCCTATGCTGCGCAATATCATGATCAGATTGGGATTTGATACTAAGTGGATTGAGCTTGTCATGGAATGTGTAACCATAGTGTCCTACTTTGTGCTTAATAAGGGTCAGGAAATTGGTCCCATCCTACCACAACGAGGTCTAAGACAAGGAGATCCTATCTCTCCGTATTTGTTCATCTTAGTGGCAGAAGGGTTCAGTGCAATGATCAGGGATTATGAGCGAAAAGGATATATTCATGGCATCTCAGTGGCTAAGAATGCACCATCTATCAGCCATTTATTCTTTGCCGACGACAGTTTTATCTTCTTCAAGGCCACTGATGGGGAAGCAAACAACTTGAAAAATCTTCTTTCGGACTATGAGAAGGCATCAGGTCAAAGTATTAATTTGTCCAAATCCACCCTGGCTTTTAGCATAAACATATCTGGACCTGTGAGGGATAGACTTAGCAATATTCTAGGCATTGACTATAGCAGCAGCAATGGAAACTACTTGGGGCTCCCTATGATGATAGGAAGGAACAGGACTGAAATTCTTAGCTTTATCAAGCACCGTATTGTCAACCGGATTCACGGGTGGAACCACATATTCATATCCAGAGCGGGAAGGGAGATTCTTTTGAAATCTGTTCTTCAAGCTCTCCCTACTTATGCCATGGGAGTCTTCCTTATGCCAAAGGGTTTAATCAAAGCTGTTGAGACTACTATGAACTCGTATTGGTGGAAAGGAGGCGGGGGAAATAGTACTGGTATTATCTGGAAAAGATGGAATTTTCTGTGTAGGCCAAAAAAGTGGGGAGGACTCGGGTTTAGAGATTTTCATAAATTTAATCTAGCCCTTTTGTGCAAGCAATCTTGGAGGTTAACCAACAACCCCGACTCGTTGGTTTCCAAAGTCTATAAGGCGAGATACTACCCTAACTCATCCTTTCTTGATGCCAAAGTGGGAGCCAATCCGTCTTTCATATGGAGCAGCTTGATGGCTACACAAGATATCATCCGCAAACATTCAAGATGGAGAATTGGGGATGGGGCACAGACGAACATTTGTGGTGCCAATTGGCTGCCGGACAACAACAACCCTAAGGTTTTGTCTTTTCCTTACCCGTTCATGGAGAATTCTAAGGTGGAAGATCTAATTGATCCCAATACTCATGATTGGGATGAATCCACCATTAGGAACATCTTTATTCCCAGAGATGCTGATCTAATTATGAAGATCCCCTTAACCTTTCAACAAGTGCAGGACAAGATTATTTGGGGCCCAGAAGATAACGGCAAATTTACGGTTAAAAGTTGCTACAAATCTATTTGTGGCGAGCTCACTGAGGAGGACATCATCAAATGGAGTAGCATCTGGCATTATAAAATCCCTCCAAAGGTCAAAACATTCCTATGGCAGGCTTGCAATTCCTGCCTCCCTACAAAGGACAATCTCAGGCAGAGACATGTCAACTGCGTAGATAGGTGCAGCCTGTGCAGCAACGGAAGAGAATCCATTGTACACCTTCTTGTTGAATGTGAGTATGCCAAGTCTTGTTGGAGCTTTCTTCGCTTTCACTCTCTTCACAACTCTGCAGATAACTTCCAATCTTGGCTGAGCAATACCATGGAGATCTTATCAGATGACCAGTTTTGTATCTTATCTATGGTTTGCTGGTTTTTATGGAATCTGAGGAACAACATTGTTTGGAAAAACCAGTCTATGGAATCAACAAGAAGTCTGATCATCAAGGCAAGAACCTACTACTCAGCCTGGTTAGCAACAAACACAATTGAGTATACCAAACAGCAAACCACCGTCACTCAGGAAAATTGGAGTAAACCAAAACATGGCTTCATAAAGTTGAACGTGGATGCTGCTATTAACAAGGAAGAAGGTTGCATGGGTTTTGGTTGCGTTCTAAGGGATGAACATGGGCAGTTCATAGCAGGAAGGGGAGCTCACTGGAGGGGCGTTCTTACATCTAGAGAAGCCGAAGCTTTGGCTATTCGAGAATCCCTCAACTGGATCAAACCGTTCATAGTCGACAACATCATCATTGAGACCGACTCCCAACAAGTTGTCCAGAGTTATATTTCAGGGAATGGAGAGTCTTCTTTTCACTTAATCTTGGCAGATATCAAAAGCTTAATGAGCTCGTTTACTCATTGTAGTTTAGTTTTTATCAAGCGATCCGCGAATCAGGCGGCCCATCTCTTAGCTAGGCAGTCTGTTTCTTTGTCTGGTTGCTCGGAGTGGTTCACGAACCCTCCTCCTATCATTTGTAATACCCTTTCTTCGGATTTGAATTAATGCATTGTCTTTGGTTTTCAAAAAAAAAAAAAAAAAAAAAAAAATGAGAGGTAATGGATTGGATCTCTAGTGGAGGTGATATTGACTCTTTATGATTCAATAAATTTAGAAAGTAGATATGAAGATATCTTTATTAGGGAGTATTACTTTAAACTAAACAATCAATTAAACTGCGTCTTTAGTCTTTACACTCTTTTTTTCTGCTTATATTTGCCTTACTTTTTTCCTTTTCTTTTTCATTTTATTTATTTGTTTTTTTTTTTAGGACAAACTTTTGGAAGGTGAACTGTTAGCACATAAACTGTTTACTTTTTCCTCTATATTTAAATTTTGATAAGGACATAAGGTGATAACATGTACAAGTCTCGTATGGCATGCTCTCAGTATCCCCACTCAAAACAATTTTAAAATATCTTTTTTAATGTGAATGGGATTGAACCTAAGAGATTCTATATATACACAGTTAAAGTGTTCATTTGACAAAATTAGTATATGAAAAATTGAAAACTTCTACAAGCATAAGACTATTATCTAAAAACAAATAGAGATGGTTGGTAGAATTTGTAAGAAATAAAAAGAAGCAAATTCACTCCAAAAAAAAAAAAAGCAAATAATAATAATAATAATAATAATAATAATAATAATAATAATAATAATAATAATAATAATAATAATAATAATAATAGGGATTACAATAAGTGATAAATATATTTATAGGAACAATATAAGTTCTTTATAAAAGGAAGCCTGGAACTTTTTGTAATAAAAAGAAAATTAACACCTAGTGAAAAATCTTATATACTACAACGTTTGATTTCCATCAAGAACAAATTCTCATAGGGATCTCTTAATTATATTATTCACAAATAAAGTTGTTGGCTTAAGTATAGTAGAGCATCCCCAATAGTAGTATTGGGTGGATTTTTTGTGATTTTTTTTTTTTTTGGTGAGGTGGAGGGGGAGGGAGAGAGAGGGTTTGGGTGCTTGCAAAAGTTAAGTTATTTGTGAGCTCCGCTGATTGTTAAAAAATAATAATAATAAAAAATTAGACCTAGTTGCCCGAAGAGCGCCTCAAGGTGGTCGTCAGACCAATTGACTTTTTTTTTTTTTTTTTTTTTTTTTTAATAATCTCTTTCCTAGCTTTCTTGTTGGAGTTACAAAATTTTAAGCAAAAACCCAACTGTTGATATATGATCGAGCTTGCTATATATGATTAATAACAAAGTTTTCACAATCTCTAATGGAGTTTCAAGAAAATGATCCTACGTTCACTCGTTAGGCTTAAATTTGCTAGCAACTATAAATATATTTATTCATGCATCTCCCTAAAAGTACCCGACACCATTCTAACCTATACCTCACCAACCAACTTTCTACCATAAAAAAGAAGATTGGCTAAAAGATAACGTTAAAGATGGTAGCTAGATATTCGAATATGGGGGATTAGGGGGCAGTTAATTTTGCAAAGGACCACGGTGAGGTCTAAAGAGGGTGACAAAAACAGCATATATATATATATATATATATATATATATATATATATATATATATATATATATATATATAGAGGGGTGATCACACGTGGCCATGTTGTTAGGTGTGGTCATATGGTCAATTATAGGCCATTAGATTAGATAGATCCAATGAATCATATTAATCAAGATTTTTCCAGTATTTTCGCGCACATTCTCCTACCCAGCGAACTGCAAGGGTAAACTCGTCATAAAACACCGGAATAGGGAAAATCACATTGTTGTGTGTTTTATTACACTATTGGTGCATGTTGTCAACACTGTTGGTGTATTCTGGAACCTGGCGGCTATAAATGGCCACAGTAATTACCAAAACACGGGAATACACCATTGGTGTGTTTCACTGTGGTGTGTTTTATTACATTATTGGTGTATGTTGTCAACATTGTTGGTGTATTCTGGAACCCGCCTTCTATAAATGGCCATTGTAATTACCATAACACCCCCACTTACCAAAACGCGCGAAAATCCTCAGAATTACCACTACCGTTAGATTAAACTGTTTCAACGACACGGATACGACCACACCTAATGACATGACCACATATGAGCGCTCTTCTATATATATATATATATATATATATATATATATATATATATGGAAGGGTTCGGGTGCGGGGAACTGGGGAAGGGTTCCTGTGCAGTTGTGCAGTTTAAACTGGCGCACCTTAAGTACACAAACCATAAGCACACAAACAAAACACCTTAAGCACACAACAAAGCACCTTAAGGTTTTAAAATGGTTCACCTTAAGTTTTACACAACTGACGCACCTTAAGCATACAAATCACGCATCTTAAGAAGGAAAACAACGCACCTTAAGTTTCAACAACTACTTCCATTAAGCACAAAACTCATGTACCTTAAGCTCAAAACCCACGCACCTTAAGTACAAAACTCACGCACTGCACCTTAAATTTGACCTAGATGCAAAAATGATAAAATTGCCACCGTATTTTTTATTATTATTAATTTTGGTAATCCTGAATGTTGATTTAATCAAAATCAATGGCTCTCCTCTCACCGCACAACCACATCAGAACCTAATTTTGTACATATTAAAAAAAAAAAAAGGAAAAAGCAAAATTATTAATTAAGGATGTATATGGTGCTTGCTTGTTTGTTGTAGTCGTCGGTGGTTTTTAATGTTTTGGTTTGTCGTCCATTATATTCACTCATATATGTACCTTTAATTAGATCCATCCAATAGTGCTTTCTATATTGGCTTATGTTACTTCCATATATGCTCCTCACCACCTCATCTGATTTGATATCATGAAATGATTGCATTTGTGGGCTATTATATTGTTGGTTTTTCTTTCTTGGCCTGACGTTCATAATGTTATCAACCAAATTAAAGCATGTCATATATAGTACTTAACATTGCCTTTAAAATGTTTGAAAAGATTGAATAAGGATACGTATTAGTGTTAGAGAAAAATACTGTCTCTAAATGATATGATTACATTAAGTTTGTGATAAAGTTGATTATGATTTTATTTTTTTTATTTTTACTTTTATATCTTGTATTCTTGTCAGTTACGTTTTTACTAGTGAGAAAAATACGATATTTGTATATAATATAATTATATCAAATCGATGACAAGTTGTTAATAATTTCATATACTTAATTAACTTCAATTTATCTAGTTAGCAATTATAAGTTTAAAAACAATACGTTCTCTATATATGATATATAATCTGATATGATAAAATTACATAATATATGATACATGATATAATTACATTAAATTTGTAACAAGTTAATGATAACGAAAATTTTTATATGTTTGTATATATCGCATGTAATCTGCTGTGTAGAAATACAATTGAAGAGCCTGCATGAGCTTAACTCACTGGTTTAGTAGGCAGTTTTTGGGAGAAGAAAAATACAATATTTTATATTCTTCGATCAGCGAATAAGCTTGCCCACGTTATAGCGCGGGCTACTCATTCTCAAGCTGGTTCTAGTATTTGGTTATTTTCAATCCCAGCCTTCTTGTATTGAACAAGTTAATCTTTTCCCTTTAAAAAAAAAAAAGCCTAGAAAATCATCATATCCCATAATTGGCTAGAGAAACTCTCTATTTATAGTGTCGAAGCAAGAAATATTAGGACTATATATTCTAGTTACACTAGAATTTCTTCTCATTCTCTTAGTATTATTGTAAATCTATCTTTTATCCTTCCTCACCTGACTAGAACTATATTCTTATAAATACATAATGTACTTTGTAGACTAAAAGTGATTAATAATAAAATTATTTTCAAAATTATTATTTTCATCTAGTATCAGTATACCAAATGATCCATGGTTGCAAACCACTCTATAGACAGCTCATCATTTTATCTCCATTAAACTTACCTCCTCAAAGTACCTATTTTGGAAGATTCAACTTGTTCCCTTTCTCCATGGTCAATCTTAGTGTATAAGTTGATGGCACGTTATCGTGTCCGGCTTCGTTTATTCAGGCTTCAGATGGGTGTTTAGTTGAGCCCATTTGCAGTAAAAAATCGAATCTATCAATATTCTTTTATCTTGTCCATGCTCATCTCATCTCAATCCGATAGATTAGGTTATGTATGTTGCAGTGGGACATGTCACGTCCCAATTTGGGTCCTTTACTCAGGCACGATCTCTGAGTCTCATTAGTTAGCTACCGTCTTTGCGTCAAGGGGATTCCACTACGAGTGAGTATCTAGGCAAAGTCAAGATTTTAATTGGACTTCTTATTGAAGCCGATCGACCAATTAGTTTAGATGAACAGAATCTAAATCCCATTGACCACCAAAGAACTTGTGATGATTGATCAAGTCAATGATTATCTCACCACACATTAATTCATCTACGCAGATAACATTTTCTTGACTACTCCTATGGAACCACCATTAACACTCATCATTTCCCAACGGGGGTGCGGCCTCACAACTGAATGCATTGTTAATCAACCTCATGGACGTGGTTGTGACAATAGAGGAGATTGGAGTCGTGGACGTGATCGTTGCTATGTTCCAAAGTGTCAAATCTGCAGCAACCTTAGTCATACTACACTGCAATGCTATAGTGTCAAATCTGCAGCAATCTTAGTCATATTATACTATGATGCTATTGGAGATTTGGAGCCCAGTCCTCAAGTAAATATGACTTACGTTAATGATCTAGACACTACTCCATACTCACAGAACTGGCCCTCGGACTATGGTGCTACCCATCATGCCAATTCTTATAAGAAACACATGTCAAATTTCTCATATGGTGCTACACACATTAATTCATCTACGCAGATAACGTTTCCTTGACTACTCCGAAACCACCAACACTTATTTCTCGACAGGAGCGCTGCCTCACAACCGAATGCATTGTTAATCAACCTCGTGGACGTGGTCGTGACAATAGAGGAGGTTGGAGTTGTGAATGTAGTCGTCGCTATGTTCCAAAGTGTCAAATCTGCAGCAATCTAAGTCATACTGCACTACAATGCTATAGGAGATATTTTGGAGCACGGTCCTCAAGCAAATATGACTTATGCTAATGATCTAGACACTACTCCATTCTCACAGAACTAGCTCCAGAACACTAGCTAGTACTACCCATCATATGCAAGTTCTCATTAGAAACACATGTCGAATTTCTCATTGACGATCTAACATAGCAACACATTATCATCTATTCAAGTTAGTCATAACATGTGGTGGCAAAAGTGATTGTTTTGTCGTCCATACCAAGTCTCCCAGCCTTGGAGACCAAGACATATCCAGGTCAGTCTTCGCATTTGTAAACCCGCTTAATTAACGAAAGATATATATTAAGTATTGAGAAAATACATTCTTTGTACATGATATAATTACATTACGTTTGTGATAAGTTAGTGAGGGTTATTTAATATTCCACTGCTCAATTTATTTACTATATATTCACATCATTTACGCTTTATCAGTATTTGTAAATTGTAATCATTGTATACATATAATTATGCAGAAGGTGATGGAGTTTAAAGCATTGAAAAAGGTGATTAACCAAGGTAAATCTATCTTTTCACTCTTAGGGGGCGTTTGGTTCGGGTTATCTAAGATAACCAAGGTTATATTTGGTTGGTTATATAAGATTCCTATGTTTGGTTGGAGTTATGCAACATTCCCATGGAATAAAATTTACCCTCCACATCATCTTTTTCCCTCTTTTGAAGGGAATGTGATTCCCTTAGAATTCTTAGGTATTAAAAGATTCCCTTGACATTTTACTAACTTTGCCCTTCATTTTCCATCACATTGCTTTGTTTTTTTACCGAAAAAATAAAAAAAATAAAAAAATCAAAATTAACCTTTCGGTTAAAGCAAGCAAGCTAAGTTCACTTTGCTTAACATGAAAAATCAACTTTGTGGAAGCCACATTTGAATTTGTAGAAATTAAAGAATCTGTATGTATGAAGTCACGAGTCAACTTTTCGGATGAAAGAATGAAAATTAATTAATTAATTATATATATATATATATATATATATATATATATATATCAAATTTTGCATGGTTACATGCATTGGAATATTGAAATGCATTAAAATATATTGAGGGTATTAAAGTAAAATAATCATTATAACATAAATAACAATACTTCAACCAAACATGTTTATATTATATATCTTAGTTTTTACCAAACACAGGAATCTAACATTCCCAGCAATCCAACATTCCCTAAGGTAATCTGACATTCCGTGAACCAAACGGCCCCTTAAAGTGTAATCAAACAAATGTCATAATTCTTTAGGAGCCAACGTTACTAATATAGTGCGCTAAAAGGATAGTTTGATGGAAATTTTGTTGTTTTCATTAACCTTAGTCAATTTCCCCAAAATACAAAAATTGTGAATAGATAAATTAAATAAAGTAATTAATAGTTTGGTTTTTGTGTTTATGCAAGTTGATACTCGGATTAAGTTTAAATAACGCTTAAAGATGTAAAGGCTAAAACACTCGATCACAAGATTAATACACAAGTGATTTTCTCAATAGCTCTAAAAAATTAAAAAAAAAAACAAAAAAAAAAAACCCTACACTAACATTGCTTACTAAAAAGTCAATCATCTGTCCTAGAAGGGGTGGTCGAGTGAGTATAGTATGATATTATGATTCTTGTACCAAAAGATCACGAGTTCAATTTTTGCTAATATCCTCTCAGTTGAGCCTATCTCACTTGGTCTTCTTAGTGTGGTTTATCTCTCTTGTGCGATTTGCAAGCTATTACACAAGAGTAGGGTTTATCCAATACACACCCTCGAAACAATTTCATAAGAAAATGATTTACCCAGTGCACATCCTCGAATACTGAATGTGAGTTTCCCTCGTGATAATAAAAAAAAAAAATCAATCATTTATGAATAAATTCATAATCAAAAAGTATAACCACCATCTATAATTATTATTTACTAAATAATATTTTCCACGGTTATTACTATAACTTGAATGTATTAGTATCTAAGCAAACATCTAATTAACCCCTATGCATATAAACCTAAAGTGACCCCAATAGGCACTAAAATAAACTTTTCTGAAACAAAAAATACATAACTTCAAAAGTTACACTTTGATATTAATTAATCTATTCATGAATCGATAAACCCTTTAGATTTAACTGATTGTTAATCATGTGTAATCCATCATCACAAATTATAATTACAATTTATAATCATGAATTTTACTACACAAAAGCAATGAGAATTTAGATTAATATTTGTGGTGAAGCAACATGCAAATTAAAGCATTAGGAAAATATTTGATGTTTGGGATGGAAGGATTTTAAAGATAAGGTAAAATATTGTCCTTGGATTTAATAAAACTCCACGGTTTACGGAAACGTGTGGTGACTGGTGAGAAGGTTGGGAAGTTGGGGTAGTGGTAAATGAATGTCGAGAAGGGGTCACAACTCTCTTGGAATTCCAAAACCACCCAACATTATGTTTAAATTGCGCAAATTACCACACATTTTTAGGAAAATTATTTTTTAAAAGAATAATAAATCAGAGGAACAGCTTATGTTTTCAAAGAGTATAAAAGGGCATGCATTTGATTACTTTGATGTTAACTTTGTTTTTGTCTCTTTCTTTGGCTAATCCGCTGGTAAAACCTTTCCTTGGACTTTGGTTCACACCATCAATTTCTATAAAGATTTTGTTCCCCTTGCCCAAATTGCCTGCCCTTTTTCAAATTTGTTTTCTCCCTAAAGGAATAAAATGGTATTAAGACAATATTTTTAAAGTTTTTGTATTCTAAAGATTTTGTCGTGTCCTAGAAATGGCATCAATCAATTAACTCAACATGGATAAATTATTCTTGAATTTTTGTGATCTCGATCTTATAAATAAATAAATGAGACTGCTAAAAAGTATAAGCATAATCTTTAAAACAAAACTATAAGAATTCTATAAATTTATAATCTAGTATCTCCAAAGTCCAAACAAACAGAAAAATTTTATTTAAAAAAAAAAAAAAAAAAAAAAAAAAAAAAAAAAAAAAAACATCTTTAAACTATGCTAGTGGCTACCTGTTGGCATGCCGCTATCGTTTGAAATGCAAGTAGAACAATCTATTAGGGGGAAGTTATCTCTACAGATTCAGGGCTTAAGGCATCATCTGTGTCATTGGAAAAACATAACGGTTTTGCCATGCGCATGCTCAATTAATTAGGTCCTAATTATTAGGAAAGAAAGTGATTTGAGGAAAAAACTAATGAATTTCAGGATTAACTGCAGATTGTCTTTTTATTTCTTAAGTAGTTAGGTCAAAAATAAATATTGAACCCTCTAAAAATTGAGGCACTATGCTCTTGGACATTTTGCACAGTCCAAAATTCGGACTTGATTGAGCCATTGAGTCACCGTGATCTACATCCTCCCAAATGCTCTGTCAAATCGGGGTATGGGAGTCCTTGGAGTTGGATTCAACCTTTTAAGAACAACATGGATAAATTATTTATATTTACCATTTGAATATCAAACGAGGGTCGGTCATAAAAGCGTTTTGGATTCAAAACACTAAAATGAATCTGGTGATTATCAAATATTTATTTAAAATTTTGACTTAATTAAAATGCTAAAATGGTGGAATCTACTTATTTTTTTATTACCAAACAAACATAATCTAAAAATTTGGGTGTTGGGTATGATTAAATTGTAATTTTGTTCCTACCAAATTTCATGAAATTGCAATTTCTATGGCCCCTAATAATTGCAATTTCATAGTTTGTAATTTTAAAATAAATTACTATTTTGCCCTTGTTATTATTATTACAGAGTATATTATTATTATACAATGACATTTTAGTCTTTATTCATTTCTTCCATTTTAATTCCCAAACAATGTAATTGAATTCTCACCTTAATCTTTTCCCATAGAATTACAATTGTTTTCCCCCTAATTCTCTCATTCCAACCAAACGCTCTATTTTATGTACAAGAACACTGAGTTGGGTTTCAAAGAAAAATACTGGAAATAAGAAGGCAGGTATAAATTATAATCCATTCTTATGTAAAATTACAATCTTATTATTATTACAAAGAAGAAGAAGATTTTGAGTACATTTATCTCATGAAAATTTAAAAAAGAAAAATAATAATAAATGAAATATTTGAGGGCCCATATATGATATATGCATGTTAAGATACATAACTTACATAAATGGTCATAGAGGTCCATTTTATGTGACATTGGGGCTATGAACCAAATGCTTAACAGAACAGCAGTAGAGATTTGAAGAAGAAGAGAGAGTGGTGGGTGCTGCTCTCTTTCAAGTTTCAAGTTTTCAACCTAACTGGCCAGGGAGGTTAATCCACTGAAGTTGGAGCTCCACCTCGCCGCACTCTACGTTTCTCAATCGCAGGCACATATCTTGCGAGACCATGCCGTCTTTCCAGACCACACACGACTCCTCGGCCAGGCAGTTAGCCCTGCACGGTAGTATTCGTGTGATCACGGTGCCACTCGGGTACCCATCTAAATTCATCTGCAGGGCGTCTAGAAATGGCTTAATGTCGAACTCTGCGTCTCCCATTAGGTCGTCCATCGTGAATGTGTCGTGATCGTACACCGTCTACAACACCATACAACAACCATATATATGTGAACATCATATCAGAAACTACCAAATATTGTCAACCAAACTTCATAAGAAGCAGACTTCTTCATATTGCCAGAAATGCACATGCTTCAAATACAATTTTCTCTACAAGGGTGTTGAAAAAGCAGACATAGACATTAGAAGAAGTTAAGAACCCTTAAATTATCATCATTCTTTCACATATAACAATATGATAGCAATATGATCTAAGAGGAAGCAGTTCTTCTAATCCTATACCCTAATATCCTATACAGTGATCGGGGTTCTTTTTTCTCATTTACCCAAAGTGATAAGAAAATTACCAGCGTAATGGGAGTGTTAGGATCTGTGACAGTAAGGGTAAGATCTTCATTCCATTCAGGATTGACGTCCTTCTGTACAATACGAGTCTTCATCTTCTGCGTAAATATGCAAAAAGATGGAATATGGGCAATTTTTCATGTTGGGATAACCATAATCCACAAAGTACAAGGAACTATGACCAAAAAGATATTGCTAATCCTATTAGTGTTCTTTAAAATCAGTATCATGTACTCTGTCACAAACATAATAATGATGTATCCATAAAAGTAGCTGGATGTCAAGCTACACTATGCTTTATCCTTAATAATATCTTAGGACTTAGCTACTAGTTCATTGCAATAGAAACCTTCTACTTAAAAAAACATAATTAAAAGTAAGATCATCAATGTTGCAAAAGGCCCTAGGTGCTAGGCGGGCGTCGGGAATGCCTTTTTTATAAAAAAAACCGCTGAAAACGACGTCATTTTGAGCGGAAAAACCAATTTTTTTTTTTTTTTTTTTTTAAAAATCTGGCCGACTAGCAACCGCCTATACCCTTTTCGCCTCGGCCAATTTTGACAACACTGAAGATGATGCAACTTCCTTTTGCTCAAAGTGAAAGCATAAAGGCCAAATTCATCATGACGGTCACCCCTCAGTTTAAGACATGCCGAAATCTAAAAATTTTAAGGGTATTTTCGTCATTTTCAACTTAAGATCCCAATTTGAGTATGAATAAAGAAATATAAGTCCTAAAATCGATCTCAATTCGCAATTCTCATCATCATCCTACCTTAATTTGAGGAGGAGAACTGTGAATTGAGATGATGGTAGGGCTTAAATTTCTTTATTTATGCTCAAATTGGGATCTTAATTTGAAAGGACAAAAATATCCTTCATAATTTCATATTTCGGCATGTCTTAAACGAAGGGGTGATCGGCGTGATGAATTTTGACACTAAAACAATAGTATTGGTAGGTATTAAACATGTGGACCAAAATTGTCATTGTGCTAATACTCATGGGACCAAAATTGGTATTTGCTCGTAACTCAGCTAATCCTTAATCCTAATAATCTATGTTAGGTTGACAAAACAAAGTAAATATCCATCTAATTCATTAACAAATTCTTAAAGAAGGTGGATTAAAACAAACTACAGGCATGCATATGGTAATCCATAATTAGCATCAAAACTATAACAACAACAATTGGCTTCATTAACAAGAATTCTCCATAAAACAAGAAGGGGCGGAAAAATAAATAACAATTTCCAATTCTTTTTTCATATGAATTGGCAAAACTCCTTGGGAAACCAATTAAAGTAATTAAAAACAAAAACGGAAATGAATAATTAGGCACTAAAAAGATGATGAGACTTTGAAAAAACAATTGAGCTTCGGAATTTCAGCCTAAATGCATAAAAAGGGGAAAGAATTGAATCGGAAGCATATATATATATATAAGGTTTCCAGAAATGAGCAGCGTATTAAATAAAGCAGCAATTGAGATTATCATCTTATTCAAATCCGAGAGAGAAATGTAAAAATTAAAGCTCAAATGGCAGACCTGTTGATCCATCTTGACAACAATGTAGGGATCGCTGCTCCTCATATCGCGAACGGCGAGGTTGACACCTCGTTTGATATGAACTTTGAGAATTCCTAAGATTTCTTCCATTACAGAATCGATGACGTTCTGCGTTGATGCCCTTCTTCTCCCCGCGTTGTAGGCGAAGATCAGATGCTTCCATGCGAGAGAGACAGTTTTCAAAGACGTTGAAGAAGGTCGACATGTACGCGGGGCCGGTTATTGTCTAGCCCTGTCTTTTTTACTCTTTTTTTTTTTAATTAATAATTTATTATTTTTGTAAATATTGAATTTTTTACAAACTTATTTTACACTTCACATCAAATCTAGGTCAATTAATTTATAACTAAAATATTAAACTTTTATGACACGTTGCAATTTTATGACAAATTCTTTTTGTTATTACTTAACTTTTAGTAATCAATTATCATATTTCTAACAGATAGCATTGAGAGACTAATCCGTCACTAAAATAATAATTGAAGGACTAAATGTGGAGATCTTCTATCAAAAGAAAAAAAAATATGGAAATCTCAATAATTTTAAAAATTAGTTTCACTATTTTATTTTTTAATAATTAGATGACTAAAACATCATTTTTCTTGATTTTTTAAAGATGTTTTATAATATAATTTCTCTGACATACTATAATTTACACAATAATAATATTCATATTGTAATAATGTCTAATTGTTAGTTAAATTATCATAATCAATCATGCTCCTAAGAACATTTGGATGTATTTCCTAATTGAAAAAAATTCTCTAATTAAAAAATAGAAAATAGAAAATTGAAAAATAAAAATATAAAATAGAGAATAAATCATGAAAACCGAAAAATAAAAATAGATAATTAAAATAAGAGCAACCCCAATAGTGATATTTTTTCACACGAATTTTACATGCCACATTGGATTGGAGATGGAAGAATTTTACAGGCAACATGCCACATTTTGCACCACTATGTATACATAAATGCACCACCACGTGTTCAGAAATGCATCAGGATGTGATGCATTTCTCAGCACCACCTACTCAGTTTGTAAAATCCACATCTTGGCACATTTCTAACCACGTGGTGGTGTAAAATTACACGACCACACAGGAAACAGTAGCCACTAACCACATATGAACGAATTTCAAGTGCCAAGCTGGCGAGTGTGCTGCATGCGCCCGCTGAGTGCACATGGTGCACCGGGTAATTTTTTTTATTTTTTTTTTCCTTCACCACTAGGCCCACAAAAAAGCAAAAAAAAAATTCTTTTTTTCTTTTTCTTCACTCTTCTCTCCTCCAACTCATTGTCTCACACATCCATGTGTGCACAAAAAACTGCTGTTGGGATGGTCGTTCTCCTTCATCATATAAATGAATAAAATGAAGTATCTTCAATTTTAATTGCATTTGACAAGTGAGCATAGGTGTGGAAAATGAATGCCTACAACAATGTATTGTGCCCATTCCAAAAAGAGATCATTTTTTCAATAAACAAAAAATAAAATAATAAAAAAAATTGTCATATGACATGATGACCAATGCTATGTAGCATGAACTACTACTTCTCCTCACATATCTTCAAACTTTCCCTGTTAAACAAAAATAATTTCTATTCGTAAATACCTCTGGATTTGAACAAAAATTCAATCTTCTCCTTCTACCCTTTGGAGGGAGGTTTATCGGTTCCTCTCCATGGGGATTGAAGTATGCCTGAACACGGTTAATGCTCTAATAACTCGACAAAAACAACTTCTTTAGCCTGTCAGCAGACTGAGCCGCTCTTTTGTTGTTCGGTTCAAGGACAAGCGCATATCTGAAATCTGCATAATTAGAAGGAAGCGAACGGGGAGCTTCAGAAAACAGAGGAAGACAAGACAAGGAACCCGAGTTGTGTGAGTACTATTATATGGTTTCAATTCTCAAAGCTCATCCTCAATAGCTTTGGAAGGTTTAACCATTCGAGGCCAAACGAGGATCAGTAAAACAAATATTTCCCCCGCCCAAAGTTAGTCATTTAGGTAGAGTAATAAATGGGCAGAAGTGTCAAATAGGTCCATCTACTACTGCGAAGTGCTCAATTCCCACCACGAACTAAAATATAGCGTAATCAGCCACATTTACTTCCTAATATTGTTCGATTTGGGTAAAGAAGACAATTCACCTTCAATCGCCTCTTGATAGTAGCCTAGCATCTCCCGTGCTGTGCCCCTTCTGAGGTAAGCTTTGACATTCTGCACGACGAAACACAGGAAAAGGTAAGAGAGTTATAGAGAACCATTGTACTTAAGGACTTCATAGGGAGTATTAAATTTTTTTTTTTTGGTTGCCCAAGGGTATCCCTCCAGCCGATAGCCAGAAGACTAATCCCGCGTCCCTACTGTCAGCACACTAGGTGGTAGGGGACTGGCCAAATGGTTTGCTCTATTCACATGGGTGGGGATCGAACCCCCAACCTCATGTTTAAGGGACGAGGTGCTGAACCACCACGCCAACCATGTTGGTTCATAGGGAGTATTAATAGTTCACCATCACAAATGACCAAACTCTCCCTTATAGCAAGCCGGCCATACAAATGAATATGAGAAGGGAAAGAGAAAGTACCTTATTATCAAGATCAATGGCTTTAGTACAATCTTCTTCAGCTTGGATGAAGCTAGATAAGAGTATAAAAGAATATAAGGATAAAAGTTATGAAATTCATAATACCTTATGAAGCAAAAAGATTTGAGAAAGGAAATTACCCTCCTAATTCCAAATATGCTGCCGCTCGGTTGCTAAAGTATGTTGCATTATTACCGTTCAGCTTGATTGCCTCTGTGTAAAAGCCAATAGCCCTCTGCCACTGTTTCTCTTTATACGCTTGGTTACCCTGGAAAAGAATTTTAAAAATTTTACCAACTTACATGAGTCATATAGGAACCTTCCTTTAAGACGAACAAGTTTAGTACCATGAAAGATTCTGTAAAGACTCCTCGGATAATTCACACATTGACATATACCGTGCTGTAGAACCGAACAAAATATGTACATATGTATACAGCACATGAACAAGAAAAATAAGCATAGAACCAGATAGAGTTGATAAAACCAAAACCATAGTAACGGAGCTATTTAAACTATCCTATGTTAAATATGGAAAGATCCAAATGAAAGTTAATATTTACACCTTTTCCTTAGCCATCTCAGCAGATGTTTCAGTACTGATAGCACTACCGGATGACTTAGACTTTGCAGTTATGTCAGATTGTTCCTGCAGAGTAGCATATAAAGTCTGTATAGCATCAAGTAAAAATCGGTCACCTCCATGCCTTGCTATAAGGGACACCGAGATTGGGCATTTATCGTGTGATCCAAGTGGTACCGAGACCTAATATAAAATTCAACAAAGAAAGAAGACAATAATTATAAAGGATTGTATATTACAAAATAGATAAATCTTAACACTATCATAGGAAGGGGCTGAGGGATGTTTGGTCTGCCCACAAACGCAAGTGAGACAGGTAGATCCTCACCTGACAGCAACCTGACAGGCTCGCTATGGTTGAAAATGAACATGTTCTAATTTGATAGTCCTGCGATTGAATCTCACTTGCACCAAGCTTTGGAGGTGGATCGGCAACAGTGGGGATAACCAAAATTCCATCATCCTGCAAAAAAATTTCATTGAAGCATGGGTGCAAAGCTCCTTAGAGGTTTAAGGTTTTCATATATTACAAGGTAGAATAAGTCGATACATATAGGATGGATCATGGATGTGAGAAAATGGAGATCCAGTGAATCATGAATAGTAATCAAAGGGTTAAAGTATCTAGCAAAATGGAAATAGGAATACAATCAGCAGAACACTAGCAATTCAACAAAGACCCTAATAATGAGTTTGCAACACACTTCATTAAAATATTGGACTTTTAAGTACCTTTAGAAGATTACTTAGAGCTGATCGCATTTCGTTCCTGACTACATGGCAGTTTTCAATATCTATAGCTGCCATCTCCAGCCCTCCATGTAGCTGTGCTGTGATAGCAGGGTCTAGTGTAGGTTTCACAGAATCGATCCACTCTCCGTGATTTTGCTTGAATTCATGACTGTAGAGTGTGAACAAAACATATAGCAATTCAGGATGCAGCGACAATCACTTATGTTGGGTTAGGAGGGACAAAAAAGAAAAAGTAAAGTCCTCCACAATATTGAGAAACATAACCAACCACAGAAGATACAACATCTAGATAAAGCACAACATCAACCACAAATTGTCAATACTTCATACTTTTCACTCCTGAACCATAGAAATTTGAAGAAACTTCTTGAAAGCACATACTGCAAAATTTAAGAATGCTTCTAAATCAAATTCATATGTTACTATTAGGCCTGGTCATCTGTAATTTCAGTTAATTTGGTTAATTTTGAACCGAATTAACTGAAATTTCATTTTGGTGAAACCATTCACCGAACCAAAGTACAATTTACCAAATTAACTTAACCAAATTATATTAAGGTTAACTAACTGAATTGACCAAAATTTTATATTATGTAATATATTTATTACTGTATTTATTATTAAATCAGTAAATTCCAAAATTTTAAACTGAATTAGCTGATGACTAAATTTTTTCAAAACTTAAACCATTAATCGAACCAATGTAATTAAGTTATGGACCGAATTAACCAAAATTACTATGGTACAGAAATCCCTAATTTCAACTAATGGAAAAAACATTGAGAAACATAGCTTTAGAACAGTTCATTCCTATTCCTATCCAAATCAAAATTCTGAACCTACAATATTCACGTCACCTACCTCTTGAGCATTTGCAAAATATTTGCTAACAACTTTATAGTTGTCAACTTTGCTTCACCATTTGATTTCTTGCTCTGGAAAAGCTTTAGGCTTGGAACTTTTGAACACAAATAAGTTTCCATATCCTCATGCCTTATCACTTGTCCTGCAAAAGGAAACTCTTAGGAACACAATCGAATGATTGGTAAATGACTTCCATACTGCTTTTCAATGCCAACAAGAACAGATTATGAGGATGTACTTCCAAACTGCTTTTCAATGGCTTTGATCACCACGTGACTGGTCTGAGCTGGAGGAATGTTTAATGAATGAAACAAATCATCAGCAATCACAATGTTCCTTGGATTACGTAGCGCAACAAATGGAACCTGCAGCAGCACATGTCCAACACGACGCAGTATATTGGGATCCCTTGCAAACCATCCTGAGAAGGGTTAATGTTGAGAGCATTAAAACATTATTCCAAATGTAAAGGACAGTGACATTTAACATTGTTAAATTACAAGTTTCTAACAAAACTTGAGCTAGTGCCTTGAGCACCCAATATAGTTATCTTCTACAAGCATCAAACATGTAACTACATTATTGAATTACCCATAAACATGTTAAACCATGAGCAATTGTATTTATAAATTATAATTAATGCCAGCAAACTCTTGCTGACCTAATTAGTTCAGATTTACTTCTCCACTTTGTACAAATAAATAAAAATTATATTCCATAATGAAAATGAATTATATAGATTATAAAAAGTATGCTCGAAGGGTAAACATATATGGAAAATGGCTACACACCAAGAGATTACTATAGCAGATACAAAGTACGAGATAAGCAGTATTGGATAAATCCATAATTTATACCAGTAAACTGTATGGGGAAAAAAGCACTGGATTTAGTTATCTGTCAAATAAGAAACCCATATCAACAACCATGTATAGAACAAGCAATTTTGTTTTTGAAGATGGAAAAGGATATTTAATTACTATCAACAAGGTACTTAAATAGAGAGAACAAATTAAATGGAATGGAAATAGACAAAGATACAAGCAGGACTAATCATGTGTAGAATTATGCCAGGAACCCATGCTTGCTAAATCAGTTTAGTTGCCTGTTGTACAACTGGCCCTATTGAAGCTAATGTATAACCCAAACATATTTTTATGTACATAGAAAGGGCATTTCCCATAGTAACAACCAACAAAAGAAAAGGGTAAAAAACAAAACCTAAATCTAATATAAAGAATGGATATACACAAGACAAGAACATATCTAACTAGTTATGGAGCAGTTTTTATTAACATTTACAAAAGGGTAGGACATACCAACAGTGTCAAGGCTTGGTGATACAGGAATTACCCCCATATAAGAAACAGTTCCAGGAGATGGTCGGAACCCCATAATTCCACAATATCCGGCAGGAACTCGCACACCACCAGTTGTATCAATACCTTCCAAGAGAAACTAGGTTAAGAATGAAAGAGAAAGTAAACTCTCAAAAATTAGCTTATCTGTAAAACAAAAAGAGCTGTACTAAAACTGATCATACAAATCCAACAACTAATGTAGAGATTGTGCTGCAAGTGCAAGAAATTAGGTTGTGAACATCAAAAGGAAAAGACAATAAAAAGGAAAAAGGATTGGTACTATGAAACTCACCCAAAGAAAAATCCACAAGGTTAGAAGCTACTGCTACAGCAGATCCACTAGACGGACCTCCAGATACCCGTGTAGAAGCAGCAGGATTAGTTGGTGAATCATAATGTCTATTCTCACCACTCATTCTGGTTTTGAAGACGCCAGTAAACAACAAACTAATTAGGGAAAAGACTAAAAGTGGCCAGTAAAAATAGATTGAGGTTATCATTCATTGAAAATTTACAACAGAGACAGATCCATTTTCTACTGCATGCCCATGAAATATTGAAAAGAGAAGTTCAATACAAACCCAAATGCCAGATCATCCACAACAGTTTTCCCAACACACATAGCACCTCCTTCAACAAGTGCATTAACCACCACAGATGTCTTGGTAGCAGCTTCGTGTGTTCTTGACCAGTCTGGATTCCCAAACCCAGTAACAAACCCCTCAATATGAAACCTGTGCAACCATAAGTAAAATTATGAAAACTCCATTTCATTCTTCCAAAAGGGGTTGAACCCCAACCTAAGGCCCCCACACCCCGACCCGACAGACCATTTGGGATGAAAACTCATCTCTTTCCTATTCAATGCTGCTTGTGAGTCTTGTTATTTTACCAAAAGCTCAAACCATTCAAACACCCATAAATAAAACAACATTACTACTAAAAAAAATCCAGTCCAATTGAAAAAAACGGAATTTATAATAAAATGATAAGAAAAATCTCAGTTCATTATTGGGTTATATATATATTGGTGCAAAAGAATACGTAGAATTGTAGAAATGTTCAAGTAAAAAAGGCTTACACATCAGAGACGGCGAAAGTAAGGCCGGTGAGAGGGTGAGGAGCTTTAGGCGGAGGAGGCTGGGGAGGCGGCAGAAGCTGAAGGCGGTGGACGAAGGCTCCGAAGTCGACTTTAACAGCTCGCTTCAGCTTCCTCGTAAGCATCAAAATGCCGGCCAACCCTAACCCCAACAGCACCCACAAGTTCGCTGGCTGCGACGCCATTGCTTCTTCGCCTACAATACACCAATTTTCCCTCTGCAATTCTGTTCTGAAGAAGGATTTTGTTCAGTTCGTTTCGTATGGGTTTAAGGTTCAAGGAAGGGATACGTTATCTGTTAGGCGCCCCCCCCCCCCCCCCCCCCGCGCGGTAGTAAAAGATTTGGTAGAGGCGGTTATTGTTGAATTATACCAGGCAGGAGCCAGGGTTAAATTGTGGACTCTAGTAGTTAACAAAAAAATAAAAAATAGTTAACATACTTGTGGTCTAGCGGCATCAAATTGCTTTCACATATAGAAGGTTGTGGATCAATAGAGGTGGTATTGACTATTTGTGTTTCAGTATGTTAGTTATGAATATATTAACACAGTCAGTAATATTAAAAAAAATGAAGAAATATAATATAGTTGAGTTAGAGTTTACATATTATGTGTTTGTAATTATTTATTATTACATAATCTATTAACTGTAGACACATGATTTAAGTGTTATGTTAAATCAGAGTATACAATGTAATATGGACCATTATTGTTTGGCTATTAAAGACAAATTATTGATTTTAGGGATAAGGGTCAAATAAGCCCTTAAACTATACTCATTTGTGCAATTAGGCCCTTCAACTCCAAAAAGCTCCAATTAGAACCTTGAACTTACTAAAAAAGTGCAATTAGCATTATTTGCAGGTTACTTTCAAGTTAAAAGGTCAACTCTTGATGATTGGATTTTCAAGTTGATTTGGCGAGCTGACGAGGCTTTCACATTTTTTTAAAAATAATATATTATATTAAATTTAATTTTTAATAAATATTAATAATCATATATTAAAAATTAAAAAAAAAAAAAAAGTTATGCTAGCCCAAACCGTCGGAGGCCACAGCCATCCTACTGACATCATCACTTCACCATCGTCGTCACCGCTGCCGTCACGCACCATCGCCAACTTTCAGTCCATACCCTCCATATCTATTACATCCCCTGATGCTGGGTAGTCTCGTCCCTTGGACTTCATCTTTGTGCCTCTGCCATCAAGAACGGAGCTCGAAAAAGACATATCCGATCTCCAGTGGTAATATTATTATAGCTTTAAATCAATTGAAATTTTGTCGGATTTCAATACATCAAAGTAAGCTCTTTGTAATACCACGCGGTGTCTGTTTGCTTAATTCAGTTGCTGTAAATGAAGTATATAAACCAAATTGGATCGAATCCTAAGTTGCAGAAACCTAAAACTAATCTGTTAATTTCAATTCCATGGTTGGGTTCCTTCTGATTTTCATTTTTAATTTATTATTATTATTATTAATTAAAAATTAAAAATTTAATTTAATATATATTTTTTTGGAAATAAAATTACATTTAATATAATATATTATTTTTTAAAAAAAAAAAAGTGAAAGCCACGTCAGCTCGCCAAATCAGCTTGAAAAATCCAATCATCAAGAGTTGACCTTTTAACTTGAAAGTAACTTGCAAATAATGTTAATTGCACTTTTTTGGTAAGTTTGAGGTTCTAATTGGAGCTTTTTGGAGTTGAAGGGCCTAATTGCACAAATAAGTATAGTTTAAGGGCTTATTTGACCCTTATCCCTTAATTTTACTATCTATGGATCAACGGTTGAACCAAAAAAACTTGTAAAATAATACGGAGCTTTAAGAATATACATATAAAGAACATTTATGTGCAAAGAAACTAGACAAATCTCATATTCTCTTTAAGAGTTAATTTCATTTTTTGTCATAGATTTATAGATATAAACATATTTTTAGTTCTTGTTTTTCAAAATATCCATCTTTTGTCCTAGTATTATTGTGGCATGATCATTTTTAGTCCTATGTCACCAAAATCGCTTAAATAGCGTTAAATACAATAACATTTCGGTTTATTATTCAGTTCTAAGTGTTATTTTTTTTTTCATCTTTGGTCATAGATCTATACATGTCATTCCACTTTTAGTCAGTTTTTTTAAAACATCCCCGTTGGTCCTAACATTATTGTGGCGTAACAAATTTTTGTCGTACGTCAATAAATATGTTTAAATGACATTAAAAATAATGTTATTAATCACTCCAAATCCTTATTCTTTCTTATTGATAATAAAAGTTATAACACAATACAATGGTTCTACAGCTTCAAAAAATATATACATTGAGCATACATTCATTAATAGTATAAATAATTCATAATTCATTCATATCATAATGGAGAAAAAATTACTACATATTCATAAGTCTACCGCAAAATTCAAAATGATGTAATTGAAAAAACTACAAGTCTATTTCATGACAAACGTTAAGTCTAGTGCATAAGTCTACTTCATAAAAATCTAGCAACACCTCTAAAGCTCCTATAACAATTGGCTAATTTAAAATGTTTTTGAAGTAGACTCGTGGACTAAATTTAAGGTTTGTCATGAAGTAGACTTGTGATTTTTTCAATTGCACTTTTTTTGGGTTATGCAATAGATTTATGTATTGGTAACACTTTTGCTAACATTAGGCTATGAATGAATATAATTATGGATTATTTATGTTATCAATTAATGTATATATGATCAAGAGGATTTTGAGTGGTTAATAACATCATTTTTATTGTCAATTAAACATATTTGTTGACGTAGGATCACAAATGGTCATGCTACAATAATGCTAGGATCAACGCATGTTATGATAAAAAGACTAAAAGTGAAATGACGCATATAAATCTAGGACTAAAAAATAAAAATAAAAAAGGAATTAACACTTAGATCTAAATAAACCGAAATATCATCTTATCTTATCTTCTTACTCTATAATAAAACACAAGCATTTTCGTTAAAAAAATAATAATAATAATAATAATAAGTGTTTCCCCGCCCATTGAAAATGACGTAGTTTTGATACATTTGAATAGTATATGAGTTAAACTATGGGGGAGAATTTCGGGATAACCCGGGTTTGGTTCCTACAAGTGACGATTCCTTTTGGGCCAACTTCTGTGCCTCCCGGAGCGAACAAGGATTAGTCGGGTGGACCTGAACCGTTAAACAGACAGAGAAAGACCCGGACCACCTCGTGGTTTAGATGAACTGTTTTTTATGCTCATTTCATATTATATTTATGCTTTACAAAAAAGATGCATTAGACAATTGCAGGTCATATTTTAGAGGAAGCAGCAAACAAACACAGATTTGTGAAATGTGTTAAGTTCAACTGTTCAAGAAACACTCTATGCTTAAATTACAAGAAAAAAATATAAAAGAAAAATAAAATTAAAGTTCAATAATAAATTAATAACTACCTAATTTAAATCTAACTATAGAATTAGCATCAATATGATTAGATTAACAAACTACTGATGATTAAATTTTAATCATATATCAAACTATTGTTTTGGCTACTTCAAAAACAATTAATGATTTAAAATAGTTTATACAAGTCAAGAATATTAATACAATAGTTTAAACATGTTGGGTTCAAATCTAACCAAACAATAGAATTAGTATTCCCAATAATTTTTTTTCACCAACCAAACAATGAAATTTATCTTCTTAGTAATTGCTTTTATTTCTATGAAATTTCAATTCCATTTCCCTTAAAATATTTTCCGCGGGCCCTAATAGGAATTCATGAATCCAATTACAATAAAAATTATTTAAAAAATAATAATAAGCAAAGAATAAAAATTTGATTTCAATAAATAAAAAATTGACATGTAAAATAAGACATATACGTAGGCATGATCACAGTTCGAACCGAATCGTGCACTGTTGAACCGGAACCGAAATCGAACTATCCGTACAGTTCCGATTCTGCCGGTTCCGGTTTCAAACTGGAAAATTTTAAAAATTATAGCATTATTTTTTTTTTTAAATAAATCCGGTTAGAACTGCCGGTTCCAACCGGAACTGCCGATTCTGAACCGGAACCTTACCATAAGGTTCCGGTTCCGATTTGTCCATTTGCGGAACCGGAATCGGCGATTCTGAACAGGAACCGCGGTCACCCCTATATACGGAAAGTAAAATTAAAGGGTTTATTTATTTTTACATTTTTTTTCCCTTTAAATTATGCCTTTGGCCCCAAGAAATTAAGAGACAGAAAAGTCTAACAAACTATGCAACAATAAATGGGTAGAATATAGAAGTAGGTCCAGTTCTTGGCACCCAAGTAACTGCATGCTCCATAAAATATTGTGCTTGTCTTCCTCCTCACTACTATAAATACATACATCATTAGAGAAACCAAATTGATCAATTAAGAAAGAAAGTATATATTAGCCTTAGCTTGAGCTCATAGGAAGGAATTGAAGATCAAATAAGCAGTCAAAAATGGTGTCATCATCATCGTCACTAAGGCTCCAGAAGAGGCTAGCAGCTAGCATTCTCAGCTGTGGGAAACGGAAGATCTGGGTCGACCCAGATCCCAATCAAACCAATAACATCTCCACCGCCATCTCCAGTAATCTCCATTTCCACACATCATATATGCTCCTAATCAATTTCATGAATTCCTTATAGCATTTTTTAATTTCTTTTGATCTGATGAGTGCAGGAATGAATGTAAGAAAGCTGATCAAGGATGGTCTGATTATCAAGAAGCCAGCGATAATCCAGTCGCGATTTCGCGCGAGACGAGCGGTGGAAGCGAAGAGGAAGGGGAGGAACTGTGGATATGGGAAGAGGAAAGGGAGCAGAGAAGCAAGGGCGCCATTGAAGGTGGCGTGGATGAAGAGAGTAAGAGTTTTGAGGCGTTTGCTGCATAGGTATCGCGATTGTAGCAGAATAGACCGCCATGTCCACCATGATTTGTACATGAAGGTGAAGGGGAACAGATTCAAGAACAAGAGGTGTTTGATGGAATGCTTACACAAATTGAGGGATAATGAAAAGCTAAGGGGGAAAACATTACTACATCAGCTCAAAGTCACTGCACAACGGTAATAAAAAGGTTATTATAGCTAGCTAGCTTGTTAATTGTTATATATGTGTAATTGATATAATTTTTACAGTGTATGTTTTTGAGTAGTATGTAGAACTAATGGTGTCAGCTAGCATATATATATATATATATATATATATATATATATATATGTAGATGTTTGTAAAATTATTAAGTTATTGTGAATGTTGTTTCTAGTTTTTTAGGTGTGTGTTTGTGGAGATTGTTAACATGTTTTACTTTCTTTTTTAGTTTGTTCAAAAAAGTGTCATTTTTCCAAAATTGAATATAACTATTACTCTACATTTCTCAATTTACTTGACTTTTTAAATTTCTAGAGGTAAGTACAATTGTACTTTGTACAAATAACACCTACTTTTGATGGGCAAAATTGAAAAGTTAGTACCATTTATTATGTTGTATTAAAAATCGTGTAAAAAACAAATGGGACAATCAATTAGGGACGGAGGGAGTACTTATTAAGAAAATTTGCATTTTTCATCTCTAAGTCATAGGATCATCGTAGGATTTTTTTCTTACTTGTTGGTCGTGCTCATTTTTTGTTCCTAAGCTATAATTTGTTACAAATTTCGTCAATTTTCTAACTTTTGCAATGTTACAATCCATAAGTAAGAACAAATATTACAATTATTCTATAACTTACTGACAAAAATGCAATTTTCCTACCTATTATGCTATTATGCTTTGTTGAGTTTTTAAAAATCGAATGAAAAGTATGAAACCTTATAAAAAAAATAAAAAATAAAATAAGGTTCAAATTGGCCACTGAACATAACGTGAAAATGTAATTAGGCCACTGAACCGGAAAAAAAAAAAAGAGTAATTAGGTCGCTGGATACTCCAAACGTATGCAATTTCATCGGATAGGGTTACCATCAATTTTAGCAGGTTATCTGCTTACGTGGCAGCTGAATTGGCATTTTTAATAATTTTTAAATTGGTAGTCTTCGAACCTGGTAGTAAAATTCTTTGTCAATCTTAGTTTCTGATTTTGTCAATCTTAGCTTCTTTTTTTGCTAAGCGATCTGCGAACGGGGTTGCACAGGAAGGTTTTGTCCAAGTCTGATCGTGTGAACTGTGCTTTGGTCCCTTTTCCTTGTCTTGTTCATGTTTTGGAGCTTGACTCTATTTAAGTAATATATACTTTTCTCTTCAAAAAAATGTTTGAGAAATATAGAACATATGTTACTTTATAAAAAATGAATATTTCAAAAATAAAATTATGATCAAGCGGCATGAAGTGATTCTTTCAAATTGAGAGGTCGTAGGTTCAAGTATTAGTGAATGCGATATTGATTTCAGATGTTCAAAATTTGTCGTCAGCGCACAACACAATAAGCCCAATATATAAAATGGGCCGTCCGGACAGCTAGGGCTCACTTCACAAACCCTCATCGCTATATATACACTCTCCTCCGCCCTCTTTATCTTCATCACTATCCATTTCCGCCATACTAATTCAATCTCTGACAGTTTTCCGGTAGATTCTCGGACGCCCTCTTTATCTTCATCACTATCCATTTCCGCATAGTAACTCCGCCATAGTAACTCAATCTCTGACAGTTTTCCGGTAGATTCTCCGAGAATGGAAAATCAGTCTATTCTCTCAAATTTTTTTACTCAGTTTTTACTTTTTGTTTTTTAGGAAAACAAAAATCATTAGCAGAGAAGGCAATTAGAAAGCGTCACTGATGCGCATGATCATAAAAGTAGCGCAATCAGCCCTTTCCGTTGCCGATAAAAATGCCGGTTTTCCGGCGCGAGCTTCATATGCTTGCATTTGCCGTCGCTTTTCTGTACGGCCCGTGCACTAATATGCTCGTAAATACATATTATTATTATTATTATTTTGTTTTGAGTGAAAATTTGCTGAATTTATGCTTTTTTGGGGGAGAGTTTTTTGTTGCGATTGACTGAAGATAAAATGCTCTTTGAATATTTTTGAAAAAATAAATTTAAATTTATATAACGAGTAAATGAAATGGTTTGATGTTAGAAATGAAAGATTGATTGATAATGGTAGGAGAATCAAAGGAGTTTCCAAAATTGTTCAGAGCACCAATGAATTTGGGTCTGGTTATAATAATCTGTACTAATTTTACATAGTATATATAATCCTGCAATTCATGAAGCTCTCATCACATCACATCATTAAACCCGGGAAAGAGAGGACGACGAAAAATAGAGCAGATTGAGATGCCAATTTCCTTTGATTACTCGCTCCAGACTTCTCCTCCTCGCTAGCTGGAGTACCTGCCAGCCACCCAGTCATACAAAACCATAAATTAAAAATCTAAGTAGAATCCAAATGGGAATAATATAAAGTGAGTCGAATCAAATCATGTTTTTTGCACATAAGAGGCACCAGATTTGTAACACTAAGCTTACTCTTAGAATCTGAAGAAGATACTGCTGCATTGAGCTGGCTTGCCGAAGGTGAAAGGGCGACTACAATCACAAAAACATAATACAAAATATTAATTAAAGGTGGTGGGGGAATGTTCACATTTTAAATTGTGAATATTTAATAGATAAATTATGAAGGTCGAATTTAAGTTAGGTAGAAGGAATAGAATTATTGAGAATAAGAATAATGCTAACAAAAATTAAAAGGTAAAAAAGTCATTTTTTTACAATTCAACAAAATGAGGAATTGCAATTCGAATATTTGATCTCTGACCAAACAACCAAACATTGTAATTGTAATTTTATGGCCAAGGAATTAGATTGTAATTGATTACAATTACATTCAATCAAACAATCCATTAATTTATAAAATTATAAATATTATTTAGTCTGCAAATTATGAATATTCAATACATAAATGATGTATTTTTGGACATGGGTACCTTTCCCATTCCATACAAATTCCAAATCCAATCCACCAAACTTTTCTCATCTTCATGGTACATTGGGAAGAATTGATTTTCTAATGCTACTATTTCAAAACGGTAAACATTTGACTCTTTGTTCGTCTATCATTTAGGCTACATACACTGGTGTCTCTCCTAAATAATTTTATTTTTTATTTTTGAGTGTTTTTTCATGATCAACAAGTAAAGCCAACACAAAATCATTCGTTCTAGTTAATTTCTAAATACAAAAGAATCTAATATTACTTGGTACAAGAGCCAACCTGCATTGGCACTCCTAAATTGAATTGTTTATTTTTGGTCTCTTCCCATAAAGGTATCACATTAATTAACACATTTTGAGCCTGTTAATTAAAACCAAATGTGTAGCTATCTCATCTTGAATCTCATCTTGAATTAATATGTCAAATCTTTAATTAATGAGTCGGATCTTTGATCTCATTAATCAAAGATTTTATCGCTCTCCTCATATAAGTTTTTGTCATACCAAATTAAAATATGAATGTGAAGATTACCATTTTTGCACATGTCTGAATCGGCTTGGGCACCGCACTTCTTGGCGAGGCCGATGGCGTTATCCTTGGTCATATTCACGGAACTCAAGAGCGCATCGTTCTGAAACAGGGTGCACAGGCACGACAACTCCTTCGTCACCACCTCCTTCATCGGCGTGCAGCACTCCGGCGGCGGATCCGACGACGTATCCGCCATAGACTTCTGGCACGGCTCCAGTTTCGCCATGCACGCCATCGGTCCTCCGTTCCCCCCAACGTCCGCAGCTGCATCAAGAACAGATTGGGCACTGGCGCCTGCGCCGCCTGCTGCTGCGCCGCCTGCGCTTGGGGCTGCGCCTGCGGCGGCGCCGCCGTCCTCTGCTCCGAAGACACCAAGGAAGAGGCACAGAACCACCGCGACGACGGTGGAGGCAATCAAGGGTTGCTTGTTGTTATTCGCCATGAAAATGGAAAAAACCGAAAAAGGGGTTCTGACGGAACTGTTTTATTTATTTATTTTTTTTTTTAAACCCCTTTTTTCTTTTGTGTTATTTATTTACAGTGGTGAATTTGTTTGCTGCTTATAAGCTTATTATATATAGAGAGATTTTTTTTTTTTTTGGCTAAGAAATTATTAACTGTTTTCAAGGTTGTTAACGAATTTCTTGGATTACTTTGAGAGATTTGTGCCTTGACTGTTTCTTACCCTCATCTAAACCACCACAAATTTTCTCCCATTAAATACCAAAAACGAATTAATTAAAAGAAGTTAATATTTGGACTTTTTATATACAATATAATTTAAATTTCAGTAGTTCAATATTTGAGTCTCCATATAAATTACAAATTGTCGAATTGAGATAAATAGTGTATTTAACATAAAACATGTATTTAAAATTTTAATTAATATATATTCAATATTAGTCTTGTTTCGACCAACTCAATGAGATATTTAAAATGGTATAATTTATATTTATTATTACAAATTTTAAATATAAGTATTTAACAAAATACAAAAATTACCTATAAAACAAATAATGATACATTTGGACTTATAAAAGAAAATAAGGGTAGAAATGTCATTTGGCTGCCCCTCCCATATTTGTTGTTGATGAACCGTGCCGTGCCATATATGGCGACACTGTTCATTAAAGCCAAATAATTTGGCGTTATGTTGTTTTGGTGCCGCACATTGGAGCTTCAAAAAACGGTGAAATAGCGAGATGGTGTTAATTTTTGTTGTTTTGCTGCCCCATGCATTAGAGATGCTCTAAGTGCATTAAGGAAAGAGAAAATAAAATATAGATGTATTAGGAATTGCGATAAATAGTGTAGTTAATAAGGTTTGATCCGATCTTTTATACAAAAACAACTATTAACTATCAACTTTTAATAACTTTTAAGGATAATAATAATATACTATATATTTTTACTAAAACACACACGCACACATATAGCCCCATCCCCCACCCCCTCCTATGCCTCTAGATCCGATCCGCTCATTGACATAAGTTCATTTTTAATATAGTGAATATTTTCTTTTTATGTAATACATATTCATTTTTAATTATATATTAAAAATAAATATATATATCAATGATTTATCTTACATTTAAATCATGTTTCCCAGCATAATGATTGCATTGCATTCGTCACAAAAGTCATTCAACTTACAAGATATTTTTGCACTATTTTGATATAATAAAACATACCTCTATTGGTCAAGTACCTTGTGCTCATATGACACTCGAGTTAAACTTTCATATGGAAGGTTGTAAGTTTGAGTTTCAGTGGAGGCGTTATTGGCTCTTTGTGCTTCAGTAGGTTGAGAAATAGCTATGAACAGATACTACATTGTAATAGAGTCAGTAGCATTACGCACCACTAAATATAAATCATCTCTACCAAAAGGATTTAGTAGACTCTCACACTAATGTGTTAGCAAGATAGACTAGTCCGGCAAAAAGGCTTGTATAGTACAGGTAATCATGTGGAGGAACACTCTTCTTATTCTTCTCCCGGTGTATAACGCTCTTCCCGGCCCCACAGCGAATCTATCTTCTTCTTCTCCTCGGTGTATAACGCTCTTCTCGGCCCCACAGAGAATCTAACTCAACTGATCATGAACCTATGACTCAACTGATCATGAACCACATAGGTTAGACATTTGCTCACTGCGCACAAAGAGCCCCCCTCACTTTGAGAGGTTGCTCTTACACTGCCACTGGTGAGACTCGATCCGTCATTCTTTCCAACTGATCTTGTCATTATATTATAACACAAGTTAAACTAACATACCCACACGGTTTTAGCTCAATGATTCAGCAGACAGTATTTGGGAGAAGAGACCAAGGTTCAAACCTCGGCGGCGGTAGTATGAGAATTATATCCAAAGTGGACAAATCTCTTGTGCCGCGATTTACACCATCCCAAATACTCTGCCAAAAAGGGGTTAAAAGGGGTTGGATTGGAGATTTAACTTTTTGGGAGCAATAATAAATAAGCTTAAAATTTTAAGGAAGCCCTTGTATTTTGTTGCCCGATCAATATTGTTGTGTCATGTTTGTTTAATCGATGTTATAAAGTTATCATATTAATTTCATTCAATTTGTTTTTAGATCAAATAGGAGGGGAAACCCAAATAACAAAATTTTACAAGTTCAGTTAGTCATGCATGTTGGTCATCGTCTAAAATCCTCAGGACACCGAGGAGGAGGCACAGAACCGTACCACCGACCACAACAGAGGCAATCAAGGTTGTTTGTTGTTATTTGCCATGAAAATAGAAAAAGTGGTCCTTGATGGAACTGCTTTTATTTATTTATTTATTTTTACCCCTTTTTTTCTTTTTTCTTTTGTGTTAATTACAGTGGTGAATTTGTTTGCTGCTTATAAGCTTATTATTATTATAAATAGATGGATTATTATTTTTATTTTATTTGCAGTATTATGTAAGAAATGATTAACCGTTTTCAAGGTTGTTAACCGATTTCTTGAACTACTGTGAGAGGTTTGTGCTTTGACTGTTCTCACCGTCATTCAAATCACCTATTTTTCTTGAATTACATATTCAGAAATTTGTGATCTGACTGTTTCATTTTCTCACTCTCTTTCACAAATCACAATACCAAAAATTTTCTCCCTACCAAAAACATTTTAATACAGAGTACTTTTTAATGTTTTTTCTTTAATTATAATTTTCTTTAGTTTCAATAGGTTGGTGTGACTTTAGACTTTATTTCTTCAACTAGTCTTATATTTCAGGTTCCTTTAGGTCCCAAATTGGGAATCTGACAATTCCCCCAAAGGATCCGAAAACATTTCTCTGGGGAGCAATTACTAACACCTACCTCCAATTTATTGCAAAGAAGAATGGATCCTTTATGCTCTATTTGTGCAACCCATGTAGAAGATGTGATTTTTCAACTCTTGTTAATAATTTGTATTAACATTACTTTTTTTAAAAATAAATTTAAAAATATTTTTGAAAATTTAGTTTATTCCAAAATAACAATATAACATAAAACATCTAGTATCAATATTATGTCGTATGTATTTTATTATGTTTAATTTGTCTAATATCAATATTATGTCGTATGTATTTTATTTTTTATTATATTCTAGTTATGTTTGATGTGTGTCGTATGTATTTTAATTTTTATTATGTTCAAGTTATGTTTGATGTATTTGAAATTTTAATTAATATATATTCAATATTAGTCTTATTTCGATCGTCTCAATGAGATCTTTAAAATGGTATATTTTTTATTTAATAATACAAAGTTTAAATATAAGTATTTAACAAAATATAAAATTACATATAATACAAATAAAGGATACATTTGGAATTATAGAAAGAAGCAAGGACAAAAGAGTCATTTTGCTCCCTATTTTACATTTGACGCGGATGAACAGTGCAGCGCCAAAAGAATTGGCGTTATGCCGATTTGGAGTTCCACATTGGAGATCGGAAAAGTTAGAAAATGGCGAGATGGGGTAAATTTGTGCCGAAATGCAACTCGGTTGGAGATGCTCTTAGCATAGCAGATGGCGACAAAGTTATGCTTTCGGAGTTGTTTTGGGACACTGTCCCTCCCTAACTCCATTTCGGAGCTCTTAATTTAATTATACTTTTACCTTTCAAAAAAAAAAAAAAAAAGTAAAACTTTAATAAAGTTTACTAGTTTCGTTGCTTCAAAGTTTTGAAGAGATAAGAGTGTATATCGTCGTATTATTGTAACGGTAAAAAATTGAACTAAAACAACTAATAATGACCAATTGAGGGACTAAAACAATATATAAATAAATAAGGTTAAAATTTTAAGGAAGCCCTAGTATTTTGTTGCACTTGGGAAGATGTAAATCACAGTGACTCAATGGCTCAGTAGACATGGTCAAATGTCGGTGCGCACAAAGGATCTGCCCACTTTAGACATAATCTCCACAATGCCGAAATTCGACAATCATTATTGTGTGGACCATATTTTGTATACGGTAAAATAATGTACATTATTCAGTACAAAAATAATGTACATTGCATTCAGGAGATGTACTTTATTTTTATACTGGGTGTACATTATATTGTATAATGTACATTCAGTACAAAAATAATATACATTTAGTATATTAAAAATGTACTTTTTAATATGAATCACATAACACTATGTGAACTATGGTCCACATAATAATTTACCGAAATTTAAATTTTAGTCTCTTCTTCCACGGTCAGATCCTTCTTTTGTTCCAATAATGACACAATAACTTATTAATTTTAAAACCGAATCAAATTTCACATAAATCGACTCGTAAGAAGAAGTCATCATTAGCATATGTATCTCTTTCTACATTGTCCATGTTTGCTAATGTTTTGCTATATGCCAGGAAGTGTTAGTGCAAACCTAAGGAATTCAAAGAATATTCCAAATGAAAACATTTTTATTACTATAAAATAAATCCACCTCTAAGGCACAAAATTCCCTAGCTAGTATGTTTCCAATTAGAACCTTTTGTCAAAACTACTAAAAAAAACATGCAACACAAGGCTATGCAAGTCATTTAGAACAGTTAGAGCTGTCAATACGATCACTAATATAAGCCTAGAGCTATCAATGCGATCAATAATATAGGCCTAGAGGTGCATCGTGCCAACATTGGTGGGAAATCAAAGGTAACGAGGCATGTGAAATGTGATATTTTGAATTAAGTTTAGACGTGTGGTTGTGTGCATTTAGAAATTACATATTGGTTTATTAAAATAATGGTAGGCCAACCCGCGGCATATCAGCCAAATGGGGTGAGCCTATAATGTCCACATTTTGCAGGCAACCAAAATTGAACGCTCTTACCTATATATGGAGTCCGTTTTTATGACTCTAAAAATAGTTGATAAACAAACTATTAATACAATTGTAAAATTAATAGATCAATTTTTTCAAGTGTGCAACATACTAAGGAACTATGGGTCACACCTCTAAATAGTCAAACTTTTTCTAGACCAATTTTTTTTTTACTCTAATTGTATGAACCACCTTTAAGTTCGTACCATACTCAGATTAATCCTCGTTCGCACCGGATCGGCCCTGACCAAATTGATTTTTTTCATACGAGAGGGGGTTCAAATCCCAACTTCTCTTAAAGGACGAGAGGGCACAGCCACTCACGCCAACCAAACTGATTTGACCAAATTTAGATTAATCTCATAATAATGATCAATTTAGATCAGTCTCATAGTAGTAAAAAAAAAAAAAAAAAAAAAAAAAAAAAAAAAAAAAAAGTAAAAAAGTCACTGCCACCAAGACAATTTGCCAACAGAAACATCAAGAGTCAAGACACAGGAAAACTATCTATAGCCTTGAGAAACAACTCCAGGAACAGCATTTTACATGATCAAGGCTAATCAACGACAAGATCAAAGGGCATAAAACTAGAGAAACCAAACAAGAATGTACCTCCAAATCTGCCCAGCCCAGCCGCCCTAAACCTGCTATCTTTTATCTGCAACATTCCAAATCCAAATCTGTCATTTATACACATGCATACATGCCTGTTCTAGTAACTAATCTAAGCTGAGCTGAGGAAAGGGAGGGAAAAAAGTTATGGAAAACGCGGCGAACATTAAGAGAAAAGATGGTAATAATAGTAACAGAAACCTGGAAACCTTGCTAGACTTGGACAAATCCGATGAGCTGAGCAAAAATGTGGCTAAGCACCAGCCATCACGGAAGCTGATTCGAGGCGAAGGTCTAGAGTACGAGAACCTGTGTTATAGCGTCACCAAGGTGCAGAAGAAAGACGGGGTGAGAATCAACAAAGAAGTTTACCTTCTCAACGATATCTCGGGCCAGGCTATTCGAGGTGAAGTTCAGGCCATCCTGGGGCCTAGTGGCGCGGGGAAATCCACTTTTCTTGATGCTTTGGCTGGCCGGATTGCTCGTGGAAGCCTCGAAGGATCTGTTAGAATTGATGGGAAACCGGTTTGTCTTCTTCTCTTTATTATCACCTTATTGATTTTCTCGATATTGTTGTTCATACTGAGAATCTGCAGGTCACAACGAGCTATATGAAGATGATTTCTTCGTATGTGATGCAAGAAGACCAGCTATTCCCCATGTTAACCGTCTTCGAGACCCTCTTGTTTGCAGCAGAACTTAGGCTCCCACCTTCGGTTTCTCGACCAGAGAAGAAGAAAAGAGTCGACGAGCTCCTCGATCAACTAGCCTTGACGGTATCAACACTCACTCACTCACTATTCCCCGCCTTCTCCCAAACACATTTACAGAACCTCAAAAAAAACAAAACTTTATGCAGAGTGCTGCACATACTTACATTGGAAACGAAGGGAAGAGAGGAGTATCGGGTGGAGAGCGACGAAGGGTGTCTATTGGCATTGACATTATCCATAAACCATCCGTCTTGTTCCTCGACGAACCCACCTCGGGTCTTGATTCCACAAGCGCTTATAGCGTAGCAGAAAAGGTTAAAGACATAGCGAAAAGTGGCAGCATAGTAGTCATGACAATTCACCAGCCTTCCTTCAGGATCCAAATGCTCCTCGATAGCATCATAGTTCTCGCTAGGTAAAACCCCGAAATTTTCCTCCATAAAAGAAATAGCAACACCATTATAAGTTCATACTTGCCTGCAGGGGAAGACTTGTATATTCAGGAACTCCAACTGATCTACCCGGTTACCTCTCGGTATTTGGAAGGCCAGTTCCAGATGGGGACAACAGCTTAGAATACCTCCTCGACGTGATAAAAGAGTACGAAGAATCAACAGTCGGGCTTGATCCTCTTGTCTCCTATCAACGCAATGGCACCAAACCTGATCAGGTAGCCATGACCCCGATTCCCAAAACACCAAAAGCTCCATTTACTCCTGCAAAATCATCGCCTTGGCCCAAGCCTTTAAGCTTCATTAGCAATCAGTTCTCCACTTCAAATTCAGCAGATTCTATGCAATTTTCATACAACGATGAGGATGAGTTCGATAAATCCTTGGAGCGGAGGACTGCTCATATGCCAACGAGCATGCACGGTGGAGCTTACAATCCTCGCCTAGCTTCTCATTTCTACAAAGACTTCTCACTGTGGCTCTACAATGGTGTCAAGGGGACGCCTCACCGCCCTCCAACGTGGACCCCAGCCCGAACTCCTGGAGTGGCTTCGGGTAAAACATCCACTACTTCTGGTGCCAGGAGTTTGAATTCGAGTGAATATATAACATCTCAACCGACCACAGCTCTTCCAATAACTCCTCCAGTTTTCACCTCCGAACCACAATCCTATGTTGAAGAATTTGAGACTGAAGAAGTGCTTGATGAACCAGAAAACCGGGACAAGTTTGCAAACGAGTGGCTCCGGGAGGTAGCAGTGCTGTGTTGGCGCACAGGGCTTAATGTTATCCGAACTCCCGAGCTCTTCCTGTCCCGACTGATAGTCTTGACAGTGATGGCTCTGGTTCTATCTTCACTCTTCAAGAGGCTAGAAGATTACGACTTTAGAACAGTTAACCTTCTTCTCAACTTCTACATCTTCGCCATCTGCTTAGCCTTCTTCTCTTCCAACGATGCAGTCCCGACTTTCATCCAAGAACGCTTCATCTTCATCCGGGAGACTTCACACAACGCTTATCGCGCTTCCTCTTATGTCATTGCTTCCCTCGTAGTATACCTCCCTTTCTTCGCCATCCAGGGATTAACATTCTCCACCATTACAAGAATCCTCCTCAAGCTGCACTGCAACCTCACCAACTTCTGGCTGATTATTTACGCCTCGCTGATCACTACCAACGCTTACGTGATGCTGGTCAGCGCCTTGGTTCCCAGTTACATCACCGGCTATGCTGTCGTGATAGCTACCACAGCTCTCTTCTTCCTTACCTGCGGGTTCTTCTTGAAGAGCTCTCAGATTCCCGGCATCTGGAGATGGCTGCATTACATCTCAGCTATCAAATACCCGTTTGAGGCCTTGCTGATAAACGAATTCGGAGATGCTAAGCATTGCTATACTGGTAATGTTTCGGATCTATCGCCTGGCCCTCTGGGAGAAGTGAAGTACAGTTCTGATCAGCCGAGTTGCGGGTTGGCTGGTTTGGCTGGTGACGATGTTCTGGTATCCATGAACATCAAGGGCGGTATCTGGGAAGATATCGCGATCCTGCTGGCCTGGGGAGTTCTTTATCGTCTCCTTTTCTATGTGGTTCTCAGATTCTACTCCAAGAATGAAAGAAAGTGAAGCTAGCCCTGAAAACTTTGTTATGCATATTGTGATTATTAACATTCTAGCAATTGTGATTTTCAATGGCTTATTATCTTTTAGACTCTATAAATAGCTCTCTAAGATCATGTGCAATGACCTTGAGATGACATACCAGTAGAAATCTCAGAGAAATGAAGAAAGAAGATAAACAATAATTCAATTTTTCAGAAGGCGCTAGGCGCTAGACGGGTGCCCGGGAGCACCTAACGCCTAGGTAGCCGAGTAATTATTATTATTATTTTTAAAAAAGACAGTTAACTGTTAGACTGTTATGATCACTCAAACTAGTCAATTACATATGTTAGATTGTTAGTTGACTACTTGGCAGGAGAAATATGGAAGAGGAGCAAGCGAGGCTAGTGAAGATGACCAGGGCGACTCAAGACTCAGCGTATCGATTGCAACGACAAGCAGTCAGCAACTACGACCAAGCGACTCAACAACTCAATGCAGCGACTACAACAACGAGTAAACAAGGAGGCTAAGGAAGAGTGGCAACGGCAATTGCAGGATGGATAGAGACGACATGCTCTGTGGAGAGGGCGACGCTAAGCTATGTGGATGCTCGACGTTTTGGCTTTTTTTTTTTGGGGGGGGGTTGGGGGGGGGGGGGGATTTTGAGGGATTCACCACTATTTTGGAGATCTTTTAAAAAAACACGTAGCCAAGTTGGATGCCGGCTCAACCGAGTTGGGCACTAAGGCACCTAGTTAGCCAGCCGACTAAAAGCTACCTAGGGCTAAAATCCCCCTCAGGGGCGTCTAGGCCAATTCTTACAACACTGACAATAACTCAAATAGGAAAAGAAACAAAATTGGAGCTTCTAAACTGCTTCTGTTATTCAAGAAACCTGCAGAATATAGAAGACACTCTTCACAAGAATTAGCAAAGGGGTGTATAAAGCTAAAGGAAGCTTCAGCTAACATTTAGACCATTTATTGAATCATATGTAAGATAACATTCACAAACGCTCATATGCAGACCATATTACATTTGTGCAATTAGTTCAACTGTAAAAGGTAAAAAGCATTCTTGTTCAGTTTCTTTTTTGCCCTAACAAAGCCCTAGATTAAGCTTATTCAGAGAGTCAGTAAAACCTTGGATTTCCTTTCACAGATTCTGTTAACTAGCATGTTGAGCAATCTTCGTCTCGAGGGAATTCTTGTCGGCACCTATCACCTTGTCAACCTCGCTTCCATTTTTTATGAAGAAGAAAGTCGGAACACTGCTAATGTTCCATCGAGCAGCCACGTCTCTTGCCTCATCAATGTCAACCTTCAAGAACACGACTTTTGGATACTTCCCAGCCAAGCTTGTAAAAAGCGGGGACATATAACGGCAGGGCCCACACCATGTTGCGGTGAAATAAAGGATTGCCAGCCGGGATGCCCTTGAAGCAGCAGTTAACTTGGTATCCAATTCATCCAGAGCATGGACTCCAATAACTTGTCCTGCATATTACAGAAAAATTAGATGGAGTAAGTAAAAGCAAAATAATGTCTCGAGAATGTTCAGAATCAAGCATTTAGTCAACTGGCGATGCTTATGATCACGTAAAAGATGAGTCTCAAGCAAATAACCAAATCGAAAAGGAAATCAACTCAACGACCCACATACCATCCTTGAGAACAGAAGCAGCTTCAGGACCCTACAACCATTTCAAGGAAGAATATTAAGAGAACTCGTGAGCATCAATTAGCCAACCAAAAGGCTATACGTAATTTCAATATCTAACAAAGTAACAGTATAAATTAGAATGCAAATTTAAGCCAACCTTAATGGGACTCAAATAGAAAACTGCTTAACAATATGTTCGCATAAATCCCATATAACGACAGAATGGAAACACCACTCTTGAAGAAAACAGCAACCAGAAGTTTTACTTACAGAAGTTTGTTCCATTTTCTCCTCCTTTTTAAAAGTTGCCTGTAGTAAAATTTTAATCACAAATGTGAGCTTCAATAGTTAATTAGTCAAAGAATTATAAAATGCACTTGAATCATGTTAAACACCTCTGCTCTTCTCCATCGTCTCTCACGTTCCATTTTCTTTAGCTCTCTCTTTCCGCAAGCGTTCATATTTCCGGCGGTGCTCTTCAATTCTACGAGCATTAGGTTCAACCTACCATGTTTTTTCAAAAGGCAAGAATATCTTTTACAAAACTTTCATCTGCAAAGGAGGCAGGGCAAGGGGAGAAACTTAAATGCAAAACATGAACTACCATAGCCTTTGAAGAATATACCTTCTTGAGCACCTCATTAATCTCTTCATCAAAATCTATTCTTGATGCCACATGCAGATCACTAGCAGCCTCTTCCCATAAGCCTAGCATTGCCCTTGCTATTCCTCGTACTTTATATCCTTTTGCTGAGTCGGGGTTGATCTTATATTTAAAGAAGAAAGAAGACTCAAGATTAAGTATACACCCCAAAGAGTTGAGAAACTTGAGATACAGTCATTTGCATCTTAATCAGATATACTCCGGTAGTTCAGTATAGTTTTAATCTTAAAATATAGCTGCATGCACACCTGTAAAGCTGCATTAGCATCACGGATTGCAGCATTTGGCATTTTAAGTTTAATAAACACACTACCTGTGCAAGTATAAGATTTAAATACGGAGTAATAAATAAACAGAACAAAAACATATAGACACTTAGTTCAGATAGATCTTATGTTATAGAATTACCTCTGGTTGCATATAGTATTGCTGAAATTGGATTTAACATGATAGCTTCTGTTAAATGATCTATGGCTTCATTCAGATTCCCTGATAAGAAAATAGTTCATTAGAGCATAAATTTCCAAAATGTAACAATAACAGAAAAGTAAGCATGAGGATCTAGATCACACTGACAGCTAAAAACATAAAATACCCTCAGAGATTGCATTCACAGCTTTAGACTTTGACATTTGAGCAGCATCTTGGCTTTCCTCAGTTACTTCTCTTGAAGGATCACCCATCTGCCATGCCACAACAAAAGAATTTGTTCAATATCAAAACATGTGTTTAAATTGTGTCTTCATATTCCCTATATCACACCTTTTGTGGAGGATCATTGTCAGGCTCCACAACATCAGCACTATCCAATTCAACATCAGACTCAACTATATCTTCATCCATGCTATTGTCACTTGGAAAATTGGGCTTCTTGTAATCATGAAACTCTTCATCATCTTCCTCCTGGATAGGAAGGTCTAATGAATTAATTCTTTAAACAAAACTCTAACAAACAACGAGATCCAAAAAATCAATAATGAAATCTCGACCAAGAATAATGAAAAAACAAAAGTGTCACACCTCTAATGAGTAAAAGAACAAGTGATATGGATGGCACAAATATCCTATACTGCTAAATAGATTACAGAAAAATTTCTCCAATGCTTTCACTAACTAGTAAGAAGTAAAAGATTGAATGGACTGAAGGGTGGCCAAGTAGTAGAAAGATACAATGTTTTTTTATATAATATGTTTGATACAGAGATTACATTGGAGCCCAGTATTTATAGGCTCATTCAAATAAGTTAAAAGACTCCTAGATAAGCTAAAAGCATCCTAGAGATATATAAAGAGAGTTTACATATATATTACATTCTCTTTCTTCATACTATTTTTTACCGGAGCTCCATTCTCACAAGTTATCCAACTCTAATATCACGTTAACAAGTGGCCTAAGCGAAAAACTCAACAAGGATAGAGTGTATGTTGATATAATATGTGTTATACAGAGATTATAATGGAGCCTAGTACTTATGGGCTTATTAAAGTCAATGAAATATATAAAGAGTCTTTACATATTTATCACATTCTTATTTTTCACAACTTTGAAATTTGAACTTGAACCATTAATTTTTTAAAGATATCCACGTGTATGGTACATACATGAACTAGGAATACAGGCAAGCCCAAAAGAACTGGTTTCAAAATTATTCTAATCAGTAACATGAAGGGCTTCACTACTTACATAGTTGTGTTTAGCTAAGCCTCAATAATCCCAGAATACTCTTAAGTGTTAGTGATTGATTATATATAAGGTAAAGCTTCTTTCAAGAGCAGCATTCAAACCCCGTGTATATATCTGAATAAACATAAACACTCGCATAAAAGCTTGCTATTTAATCATCAAGGAAAAGGGTCTTTCAAGAACAAAATCCCTAATACTTGAACACAATCCTGTGACAGGAATGTAGGACATGGTTTGGTCATTCGTAAAGGGTGGAGCTGTGTTTAGTCTGGTGCTGTCAAACTACAATGATGCCTACTCCAAAGGAAATTGAAATTTTAAAAAATAAAATCCTCATTTTCAAAGTGTAATTATTTTTTTTTTGGGTGTAGCCCATAATTTCCACTGTCGGACAGAGTGACTAATCCCCTCGCTGAATTGTAGGCACCTCTATTGGGTGGGACAGCTGGCCTGGAGATTTAACGATGCTCTATACCCAAAGCCAATGATCGAACCATTGACCTTTGGTTAAGGATGGATGAATCTCTTCCACTCAACCATACCCCAAGTTTTTCAAAGTGTAATTATAGTCGCTTCCTAACATACCCCACACTGTAACCCTGGCTTATAATAAGCAAGCTTATATTAATTGCTCCAATTAACTAGCTTTTCAGCTAATAAACTTCAATTTTTCAATTAACTAGCTTTTCAGCTAATAAATTTTAATTTTTTCAGTAATCCCTCTCCTACACCAAAGAAGAAACAGAGAAAAATCGTTCCATTCAAGCAAATTAGAAGTGAATAGCAGCAAAAAAGTCGAAGATAGAAAAATGGAAGCTTACTGTTTTGACCTTCGGAGGAATTCGAGCTCCCAAGCTGAAAATGAATTTTTACCCGATATAGTAACCAATTTTACAGTGAACGCTTGCTGAAAAAAACAGAGAATAAGAAAAGCTAACCAGGAAAAAAGTAGTACCTTTCCAGATAGCTCCTGAAAAAGGAAAGTGAAGGAGTGTGTAGAATCGAAGGGTTAGCTTTGCAGTGATCAACGAAGTACTTTAGCTCTTCCAGTCTCCTGGCATCCATGTCCATCTCTCTCTGTCTCTCTCAAGGGTTTTTCTATACATAATATACTTTCATTTCACGGAGTAATAAAAAACAGGGAAACCTGTTGAATCGGCAAAAATTAAAAAATAAATTAAATCAAATTAGGTTGTATCTCAGTTAAAAATATTTGGAATAAAGACACTGAATTGCTCACCAAATTGCAATTAGATTATCGAATTTAAAAAAAATACGATTAAGTCTTTAAATTATACAAATTCATGTAATTAGATCTAAAATGACATGTTTACTTGATACTTTGCTAATGTGAAAATCGTCTCCATGGCTGGAGACAAAGGTCTTCGTCTCCTGCCATGGAGACGAGGGACGGCCGGAGACGATTTCATCTCCCGCCGTTTTGTTTTTTTTTTTTTTTTTTAATTTTTTAATTAATTTTTTTGTTTAAAATTATTTTTAAAATTCGCAACCTACATGTCAGGTAAACATATCATTTTAGACCTAATTACATGTATTTGTGTAGTTCAGGGACCTAATTGCATTTTTTTTGAGTTTAATGGCCTAATTGTAGTTTGGTGTGCAATTCAGTGGCCTATTTGATCCTTATTTCAAAATATTTAAAAACAAACAGAAAGAGAAAATGAAGAATCAGTAGGCAGTTAGAGAAGATATCTATGTTCGAATCTAGACAGCGACAATGTGAGAATTATATTTAAATTGAGCAGATTTTTTACAATTATTATGCTGTGGAATTGTGTTCACCTTGCAAGGGGAACACGATTCTATGTTCATAATTATAAAGTTATATATTCATAATTTTTGAACTTCATATTCATAATTATTTAACTCTGTATTTACAATTACAGAACTCTATGTTCATAATTACTTAATTATATGTTCATAATTATAAAGCTATATATTCATAATTTTTGAACTTTTTATTCACAATTACTGAATCTCTATATTCATAATTACAGAACTATATGCAGGGACGGAGCCAGAAATTCGGTTGAGGGGGGGCGAAACAGTACAGACGGATTCAGAAAATTTTTCCAGAAAAGGCGAAACATTAAAACAAAAGAGATAATTTAAAAATAAATAAATAAACTACCTAAGAAATATAATTGTAAATATTGTTGGATATGAACGAAAAATAAAACATATCGAAACTTTATAAAAAATATTCATAACAAAATATGAAACATAATTAATAAAATAATTTGAATAGAAAACACATTATAAATTACACATCTTATTATAGAGAGTGTGTGTGTAATATTAAAAAAGCTATTAAAAAAAATTATAAAACTATGTTGATGCTAAGATTGGAACTTTTAATTTCATTATTACCAAAGATGTGCTCCACCACCTACTCTAACTCACTTCTTGTTAATATTTTATAGTTTTTTTATACTAATACTAAAACATGTACTATATATACATATATACATACAAATACTATAAATGGGGTGGGGTGGGGTGGGGTGGGGTGGGGTGAGGGGGGGCAGCCGCCCCCCTGCCCCCCCCCCCCCTCTCCCTCCGTCCCTGACTATATTTTCATAATTATATTCACAACTCTATGTTCATAATTATAGAACTATATCTTCATAATTATTAAACTATATATTTATAATTATGAACAATTTTAGAACCGTGTTCACCTTACAAGGTGGACACAGTTCCACGGTATAATTTGCCAATTTTTTAAGCGGTATTTAGCCCTGTTTGTTGAGTCATTGAATCACCGTGATTTACATTCTCCCAAATGTTTTATCAAATCGGGGTGTGGAGACCTTAGGGTTGATATTTCAATCTTTTGGGAGAAAAATGAGAAGAATAAAGTTAAACAAATAGATGTATGTACTGTTTCAACAACAAAAAAAAAAAAATATTATGTACTAAATTAAAAATGCATTTCATTGGATCATTAAACACTTCAAAATTGCACAATTTTTTTTTTTTTTATATATAATTTGTATGTTCCAACCAGATTGAAAAATAAATAAACAGGAGTAGTCTAGTCTAGTCTAGTGGTATAAGTATCAATCATAAATAATCATGATACTTATATAAATTTTGTTGTATTTAAAATAATAAATAAACCAAATCAAATCTGTCCACTTAATTTTACATTAAAAAAATTACTCTTCTTATGTCCTAACAAAAGATTTTGTAATGCTGAAGTTATTGTATAATTTGTATTTTTTTTTCAATGATATTTAAAAAAAAAAAAAAAAAAAAAACTTTATTGAGCAATAGAATTAAAATGTCTTACAACTAATGGTCCAAAAGTGACCATAATACATACCCAGCCCTTGAGATTGGGCCTATACTAATATAAAGCGCAAATTATGCCGTGGAATCGTGTTCACCGAGAATGGTGAACACAAGGCAAAACGACGTCGTTTTTAGGCAAAAAAAAAAAATTTCGCGGATGTGGAGTTAACGGCGCGCGTTTGATCAAATTATGAATTTTCTGTTATGAGATTATGAATTTTATGAAAATTCATAATCTCATAACAGAAAATTCATAATCTCACAACTGAAAATTCATAATCTCATAACAGAAAATTCATAATCTTATAACAGAAAATTCATAATCTCATGGTTCCAAAGTGAATGTGTAGGCATGGTTCCAAAGTGAATGTGCAGGCATGGATTTATAATTTATGAATGTCCGTGATTTCAGACGGGAATATGTAGGCATGGTTCCAAAGTGAATGTGCAGGCATGAATTCATAATTTATGAATGTCCGAAATTATGAATGTAATGAAAATTCATAATCTCATAACAGAAAATTCATAATCGCATAACAGAAAATTCATAATCTCATGGTTCCAAAGTGAATGTGTAGGCATGGTTCCAAAGTGAATGTGCAGGCATGAATTCATAATTTATGAATGTCCGTGATTTCGGACGGGAATGTGTAGGCATGGTTCCAAAGTGAATGTGCAAGCATAAGTGAATGTGCAAGCATGAATTCATAATTTATGAATGTTCGAAATCTTTGTTCACCTCAAATTAAAGTGAAATCGCAAAATGTGAAAATAAAGAAGAAAAGTCATGCAATTAATTTAAAAAAAAAAAAAAAAAAAAAAAAAAAAAAGATAACGGTGTATTAACACCGTTGGAACCGTGTTCACCATGAATGGTGAACACGGTTCCATGGCATAACGTCTGAATATAAAGAAACTAAAATAAAGGATGGACTCAAGCCCTAACAGGTCAGGCCTAAAGAATGAAAGAATAAAATAATGGACCCAAGCTCAACTAGTAGACCAGACCAAAGGAATAATAAATGAAGAAAAATAAATAAATAATACGGGTGCTGAAATGGAGGTGCAGAATCCCCCTATCGGCGTTGCACCAATTTTCGCAAAAACCAGCCGCATAACGACTGTTTATAGGAGAAAAGTTGCACCTGCGTGCCACCATGTACTAGTGCGCCACCATGCCGCACCACCACAAAGTTGCAATGCCGCGACTCTGCACCACAATGCAACGATGCAACAGTGTCAACACGGCCGCAACGCTCAACGCCCACGCTTCGTCGGAACCTCCAAGAATGCTAGCCCATTTTGTAAGATATCCGGCAGCTTAACGGTTGCTGCAGGGCTATCTCACAAGGACAGAAATACACAACAGCAGCTGCCCAACTATCAGCACAAGGCAAACAAACCACAAAGGAGGCACACAGGCCCAAAAAACTAATAAATGGCACGCAAGCCACCAAGAAAAGCACACAGGCCACATATAGGCCGGTCACACCAATATCGTAACCAGAACCCTAACGAGATTAGTTACTATGGGCCAACAGCAAGCCTGGACAAACCGCCAACGGATTTGATAAACCCCTACCCGACCACCGTTTAGTTCGGGCTATGATGCAATTTCTTACCGCTTGCACCAACGTTGAGGCGTGGTCTATTTAAAGAAACCCACAAGGGCAAAACCAAACAAGCTTAAAACCAACAATACCTCAGAAGCCAAGGAAAGACCTGCAAAATGAAAACGTGACAGAACAAGCAACACCACATTTCCTAAACCAATACAGCTCATAATCATGTTTCACTAGGCAGTGTATAAGAAAATAACAGACAGACACGAACAACAAGGCAACCCCCATCATATATGACCCGCCCCACCCAGAGCCCATAAGGGACTCGGTTACTATTGGCCAGCAGTAAGCCTGACTAGGTCAACGGATTTGATAAATTCTGTCCGGCCACCGTTTAGCCCGGACTAGGGTGCCTCTTGTACCGCTGACACCTGCGTTGTTGAGGTTAGTCCTGACAAACGCCAAGACATCATTACCTCCAGGCAGAGTACTTCTTTTTCTCTCTCTTCTTTTCTTTTGTCTTCTTTCATTTTCCTTTTCTTTCCTTTTTCTTTTCTCACATCTTTTGTAATTGTTTTATTTTCTATTTTCCTTTTTCTTTCCTTTTCATTTTTCTCATTCTTTTCTTTTTCCCTTTTTTCATATTTCAACAAAACATAATACATCAAGAAAATTGGAGCCTCAATTCAAGATGGATCATAATCTTTAAAAAAATCGAGGGGACATCATCATGAACAAGCAAAGCACGCACCCTCGGCGGTAAGTCAAACAAATTAAGAAAAATAAACTTTCCATCTTTATCCCCAACCCAATCTGCCAATGCAGCCACATGGAGATTAACTATAATTTATATTTCGATTTTGTATATTAAGTGTACAAGTATAGCTTAGTTTATTTATTTTTCACCATTTTTAATTTAATGGCTCAACTATATTGTCAATTGAAGAATTTTTTTGTCTCAATTAAAAGTATAAGCTAATAATAGACATATATATACATACATACACACACTCATATAGGTATTGAATCATATGATAACAAGTTCTTAAGAGAAAATTAAGAATCAATCACAGTCTTACATCTGGAAATATTAGAAAACCATAACAGATTTTTAAAAAGGCGGTAATATTTTTCGTAATTATCACCAACTTTACTATGCAAATTTTAACATTGTTGGCCTGTTTGGTTGTGTGTAATTTGGCTGTAGTTGAATTGTAATTCAGTGGAAGCCACAATTACGCCGTTTGGTTGGATGGAATTGCAATTCCCTCCTTTTGCTGAATTGCAATTCATGGGCACCCCCCTATGAATTGCAATTCGGTGGTTGTGGGAAAAGAAAAAAGGGATGAAATGACAAAAGTACCCTTAATTATTACTACTACTATTATTATTACACAAGGACATTTTAGTCTTTATATCAATTCTTTCATTCCCTACCCAATAATTCTATTCATCCCTACCAAACAATGTAATTTGAATTCCTACTTTATTCTCACTTTATTCTTTTCCCACCGAATTGCAATTCCTTTCCACCCTAATTCCTTACTTCCAACCAAACGCCCTGTAAAATATGACGTTCTTATAATTTGTCTAGTTTACACATTTAGTATTAATATATTGCACATTTAATATTAATATTTTGTACATTTAGTATTAAAAGATTACACATGTAAAAATGCGAGAGTGCATTTAGCATTTGCACTATCATTCCTCGTTGTTGGGTTCTGGCCGTATGTGTGCACATTGTCGTGTACTAGTTCGCACTTTGTGTTCACGTGATGTGTGTGCACTATAATACATATATGTACTTGCATGATGTGTATCTATGCATTTTAATGTGAGCGTGTGCACAATGCAATTTTAGAGTGTAGACACTGTAATGTATGAGTGTGAAGTGTGCGTACGATTTTAGAGACATCCTATAGTGCACACGATGTTGTGCATGAGTGAAAGCACTCTCCTAGAGCACAACACAAAAGAATACAATCAATTTTTTTTTTTTTTAGAATAATCAAATTTCTGATATTTAATAATAATAACAATAATTTGTTATTTAAATGAAAAGATTTAATAATATAGAAACTCTTATTTTATGCCGACTTCTCTATTTGGATAGAAGTTTAAAATTTTGCTTAGAGTAATTTACTCCGAAAAGAAAATTTTTGACTCAAGTGTAAGGAGTTTGAGTAGAAAGATTCAAAACACAATATAAGTAATATGATACAGTGTCATTTAATAATAATTTTAGAATGCACTTTACAAACTAATAATACAAGAGCAAGATGGTGTTGGCTACAATATACAAACTGCCAAATGCCAGCACCAATATATCTGCTTCAGAAAGCAACACCATATTACATGAAAAATTTGACAGACAAAGAATAGATAGTGGGATTGAGAAGTTTTGGGAACCCACAAAAATAAAGGACCATGCCAGCTTCATATATATCTATCAGATATCTAGAACTTAGGTCATCAAGAATACAATGGGTACACTTTTAAAAAAAAAAAGAATACAATGGGTACAACAGCCCTTCAACCAGTATTTGTGAAGGGGTCGGGCTGTTTTACCCGCTTTCAATCTTCAAACTAATGTGCAGCGCCCAGAGGAAACGAGCTCAATGAATTCGCGGGATAAGTTATGCTGTCAGATTCCGGGGAGTGCTTGTTTGCATAAGGAGATGCTCTGATTACCCTGGATAATGCAGAAATCAGATTGGGCTAAGATCACTCAACTGAGCTATAATGAACATGGGCCAAACCACATTAAAAGACTGAATCCAATCAATTAGCTAGTCTAACGCATAGCCTTATAAACTCATATGTTCTCTCTTATACTTTCAATATGTAGTGACAATTACCTTTCCTTGCGCTTCTCAAGGAACCGAGCCAAAGAAGCCTTGCGAGCTAAAGGCACTGCTACAATGGAAGAAATTGGAAACCATTATGGCAATATATATGTGTAAAAAGGATCAGATGCAATCCAGAGCGTAAAAACGTACCTGATGGAGCCAGTTTCACAGCAGTAGCTTCCTTAGAGCTACCCGAGCCTGCAGCAGACTGTGGAATGGCGTAGGGCGTTATAGAAATGGGACTCGGGAAACATGCTGCTTTGATATCGTCTCGGTTTACAGCAAAACCGTCAATGATGGGAAGCCTTGGCAAAACCGCTCCTTGAGCTGGAGAAGCAGCAGGTTTCCCATTTCCCGCCAACAACATAATAGCTTGAGCCTAAGTAACACACTCACTCATATTAAGCCCTTGCAATATCACAGAAACTCTGAATCCTTGAGAGAATTCGAGGATTTACCTTTTCGGGAGAAACATTGGAGTAAACAGACACCGAACCAGCATAAAAGATGGTCAACTGAGCAGGACCATTCGAGGCATGAGAATCATTCCTACAGAACAGATCCAATTCAACTTAGCCACTACATATGTGCATTACAGAATCGAAATAGAGTATTATTGTGTCCAAAGGCATACCGTAATTCAGTAGTGCCCACTATAGCACCACTAGCAGGAACCATAGACACGGGATTCTGAACAAAACCGAGCTGGTTCTGTCTAGCAGCTTTCACTTCATGAGAGCAAAGAACCGAGTGTGTATAATGGATTCCCCCCAGTTTCTCAAGAACCATATTTTTCTGCAATTCACAGGAGTAAAAACTAAAAACTAAAAACTAATGAAAATTAAGGAATATACTCTGGAACGCAACCAATTAGACCAGAACATAGTCTTTGTACTGATAATATAAGGCGTAAACTTTCACTATACCTGGGGAACTCGTGAATATGGTTTGAGACTATAATCAACAGTTTCTGCACTTGTTATGATTACTGGTCCAGTTGATGCATGGTAGTGAAGAGGAGCAGACATTTTGTTGGACAATGATCGTCGTATTGTGGAACTTTGAACTATTACTGATAATACATCAGAACATCAAAAGAAAATGTCAATCTTTACACTCCCTTAACACAAACCAATTGATTTTATTACCCATGAGTTAATAATTAAAAGAGAAGTTGGTGCAGTGCAATTAAATTTTCTCATTTTTTAGTATTAAAAAAAAAAAAAAAAAAAAAAAAAAAAAAAGCCATAATGGAATATAATAAAAGGAAAAAGAACATATTTGGTCCTTGAGTTATACTTACTTAGTGTCTTATCTCACAATTATCTCTTGGTTATTCACTTATTCCCCAAATGGGGTTTTGGTCTTTTTGTTACCCTTCCCTTTTAAATTTTTTATTGAATTTCCGTTCAAATCTAACAATGTTAACTAAAATGACCAATCCCTATTTAAGCTTTTACTACTTAGGGTGTGCACCAATTGCCTTGTGACTTTAGTTGACAAAAGACTACAAGGAGATAAATCAACCTCAATAATTGATCAACTCAAACCAAAAAGACCAATACCAAGTCAACAATCAGACCCCACTTCTACGTGAACAAGTGAATGATAAAAAATAGAGATTATTTTAAGTTATTAGTTTATTTTTAGAACTTTACCAAATAGAGATTATAACTTATTAAAAAATAAAAAGCTCTTAAATAAACTCTGTCAAAGTCTATACCTGGAACTCAAGGACCAAATATGGTCAGGGATACCATGCATGGTGCACACGGTTGCAAAACGACGTCGTTTTGACTAAAAACGCACGTCCCATTTTTTTTAAAAAAAATTAGTTTTGATTCCCCTCAACAACATTATGTTGTTCATTCATTGTGGATATTTAGTTCATTCATTCTGGATTTTTAGTTATTCATTCACTGTGGATATTTAATTCATTCATTGTGGATATATAATTCAAATTATGCACACAAAAAATGCTATTGCCGAGAAACTAACCTGAATATTCTTCTTTTTTTTTTTAAGTAGGACGCGCATTTTTAGTTAAAACGACATCGTTTTTACAACCGTGTGCACTATACATGATGCACACGGTTGCACAACATAATTTGCCCACCTAATAGGCAGTCAGGCCTCAAACTCAGCAACACTCGGGACGTACCTCCCTAATCATCCTTTCATAACCTCCAATTTATTACGCAATTATTATTCATTTATTATCCCATTTATTACCCATAAATCCTAATAATTTCTCTATTAGTTACCTTATTAATATCCATTAAATACCCCTAATCACCAACCTCTCAAAGTGAGGGGTTCCTTGTGCGAGCATCGATCTAGCCTCTGTGGTTCATGTTCAGTTGAGTTACCATGATTTACATCCTCTCAAATGCTCTGTCGGGACCCTTACGATTGGGTTTCAGCCTTTTGGAAGAATACCCCTAATCACCATCTAGTATTCTTTGGGCTATAAGAAGGGAGAAAACGAGAGAGAGGGGAGGCTCCATCACTTTAGAGAGAACAAGGACACTACGTGTATGACTGTATGTACGAATTACTTAAAAAAAAAAAAATGAATTGTATTTTCCTTTTACCTTTCAAATTACTTCTATTTATTTTTTACATTTTACGTTCATTCGATCAGTTATATTAACCTGCCTAGTGACTATTCCGAGTCACGAAACCAACAGCTCCTTTTTCCCCATAATAAAATAATGCAGATTTAAATAAAGGATTCCTTTCAAAAAAAAAAAATAAAGGACTAAAAATGCACATGAAAATCCTAGCCCCTGTTTGGATGACTAATAAATAAAAATGACTTTGTTTATTATCCATTTGAATTATTTGCACTTGACGTCGTGAACAAGACTATGTTTGATGGGGAGTAAGTTAATAATAAATAATAATAAAAAACTACACAGTAGTTGTCAAGCACCAACCCCGTAGCACCTAAAAAAACTGTTGAGCAAAGAAAAAGCACATATTCATTAAGAGCTGTTTGGCAGCCCAAAAACACCAAACAAAATCTTGATTAATTAGCTTCTTCCTCACAAGCAAAACACTGATTGAGGTTTATTCACAAACATAATGATCGCAGGTTTGGTCGGAGCTTTTTTTTCTGTCGATTCGATTCCATAACCTCTGATGAGCTTCAAGTTTCAAGCTTGAACTAAGCTTTTTACAGCTACCCAATCGCCAAATTCAAGAAACAAGAAATAAAACCCCCCCAAAAAGAAAAGGAAAAAAGAAAAAGGCAGGCATACCTGGATCTGTTGGTTCTTCAAGAATCTCCTGTTTTACAGTTAAGCCCATGAAATCTCTCTCCATTTCTCGACGAATATATGTATATATATATATATTATGAACTCCAAGTTCAAAGAAAGAATCTTGAAAACGGAAAACGCAGAAGAAAAAACAAATAATCTTCCCGGGATAAAGCAAGTTGGGTGCTTTTTCAGAGATTTGGCGGTTGTTGTGTGGCAAGTTGCGGCGGCGGAGAATGGAATGAAATGGCGACAGAAAGAGGAGCTGAGGAAATATGTAGCCACCAAATGAGAAGATTAAATCGCAGACGTCATTTCGTTATTCCCTGTAATTAAAGCAGAAAGCGACCCCTCCAGATTCCAGCACGTGATGTTATCATCTCCACCATAGTTTACTACTTCTGTATATTTTGATTATTAATTTCAAAAATCAAATAGATCATAACTTTTTATTCAGTAATTCAACTCCCAAATGTTATTCCCGATATGTCATGTCTTGATTGCTTAATTTAGTAAGGGGTCAATCTATTTCTTTATTTTTTTTGGGAAAATAATATTTGTTCTCCTGAATTATATACTTATATCACTATTCACTCCTCCCCGAATTATTTAAGTGGTTGTTTTTCTCCTTGAAATGTTAAATGGTCATATTTACCCTTAACATAAATATTTAAAATTAAAATTTCATTTATTTTTCTTCTCCAACAAATTAGGACCATAATTTGGTTCAAACCAAACAGACATTATAGCAACCAACCCCAAATATTCCAATTACAATTTAGAATCGAAACCCGATATTTAGAGTTTATTAAAATCGCGAACCGAAACGGCCGGTTCATGTTCCGAACTTTGAAAAAAATAAAATAAATTTATTGTTGAATTTAGACTATTTTAAAATATAAAAAAAAATTAAAATAAAGACGGTTCAAAATCGCGCCGGATCCGAAACTGACGGTTCACGGTTCAGGATCTAGTTTTTTTGATTCATAATTTTAATAAACTGAAATCCAAATATTGCGTTCTTGATCTGAATCATAACCGAAAACTTTTAATTCGATTGATATAGTGTTCGATTCAGTTCGAACCAAACCGTGGTCATCCCGACGTATATGCAATAATTTGTTGGAGAAGAAAAATAAATAAAATGTTTAGTTTAAGGGTAGAAATGTCAATTTAATTTATCAGGGGGAAATCGCCTCTTTTAGAAAAATTTGAGGGGCCTAATGTGCTTACATGAATAATTCAGGGAGAAAAAGTGTTATATGTATATAACTCAGAGGAAAAAAATGTCATTTTCCCTTTTTTTTTTTTCTTCCAATCAAATTTGAACACAAGTTGAAGTAAAATTTGGAAGTAGGGAGTACATGAAGCATTTATTATTATTATTATTTTTTTCTCCCAAAAGGTTGAATTTCCAACACCAATGGCTCTCTACACTCCGATGCGAGGTTGCGACAGAGCATTTGAGATGATAGAAATCATGAGGGTCCAACAGAGCATTTGGAAGGATGTAAATCATGGTGTCTTAGCAAGGCGAGGCTTAGCAGACAGGACAATCCCCACACGGTCGCTACCGATGTTTGAACTTTGATCTCTTTTCTCAAATAAAGTCTACTAAACTAGTGAACTAAGTCCATACGTGCAACTTTTTATTATTTCTCAATTTATGCATCGAAACATTAATGAAAAATGTCAAAGTTGACAATATTGTTTCAAATCAGCGATAAAATAATAGAAAATGGAAAAAAGGGAAAATGGCACTTTTTCCCCCTATGTTATATACTTATAGCACTTTTTCCCCCTCAATTATTTAAGTGGCTCTTTTTCCCCCTGAAATGTTAAATGGACATATTTACCCTTAAAATAAATATTTCATTTATTTTTATTCTCCAATAAATTATTACTATAATTTGGTTCAAACCAGATACTATGGTAACCAAACCAAAATATTCCAATTACAATTTATAATCAAAACGCGATATTTAGAGTTTATTAAAATCGCGAACTGGAATGGCCGGTTCATGTTCCAAACTGAAAAAATAAAATACATTTATAGTTGAATTTAAACTATTTTAAAATAAAAAATAAAATTTTAAAATAAAGACGGTTCAAAATCGCGAACGGGATCCGGAACTGCCGGTTCATGATCCAGTTTTTTTTTTTATTCTTAAATTTAATAAATTTAAATCCAAATATTGGGTTCTAAATCTGAATCATAACTGAAAACTTTTAATTCGATTGCTATAGTGTCTGGTTCAGTTCGAACCGAACCGTGGTAATCGCTACATATACGCAATAATTTGTTGGAGAAGTAAAATAAATAAAATGTTTACTTTAAGGGTAGAAATGTCAATTTAATATATTAGGGGAGAAAACCACCACTTTTAAAATAATTGAGGAGGCTAATGTGCTTACATAAATAATTGAGGGAAAAAAAGTGCTATAAGTATATAACATAGGGAGAAAAAGTGTCATTTTCCCTGGAAAAAATGTTATGAATTGTTTGTATTAATTAGGAATTTAAGTCTACACTTCTTTTATATTTTCTAAATTTAGAATTTTATTCGTTGTATGCAAACTCCTCCGTAAGAGCAACCTCAATAATATAAAAATTTTGGTGACTTTTTAGTGCCATGTAAAAAAGAACGAGAAGAGAGAAGAGGAAAAATCCTGACAAGAAAAAAGTTAAAAAAAAAAAAAAAAAAAAAAAAAAAAAAGCCTACTGCACGCGCCATGCTAGGTGGGGCAATTCCACACACGCACAAGTTGCATGGCAGCTTTCTCCCAAATCCCCATTCAATGGGTCCCAAATTTTTTATTTTTATTTTTATTTTGCAAGAGAAAAAAAATTGTAAAAAAAAAAATCCCACCCCCATAAGTTAAAAACTCTACCCCAAATTTTTTGTTTTGAAAAATATTTCCTAAAAATTACTATTGGTGATGCTCTAAGTGTGAACTATACCACCCAGAAAACAAATCAATCGGATAGTATCAATCATAAAAGTATAATTAATTGAACAATCATTTAAATTTCGAATAGTTCGAATAGTTAAAGATTTGAGAAGTCAAGATGGCGGAGGGTAAGAAGCCGAAGAATTGAAAACTCGAAAGATACAAAGGCCGAATGGTCCAAAGACTACGTGAAGTAAGAAATCACATAAGGTAAATCAACTGAATAATTGATTCAAGCCGACTTTTAGTCAAGATACCCAATCAGCAAAGTTGTATGAAATGTTGATTATAGTCAAAGTTAGAAGACTCCACAACATTCAAATTCTCTCTAAAATTGTTAATTGTAGTCACTCCCCCCCCCCCCTCCCCCCCAATACTTGTTCACATACCCTCGGAACCACCAAACTATATTAAGGATTTACTTAGTATATGGTATATTAGTAATTTATTATTATTATTATTATTATTATTATTATTATTATTATTATTCGTAATCGCTTTAGTTTCATTATTTCATTTGCAAAACAAAAATAATTAACAACCTTATTCCAAAAGTTTTCCATTTTCAATTGCAATATAGCATCCATTTTTTCATTTACACAAACCTATTAAAATTAAGGTTTTTTGGGTATGAAATATCGATATTGATGAGGGTTATAATAATTTAAAAAACATATAAAATTTTGTAAAATATCCATATATGAGGTAAAAATTAATGAAGTTTAACAGTTATGTTACTTTAAGAAAAATAATATCGCAAAGAATCTTAAAATCCTCTATAAAATGGGCGTCAAGCCTTTTCTTTGAGAGCCATTTTACAACAACAACAACAACAACAACAACAACAACAACAACAACAACAACAACAATAATAATAATAATAATAATTAGTATTAGTATTATTATTATTATTATTATTATTATTATTATTATTATTATTATTATTATTATTATTATTATTTTGGTGTAAGGGCATTTTGGATAAAATAATTATTTTGTCTAAAATATCAATCTTAAACACATCTCTATGAAGTATTGAAAAAAAAAATAATAATTATAATGATTTGAAATAAGTAGTTAAATATGTGGAGTATGATTCTTGTGAGTTCCTCTTGTCACCTAAAAGTATGTACATTTTTTATTTACATTTTGACTATATCAAATTGCTTAAGTGGTCAATTGTTAAACATGTGGAGTATGAATGTATGATTCTTGTGAGTACGTTCTTCTTGTCACCTAAAAGAATATGTACATTTTGACCATTTCAAATTGCTTAAGTGGTCAATTATTGTTTATTACTTGTATTATTATTACTAGTATTTTTATGCGCGATGCGCAAAAAATAGGTGCCCAATATTAGTACTTTATATTAAAATTTAAAATTATTTAGATTTTAGATATTTAAATTATTGTAAATAATAATAATAATAATAATAATAATAATGTATTTTACATTATTATTATTATTATTATTATTATTATTATTATTATTGAAGAAGAAGAAGAAGAAGAAGAAGATAAGGAAATATATAGTGGATGTATGTGCATGGTAACAATAGTGGAAAAGATAACGGAAGTTATAACGGTAGGGGTATGTTTGTCCAAAATATTGTAAAGTACAACTTCTATAGCATAATGTATAAAAAAACTTAACGGAAAAAATGGACATAAATGAAGGGTATAAGTGTATAACCATCATCCACACTTATTATGTTTTTAGATTTTTGTCAAAACAACATTTAGAACACAAAAGTCTAATATATTACGGAGTATATATTATACTAATATAATATATTTAATTATGTATAGTCACAAGGCATTCCATGTTAACCAGTTATATTAATGTTATATATTTAGGTTAGATTTATCGGTAATTGAAATAAATAATAGAAATTGATAGAGTTGTTTATTTAAATTATTTGATGTGATAGAGTCAGTAACATTAAAAAAAAAAATATATTCGATGTGATACTTTTAAAATAAAATTAATTAATTTTAAAAATCATGAGTATTTCAAAAATTTATAGAGATTTTTTGAATGTTACTAGCTCTATTACATAAAGCCAATAACACCTCGACTGAGGCTCGAACTCACAATCTTCCAAATGGAAGTCCAACCCGATACCATTAGACCACATAGTCCTGGTCAAAAATTTATAGAAATAATTATATTGATGTTGCATGATTTCAAGATAAGTTTTATTTTTTTAAATGTAAATTAAAATTTTGGCTTCGGTTATATTAATTATGTCTATAATAGTGTTTATTATTCTAAAAGGCTGAACTTCAACTCTAAGGGTCTATTTGTTGTTGTTATTTTTATTGTTATTATCCACTAAAGGCGCCTTAGTTTACATTTTGTGTCATTTTCTGATGGAACAATTCAGACGTTTTCACATGCAATGCATGTGACAAAAATTTAAGTTTTTTTTTTTTTAAACATAAAAATTTGGGAGGGTGGGGAGTTTGATAGTGCTTTTTTTAAAAAAAAAAAAAATTAATTTAATTAGATGGAAGCTGTCACATGCGTAACTTGAAAAGGATTTAAAATGACATAAAATTTAGATTTAGATACCTAGCTTTTATTTAGTGGAAAAAATAAAAGAGAGAGAAAGAAAAAAAAAAAAAAAACTTGCTTTAAAATTAAATTTAATTAGATTGAGTCCTCTCATCCTCTGCCATGCTTTTTCCGCTTGAATACCGGGGTTAGATTCAATATATTATTCACTTACATTTGGTTTATTTCAATATTCTCAAAATCAACAAAAAACACCTGCCTGGTTTGGTAATTAACAGATCATGTTAACGATTTTGACTTGCGAATTATTTTAGCATTTTGTAGATATATGTTTGTTAAAATTAGTTATTTATGATGAGTAAACTAGCAATTTATGTCAAAAAGACATATAGACATGTATATATTTTATAAAAATAATTCATTAATAATAATAATAATTTGTAATTATAAACCCAACAGGGTAACTCAAGTGGCAAATGAGCTCTCTTTGTAGGGGAAAATTTTGGAATAATCCAGGTTCGATTCCCACAAGTGACAATTTCCTTTGGGCCAGTTTCTATGTGTCTCGGAGCGAATCGAGTGGACCTGGACCACAATGTAGTTTACAACAAATAAAAATTCTTAATTACTCCATATTAAATATATAATAATTTATTATTATTATTTATAACTTTATTCATATAATATAATTATAAAAAAAATTATATAATTATAATATGATCAAGATCAATCTTGCATTGTTACCTTGGTCTACAATAATAATCAGATTATGTACCTTTAGATAACTTATTATAGCCAAGCACCTTGTGCTCATATGACATGTAGTGACTTCTCTCATATGGGAGGTCATGATATCGAACCTCAGCGGAGGCGTTGTTGACTCAAAATTGAAAACGTATGTTTGAACAGATATTATATAACTGTAAATAAATGACGTAATGTATGTTAAGTGCAAGTAATTAGATACATAATATGTTAGTTGTAATGAATATATAATTTATTAACGAGATATACATAATATAATAAGTGAATCTTAGTCCTAGTCCTCCCATATATGGGAGTTCAAGCATCGGGATAATAATAGCATTTGTTTGAAGGTCAATTTGGGAATATGGTAGCATTTTATCCAAATGGTGAATGGAAATGCTGCAAATTATTTTTTTTTAAAATGGTCTCAATTTTCATATGTATACGGTGAAGAGATCAAAGGAGTCTATTTTGATTGCTCCATACATAACATACTAGTATTTGTCTACCAAGACTATGTGGTCTAATGGTATCCGGGTTGGACTTTCATTTGGAAGATTGTGAGTTTGAGCCTCAGTGGAGGCGTTATTGGTTCTTTGTGTTTCAGTAGGTTGAGAAAGTATATGAACATATACTACAATGTAATAGAGCCAATAATATTCAAAAAAATACTAGTATTTGTCCCGTGCGATGCACGAAAAATATGTTATAGAAATATACACTATATGAGGTTTATTCATATATAAAATTTTTGTTATTTAATAATTATTAGGTGTGAATTCCTATGATAAAATTATGAACATAAATATATTTACAATTAAAATAATATTTAAGGTGGGTGATTACTACAAATCTTAAACTATATTAAAAATTTAGTACATAGTATTTAATATTATAAATTTTTAAGAACTTAGTAAACTACAATAGTAATTGAATTACAATTTTAGAGTCACCACGGATCAAAATTTTTAGACCTTTGATATTTCTAACTCTAGATGTAGCAACATACAATTGACCTTTAAAGACCAAAATCACAATCTTAGTTAGAACATTGATTTTTTTCTTCCAAATACTATCGAATTAAGTGTGTAATCAATAAAAGATGAGAACTAATAATTCGAGAATATAATCTTAATGTTACTAAGTCTACTTCACGTCAATTAAGTTGGAGAGTGTTGTTGGATAGTATCCGATAAATCCATGAATAACGCATCTTTGTCTCCGTAGTCCTCAATATGCACATCAACAATCTTAAATATTAAGCCACATAACTATGCTATATATTAATTTCAAACTTATGGACTTTGGGGTTGCATGCATGCTTCTTAAAGCCATATGGCTTTAAGATATGAAAATTAAATGTTGCATTTAATTTTCACATCTTAAAGTAATTTTCACATCTTAAAGCCCATTTAATTTTCACAAGACTTTCACATCTTAAAGTCATATGGTTTTGTGAAAATTAAATGCAACATTCAATTTTCACAAGACCATATAACTTTATTATATATAGGATAGGATAAGATAGGATAAGAGGAGATCAAATGAGGATATGCACCCTCAATATTTTGTATTTTTTTTTTGGGAAAAAATTGTAGTAAATGATGATATGGATTCCATCATGGGAAAAGATACTTTGGTTTTGATTAATTGGCCACATGGTTGTAAAGTAATAAATTGTAAATGGATCTTTAAGAAAAAGATGAAGGTTAATGACTCTATTGATGACAAATTTAAAGCTAAATTTGTTGTTCAATATTGTAGACAAAAAGTAGAAATTAATTTTTGGTACATATTTTTTACGATCAGCTGTTTCTAATCAACCCTTGAGGCCTATGGGAATCGAAAAAAATGGAAGGGATTCAACTTTGGTATGGGGGGAGTGAGAAGGGATAAACCACAATAGTATAGTTTTTTGTGGGGTTTTAGGTGCAAAATAGGAGTGAGAAGGAGGAAAAAAAGGGAGAAAAAGAAACAAAGAAAGAAAAAAAAAAAAAAAGGAATCTAACACGGAATTTAAAAAAATAATAAAGTAAAGCAGGTTACGTGCCAGCAGGCGTGTGCAGTAGGCGCATGCGTCTCCATCACGCAAAGGTAGGCAAATAACTTTGTTTTCTTTTATCAAAATATGGACCTCATAAAAGTTTATCTCTTACAGGAGTAAAATTTCTCCAAAAACCCCATCACACATCAACAAAAAAAAACCTTACTTTTTTTTTTTTTTTTTTTTTAATGTTCCAAAACCCACCAAAATTTATTCGTGCGGTTATTCTAAAAATATTAATCCAAAATTAAAATCATATTACCACTTTTTTTTTTAGGAAATGTGTTTTTAATTGAAGAGGTAATCAAATCACATAATTATTTTTTAAAAAATAATCAACCAAACGCTAATTATAATTTTGATATTCTCATTGTTAATGTGTAAACCTATGAACCAAACACACCCTAAGTATATATTGAATATTTGAAATGCAGCTAAGAAAACAAAGAAGTATTTTTTTTTTTTTTCTCCAACGTAACACTTATACCAAATTAGTCTTTTAATTGCGTTAAGGGTGAGAATATGAGATCTCACACAAGACATGTGCTATATATATTTTGAGGGTAAAAATAACACATAACGTAATACTCCATATATTATAATTATTTGACTATTTAGTATTTAATCACAACACATTATGTGAAATAAAATTTGTACTATTAAAATATTTTATTATTTATCATCTCATTTTGTGATCATATTTTGAAGCAAAAGAACATATTATGGTGAATAACACAATTAAACAATTCTACTTAATACTTATGAATTAAGATCACCTAGAATTTAATTTAGATAATATTTATATTTTTTTGGAGATAATATTTAAAATATTGTTAGATACATTCATTTGAATTGCATGTATATAAATATATAATTTTTATTTTGAATTATAATATAGTAAAATGTGCAAAATTTCATTATTTAATATCCGAAGCAAACTTTATTACAATATAACATAACTAAAAATATATTAACCAACAATAATCAATTGAGTTCAATCAAAATATAAAACTTGGTATATAATTCAAATTTTAATTTTGATAATGTGAATAATGTCTAACTTTAAACATAAGCAAATAAGTCATATTTAAATAAGTAATGCTAGTAAAACTGATAAAAGAGGGTGATAAGTAAAAGAATATGACAATGAATGTAATCATACTAATGAATAACTATTTTCAAAAAAAATACTAATGAATAACTGTGTAAGTGGATAGTGGTGAGAATGTGGTTACAACAACATATAGGGGTATTTGATAAATGGTTGTTAGCTGATTAAGTTAGTAGATTTAACTAGTTGATAGCATTAGTTTACTGTAAAAAATTGTGTGGTAAATTATTTGTTAGTTAATTACATACAAAATGACTTCTCAAAAAGTTACTTTGAGTATTTTTTTTAATTTTCACATTTTGGAGCAATAAATAAATTATTACAAAAAGTTAATTAATCAAACATTCATATTGATTGTTTAATCAAGTCAAATAATTAATAATGATCAAATAAGTCAAATTTGGATGATAAGCTAATTATTTTACCAAACATGATTATAACTAAATAGATTATTCTGTTTTTCATTTAAAAAATATATTTTAATAGTTTTCTAATTTTCAAAAATTGTCCTTTTAAAAAAAAAATGAAAAACTCTTTATTAAACATGTTTTATTTTAAATTCTTCAATTCTCCCAGAAATTAGAAAAAATTGAACATCAATATTTTAAATTAGCGTGCTTAGTTGCTTACTGCTTACTACTTTATCTTTGATGAAAGCAGGGGCCTATTGGGAAAAGTAGCTTAAAAATTAAAAACATAGAAAACGTGCCCATTTTGTCGGTGGCATAGCGCATCACATGGACGAGGTCGAATCCAAAAGCGCCACCTGGCTAGATAGATTTGCTTAATTGCGAAGGCCTGTCAGAACTAATCAGTCACGCTAGCATTCCCCATGTGAATTCTCGCAAGAATGCTCACGTGTTGTGCTACGTGTCAGTATTGTACACAATTGTATGCTCACGTGTAAATCTACTTTCCAATCCCCTTTTTACATTCTACCCATCACGTTTCATTCAAAAATAAAAACTAGAGTTATTTACCAAAATAGTCCTTTGGCTATACCAAATTATCAATTTGGTCATTGACTATTTTTTTTTAACTAATTAAGTCCTTTAACTTCAAATTTTTTTAAACAATTTAGTTCTCCTTTGTTTGACCGTTAGTTAACCATTAACTTATGACCAAATTGATAATTTCGCTATAGTCAATAAACCATTTTGGTAATTATTTTTAGGGGTGGACAATTCGGTTTAGTTTTCTTGAATCGAACCATACCGAAATTGTTTGGTTCAATAATATACCGAGCAATCGAACGGTATTGAATTCTTGTATACCGAATAGTTCGATAAAAAATTGATCCGAATTTGTTCAGTAAAAAATTGAACTGAACCGAATACCGTTTGATTTTTTTTAAATATAATAATAATAAATAAATAAATAAATAAAAAGTAAATCCAAGTCACTTGCTGCTTGCTCTGCCGTTCAACTCATATTCTCACGGGTATCTCTTGTAAATGTTTTATTTGATTTTTTATGGTTTGTTATCAAAAGTTCTATATTATGTGTTATGGTGTTTACATAGTCCATATCTAAAGTCTAATATATAACAAAATAGCAATTCAAAGTTCAAACAGTATTGGGTTCGGTTCGGTTTTTACCGAACAATTCAGTCCGGTTCGAGTTTTTACCGAACCGTTCGGTATACAAGAACCTATTACTGTTCGGTTGTTCGGTATATTACCGAATCTAACTAGTTTGGTACGGTTCGGTTCGAGAAAACTTAACCGAATTGTCCACCCTTAAAGTTAATTACCAAAATGGTCCCTTGACTATAGCGAATTACCAATTTGGTCTGAAGTTAACGGTTGACTAACAGTCAAACAAACGGATAACCAAATTGGTTAAGATTTTTAAAGTTTAGGAACTTCTGGTAAAAAAAAAAAGTCAAGAACCAAATTGATAATTTTACTACAATCAAGGGACCATTTCGATTATTAACTCTTTAAATAATTTAGTTTGAGTTGCTGCTTCTTATGCCACAACTTGTAAAACATTATCTTATTCTTTTCATTTGATATTCTATTTAAAATGTAACAAGTTATCAATGTAGCTTCACTTGAAAGATCATCACTCAAACCTGAGTAAGAAAGCATACAATACAATTCACCATACATTTTCTTCCTAATATCCTCAATTTAGTCACGTGAGAGCCTCGTCATACTGGTTGTAACTTTATTTTGCTCCTTGTAAATTTCTCTAACAAAAATTACATTCTTAATATACTAAATGTACATTATTTTTGTACTGAATGTACATTATATAATATAATGTACGCTTAGAACAAAAATAATATACATCTCCTGAATACAATGTACATTATTTTTGTACGGAATGTACATTATTTTACAGTAGACAAAATATGATCCACACAATAATAATTGTACTTTGATGACTTGGGTTGAATTTTATGTAAACTGGGATTAAAACAAAATAAATAACTAATTAATAATACATGATTGATGAACCAAACGCCCCCTGAAAGTTATTAATTAAGTCCCTTGCCTAGCATAAAGTGATATGATGAGGGTTTTCGGTTGTTTGTACTTAACATATCTGATGATATTGATTACCAAATCCACACATGCAAGCCAAATAATTTGCACCGGAAACAACTAATTAATATAATACATGATTGATGAAAAATAAAATATATAATAACAAAATATAAAACATGGCATCCACTGATAAGGTCAAATGCTTGGTAGGATAATAATAATAATAATAATAATAATAAAATATAAAATATAAAATAAAATATACAACATGTTGTTAACCTGCTAAACATGCTAATTGTTTTTTGGTTTTTCCAGGTTTATGGATGAATTTGGAGCTTATTCGAATTCAGTGGCTTCATGAATGAATTTAGAGCTTATTTAAGTTTAGTGACTTAATTGCTATCTCCAAAATAGTTCAATGATATATTTGTATCTTTTTCTTTTTTTTTTTCTTTTTTTTTTTTAAAAAAAAAAATTTAATCTCTTTTACGCAAACTTTAATCAAGTTACGCCCATTGCACACCACAATTAGGGATGACAATTTCAATCCGCATCGCGGGTATCCACCCGAATCTACTCCCGCATGGATCGATTTTTTTTGGATGATGGTGGGTGGTGGGACGGGAGTGGATCTTTAAAAAGTAAATTCTCGGTGGGTCGGGTCGGTTCGATTTGGGTTCTATGTACAAAACCCGTCTAGAACCCCACCCGACCCACCATGTATGTGTGTGTATATATATAATAGTAAAGTAAGTACTAATATGTAGTTATTTATAAAAGTTTATATAACTTCGTGTATCTTTTTACTATTTTTATATCTAAACTACTAAATTTGTTTTTAAAAATTAACAATTTAGTTATTATATTTAATTATTTCTATTATTTTATGTTTTAGTATCACTAATGAATTTTATTATTGTATTATGTGTAAGTAATTTAAATATTATTTTTTTTAAAAAAAATAATAAGATGATAAGTGGTGGGTACCCGTAGTGGGCATCCGCACCCGGTGAAGGTAGGGGTGGATTTTGAAAAAATCCACACGATACGACTTGAGAACACGGGTGGATGAAAAAAATATAAAGTAGGTCGGGTGATGGATGTTGCTCTCCCCGACCCACCCCAACCTATTGTCATCCCTATCTACAATCCCCTTTGCATCGGTTACAACAAATATTTTAACAAAATTCATATTAATCTCACTTATGCCATTTTATATCATATAAATATAAATATTAACTAAATTTAAAAACATTATATATTATACAATAGATAAATATTTAAAAACAAGTTTGATTAAATTTGCGAGCTATTCAATCCAAGTATTAAGAAACTTAAATTCAACTAGATTTACCAAGTTGTGAATTGACCTATTGCGTACTCTCATCAATTTATGTACTATTTTGTAAGGAAATTTTTATATAAATTTTATTAACAAAATTTCAATCACGATATTTTATCAAAAAAAAAAAAAAAAGTGTGACACCCACATTTTTCTTAAAATTGTTTCACTTCCATAAAACAGGGTAAAAAAACTCACTCTAAACAATTATAGTTGATGCTTCAAAAGATTTGTCATGATTTAATTAGCAAGCTAATTAAAATCTAAAAGAATTTGGTAAAGTTTAGGGATAGGTGTTGGTTCAATTCAGACACAGTGATAAACAATGTATGAAATAGTAAAGAATTAATTTCACTTTTGGTCCCACGACTTTTGAATTCTTATCATTTTTGGTGCACAACTTTAAATTTTTTTAATTTTGGTGCCTAACTTTGTTATTTTTATCAGTTTTGGTCCTTCCAGCCAAATTGACGGTAAAATATTTCCAAATTTTATATTTTAGGGGCAAAATCGTCATCCCATGGAAAGATCTTCAATATTTAAACAAAAGAAAAATCATATTAAGATGAAAAAAAAGAGTTTGCCAATGGTTGAAACTATAAATCCCATAGATCTGTCTGATTTCTGCCCGTCTTTCCCATTACTCTCATCATCAAACACCTATAGATATAATTTTACAGTGATTTTGTTTAGATATTGAAGATGTTTCCTTGAGATGGCGATTTTACTCCTAACAATATAAAATACTGCAACATTTCGCTGTCAATTTGGGCGAAAGGACCAAAACTGATAAAAATAACAAAGTTAGGCACCAAAATTAAAAATTTTTAAAGTTGTGCACTAAAAGTGATAGAACATCAAAAGTCGTGGGACCAAAAGTGAAATTAATTCAAATAAACAATTAAAAACAGCAAGAACGGAAGAAAAACCCTAAACCACAATACCCCTAATGCTATCGCTAACATCTCCTACTTGTCTAAGTCCCGGCAAAAACTTGACCGGTTACAAGCTGTTGTGGACGACTCAAGATCCTGGAGAAGAAGCTTTGAAACTGTCTCTATTTGGAGCCTTGGAGGTATCAAATCTTTTACACATACCAAATTGTGTATATGTATACATTTTTTTTTTTTCCGTTTTCCTGTTCTGCAGAATTACCATAATTTTTTTTTTTTTTGGGGCTTTTCTCGATTGTTGGAGATGCTTTGGGGTGTTTCAGTTCATGGAATTGATTTCATGAAAATATGCATTGTTTGTTTTCCTGATGGATTTATAAATTTCCTGCATGTGTTCTGAGTTGAATCCTCATTGTTTAGGCGGAAATAAGTGACCATTGTATTCGATCTCTTCCCTAATAGACAATTTATTCTGCTATTTTACTTCATCACCTCTGAGTAATTGGCGTTGTTGAATATATAGACTAAAATTTGACTTTTGGTTAGTAAATAAAAGCTCAGCTCGATGAAATTTGGATAACTTCATGACTTAGTATTCAAATGGTACCTAATTTATCATTACCAAGGGTACTGCACTGACATTGTCCTTTCTTTAGTCTTGTTTATATACAGTTTTTGCTTTGTGTTTATGTGTTTTAATCAGTTGCCAATAAAAGAAATATTTTAGCAAGTTCAGCTGCCACTAATTAAAGACTCGAACTATTTCAATGACGAAACATGAAATCAATTCAATGGTGAAGTATTCCATGAACTTGCTTGAAGAGGTTAGAAATCTTAAGTTTGTATTGAGTAACTAAATATGCAGAGAAAATCATGGGGATTTTGAGTGTGTGGTTGTATGGCAAGTTTTTAAAGACCGGTTTGAAGCTTTGCTGCACGTACTTCAACCACCCAATCATCTCTGTTTGGAAATTGTAATCCATTCTTAGGATAACAAGCCTAAGCCCTCAATACTTGGTGAAATTGATTGCACTGTTGCTGCAAAAGGAATTGCTTTGCAACAAATAATTAGCTGGCTTAGCCTAATAGCTAACTAAATCAAACTCTGAATGATTCCTTATTTTCTTTCTTTTCATGCTAATGTTTTTGTGTTATGATTAATGGGAGAGTAGTGGGTTTGCTTAGAGAAATTAAAATGTAGTGATTTGTTATACTGGTAGGAATTGGGAATTGCTGGATTCTTTTAGAACTCTGCTTTTAGAATTTAAATAAATTTTCTGACTGTGGGTTGCATTATGGAAAAGAAGAAAACTGGTATTTGATGACATTTTATACTGTTGTTACTGTTTTGTTTCCCTGCTTTTCTTATGTTTTGGCTGCTAAAAATCGTACTTTTAAATTGTGTAGTAGTTTGTAATAATTAAATCATTTCTTTCTTTTATTTTGGTGAAATTATATTGTTGAATCTTAGGTTTACAGTGAGCAGGCTTTTCTTTGTAAAAGCATATGGTTTCTATAGGCCGGAGAGCTTTACTGTTGAGAAACAATAAAGCACATAATTTAACTGAGGAAGGTTTGACACCTCAGGACAACATTTCTTTTAATCAGTACAAAAAGAAGAGAAATATGGGTAGAAGGGATGGGAAGAAGCATTCTGGATTTCCTGCTGATAAGTCGGCTGAATATCTATCTGGTGGAAAAACTGCTGATGGCAATTTTAAAGCTCAAAAATCCTCAAAGTACCAGAAAGGCACTTCTTATACACCATTTGTCAGGTTGTGTCTTCATTTAATGGTTTTATTTTTGGTTTCAACTTCCGAAGATATAACTTCAATTGACTTGGCATTTTAGTACATTGACAACGTTAGCTCACTGTTGTACTGAAATCTTCCTTTAGGAATCAGATTGATCCAGAAACTGAAAAGTACTTTGCAGAGATTACAAATGTCATAGAAGGCAAGGAGATTGACTTAGAAGAGCGGTCGGTTATATGTGGCAATGCATTAGAAGAAACAAGAGGGAAAGAAGTAGAACTTGCAACTGATTATGTAATAAGCCATACACTGCAAATTCTTCTGGAGGGCTGTTCTCTAGATCACCTTTGTGGTTTTCTTCATAGCTGTGCAAAGAATTTCTCCCATATTGCAACAGACAGATCTGGGTCTCATGTTGCTGAAACAGCTTTGAAATCTTTGGCTGTGCACCTTCAGGATTGTGAGCAACTATCTCTTATCGAAGAGACTTTGAGGAAAATATGTGAGGTGTGAAATGGAGAACTTATGTTACAGTTTCTTTCTAGTTTCTAAAAGCTTTTCTCACTGTTCTGTATGAAAACATCTTTGTTGTGATTATTTACTGTGATTTAAGATTGGTCAACCATTCTGGGATAACAGAAAAAGCACCAATTTGTGCAAGAATACTTATTTTTTGCCACCTTTTTACATCAGGAAATTATTGTCAATCCTGTTGATATAATTTGCAATGCTTATGGATCACATGTGCTTCGGAGTCTTCTTTGTCTATTGAATGGGGTGCCCTTAGAACAATTCCATAGCACAAAGTCGGCAGTTGTACTAGCAGAACGGATGAATTTTAAGGCTCCTCGATCAGAAGGCAACAAGTTGTCATATTCTAACCAGAGTTTCCCAGATTTGCTCAAATACCTTGTGTCAGAGATGTTAAATACCACAAGAGAAGACATTTCTAATCTTTTGATGGATCAGTATTGCAGTTTGGTTCTGCAGGCATGTTTTAGATATACTATGAATTTTGGCTTGCTGTTTATTTGAGTCAAGATATTTTTAGCTTTAATTAATTAATTAATTCCTTGTGCTATTGACACTGATAATACCCATTGATGCATCCTACCTACTAAATGGCAGACAGCATTGAAATTATTGGTTGGAAATGAAGCAGAGCTGTTGCATATAATCCAAATTCTTCTTGGCTGCAACATGGAAATGGATGGGAACTTCATAGGAAGACCTAGATTACAAGAAATTCTAAAGTGGGTGGAAGAACCTGCATACAGTCATTTATTTGAGGTATAAATTTTAGGGTCGAACTCTTGTTAATTTGTTTGTATCTTATTATCTCTAGTTTTCCTATTGCTTTTCTCTTTTTTGGTCCAAGAGATCTTGAGAACAAATTTCTGTCATTATGATTGAGACTAAATGAAACTTCACAGGAATAAATCAACCACTAACTACCCAAAATGTTATCTAGACATCTACTTTGCTCCTCTATGTATTACATTATCATCCTACTCCTTTAACATGCTTAATACTACACCTGTACTTCCATAAGTTTATTAAGTTATAACACATTTGCAGAGGATAGCTATTAAAATTTTCCCTCCATTAGTTTCCACTAGAATGGTAATCTCTTTGAATTTAATTTGAGCTTATGCCCATTTTACAGGTTATCATCGAAGTTGCTCCTGAACCCATATACAAGGAGTTATTACAGAGAGTCTTTAAGAACTCATTGTTTCAGATGTCATCTCATCATTGTGGGAACTTTGTTGTGCAGGCTTTAGCTTCTCATGCTAAATGCTCAGAGCATGTAATTCCCATGGTTTATTGCTGTATTGAAAACATTAATGTCTTCTTCATTGAGATACATAGCAAAAAGAATGATAATTGCACACCACTCCCTCTCTTTCTGCATGTACACACTCATGTTTATATTTTGTTGCATAGACCTTCTGCAGGCATTACATTTAGGTTTCAGAAGCACAAAAGAATGTTTAATGATTTTAAAGATCTTTTTTTTTTTTTTTTTTTTTTTGCAATGAATTGCTCATACTTACTCTTGTAAATCTCCCTCCCCTTTGCTACTAGATTGACTTGATTTGGGCGGAGCTTGGAACTAAATTTAAGGACCTACTTGAAATGGGCCGCTCTGGAGTAGTTGCTTCTCTTGTTGCTGCAACTCAAAAGCTCCATCACTGTGAAGAAGAGGTTTGTAATTTGTGGTCAAACATGTTCCCTTTAAATTTTTCTCATTTTTCTTTAAAATTTTGTAGCTTATGGAATTTGGAGGGTGGAGATAATCAGCCCTAATAAAATTAAATAGTCTGACCAAATCTTTTTCTCTATTTTTGGTTAATGTTACAGTGTTGTCAGGCACTTGCTTCCGCTGTTTGTGTAGAAAATGAGCCTCTCATGTGCATTATTCCACGCATACTGTTTCTTGACAATTATTTTAGATCTGAAGACAAATCTAACTGGAGTTGGCCAAATGGCACCAGGATCCATGTTGTTGGCTCTTTGATCCTGCAGTCAATTTTTAGATTCCCCAGTGTATGTGTCTCGTTTTCTTTTCTTGGTTTTTATTTTCAATTTCAGTGTTTTTCTTGGTCCATCTAGGGGGAGGCAGGTTTTATTACATTAGTGCTACTCTTAAAAGATTCCTCCTATTGACCTCTCTATGAGATGACTCCATATTTGGGGAAAAAATACAGAGAGACAAAAAGAAATAAATGGTTCTGCCCTTGTTATAGTGTTCTATTTATTTCTAGGCTTCTAGGGGATCTAGCTTTTTAAAAACTTTGTTGCGTTTTACCATCATTTTTGGTGTCTTGGTTTTATCTTGCAACCAGATTGTGACGTTTCTGCTGGTTTACTCTTATCAACAAGTTCTGAAAGCAAATCCATTTCAGTTTTACTTGTGATTTGAAACTATTACTTTCCTTTATTTAAATAGTCGGTTTTGATTTACTTATGATTTGGAACCAGTGTTGCAAAAATCATGCCTAGGCACCGATTAGGCGCTAGGCGGTCGGCCACCTAGGCGCCCACCTAGGAGCTCTAGGTGCCGATTAATCGCTCTAGGCGCCCTAGGCGGTCCCCAGGCGCCTAGCGATTTTTTCAACCTTGTTTGGAACTATTACTACTCTTTGTTAAAATATTTTGTGTCCTATAGGAATTGATAAAGGCTTTCATTTCCGGTATCACATCTTTGGAAGAGCATCAACTTCTTGAAGCATCTAAAGATCCCAGTGGTTCACGTGTTATTGAAGCATTTCTAAACTCAAATGTTTCTGCAAAACATAAGAGGAAGCTATTGATCAAGTACATATTTAGATTTTAGATCTACCCTTGTTACTCTATTTGACTATTGGATTGTTGATTTCAGGCTTGAACTAATACTATATTCCCATGACTCCCATAACTTTTTAGGCTTCAAGGACATTTTGGTGAACTCTCAGTTCATCCATTGGGATCGTTTATGATTGAGAAATGCTTCAATGCAAGCAACTTGCCTCTAAGGGAGAAAATTATTTCAGAGATGTTACCATTGCAAGCTGAGTTGTCGAGAACAAAGCAGGGACCTTACCTACTTAGGAGATTTGACGTTGATGGGTAAGTCATCATTTTTCTCCCCAACTGATCATTTGCCATGTAATTTTTCTGGAACAGTTAATTTTAATGGCAGTTTCATAAATCAAACCCAAGATCATGGGCCCAATAAAGTAAAGCAAAATTATTATGAATTGGAATTTTTTTTTTGGCCAAAGCGTTCCAATCTCAAGCATGCACAGAATAAAGTTGATGAAATGATTTCTTCGAAACTTATTTAAGCATTAGATTTCACTTCCTCAGATTTTCTTCTTTTTACATTTCTTATATTTGTTTGTTATCATATCAGATATGCAAAACAACCGGATATATGGAAATCAAGACAAGCTTCGCAACAATCTGCCAGACAGGAATTTTATGCTGAATTTGGAGCTACTGGTACCAAATCAAGAAAAGATAGCTTTCTTGCAGATACACACAAATCACAGCCAGAAAAGTTGAAAGAAATGAGGAAAGAGATTGAGACCAGTTTTGCTTCTTCCCGAACTTCCAGTATCCCATTTTTGGCTTACCAGGGTTCAAAGGCTAAAACAAAGAAGTCGGCCAAGAAGCAACCATCTGAAAGTGGAGGATTTGCTAAGCATTCAGTGAATGATGATTTTTTGAAAGGGAAAAACAAAAAACGAAGAACTGAAAAGGGTAACGATGGGATTGATAGTACCTGTGCGGGAGGAAGTGAGTATGATGAACCCTCAAAATCTGGAGACAAAAATGAGAAGAAAAGACAAAGAAGAGAAGAAAAAGAAAAGAAAAGAAAAAGGAAAGATGAAAACTCAAAGTCATCTAAAAAGAAGAAAAATGTTAAAGGGTGAAAGTTGGACATTTCAAGGGTTCCCTACGGCCACCTCCTTCGCAATTCACTTGCTTGACTGACCAGCATTTTTGTTTTGTTTTCTTTGTAAACAGGGTTAGTATGCCCATTTTTCTGGGGTGCAGAATACTCAATGTCCTTAGCCTGTTCTTTATGAAATTATAATCTTTATTTAAGTTGAGGGCTGATAAAAAAGGGGGTTATACTAACTTCTCTGACTAGTTTTACATCTCAACAAAATTGGAGGCCTCTAACTGTAATATTGAATGCCAAGGAAAAGCCACGCTTCAAGGTTGAACTAATCAAGACTGAACTTGGTGCTTCTCCAAGCTCATTCTGTGGAGGCTACAAGAAAAGTTGTGAATTGGTAACCCTCAGCATTTGGATTCTTAGATTATACCTGATTGAATGCATCTTAGTAAAGTTGGAATCCACTTGAATGGTTCCTTCTCATACAACAGTGTCAGAGAAAACCTTTGCATTACTAAGAGAAAAATCTTTTTGTTTCTCGTCTTGGTGTGAAATATGTTTAAAATCTAAATTTCTTGGAACTTACATTCACAAAGCTAAAGAGGAAAGATTTGATTGAGATAGGCTTGGGAAATTGTATAAATTACAACAGCTAGCTGCCGGGTTAATATCTTGGCTACTGCCCACCACTCCTCTTAATTGAATTTGTTCCAAGCTAGCTTCTTATAAAAATCAAGAATAAATTAGAAGGGATATAATTATAGAGTCTTTTGCACGGAACATAACATCATGCAATGGGATAATTCTAAGGATTGTTTAAATAATTTGCTGGGAGAATTCTATAGATTTCTTTATCAAATTAGTATATTTCTATAGATCACTTTCACCATGATCCTAATAAATTGTGGATATTTGAAACTCCAGAGAAGCTTAAATAGTTTACTGGGAGAATTCTAAGAAGCTTAAATAATTTGCTGGGAGAATTCTATAGATTTCTTTATCAAATTAGTAGATTTGTATAGATCACTTCCTAGAAACAATTTTGTATCGGCTTTTTGAGAACCTTTAACTATAATTCTAATTCCACAATCAAAGCAATCACCCTTAAACTCAAGTGGTGGCCAATTTTTCATTCTCTAGAATCTTACTCCATTGACACTTTGGCGATTTGGCCTCTTTAGTTTCACTAAGTAATTATTTTATAGCTTTGCTTTTTTGAATTTTCTCCTTTTATCAAAATTGCATACACTTTCTGTGAAAATCAAAATTCTAAGGATATATGTCCATCCTCCCGGAGCTGCGGCACTGAAATCTTTAACCACCCCATCATGGTCAACCAGTATCTCTATATTTTAGTAAACAACTTATGCCTTGGAATTACTTGGTTCAACTTGTGGTTCTCCGTAGTCGGCATAGACCAATATGGCTTGTGCTTCTCCTTTCGGTAGTCGACAGGGACCAAATCGGCTTGTGCTTCTCCATTCGGTAATCGACAGAGACCAAATCCGCTTGTGCTTCTCCTTTCGAATTTCGCTTTTGCTGCCCTAATTTGTTTCAAGAAGACCAGCAGTTAATTGCCACCGAATTTCACTTAAACAACAAAATTGTCACCGCCACTTGAAGTTGATAGAATCTGTTTAATTTGACAGTTTTTTTTAAGGAATTTAATTTGACAGTTTTATTTTGGTAAAACTAAAAAGAATGAGGCTAGATTAGGATTTTAATTTGGCATTGTACAATTGGAAGAGCACAAAGTGCAAGCTTTTATAGCATATTGGTACACCAACATTTTTTTTTAGTTCCCGTTAGGGGCCTAACAATATTGACTCTTATTGAAGTTGTAGATATGGAATTACCTGGTTCAGCTTGTGGTTCTCCTTTCCGTAGTCGGCATAGACCAATTCGGCTTGTGCTTCTCCTTTCGGTAGTCGGCAGAGACCAAATCGACTTGTGCTTCTCCTTTCGGTAATCGGCGAAGACCAAATCCGCTTGTACTTCTCCTTTCGAATTTCGCTTTTGTTGCCCTAATTGTTTGAAGAAGACCAACAGTTAACTGCCATCCAATTTACTTAAACTACAAAATTACCACCGTCACTTGAAGTTGACATAATCTATTTAATTTGACAATTTTAGTTTGGTAAAACTAAAGAATGAGGCCAGATTAGGATTTTAATTTGGCATTGTACAATTGAAAGAACACAAAGTACAAGCTTTTATAGCATATTAGTAAACCAACATTTTTTTTAGTTCACGTTAGGGGCCTAACAAAGTAACAATATTAACTCTTATTGAAATTGTAGATGCATATATATATATATATATATATATACATGATATTTTCCCTATAATTTTATCTCAAATGTTTATAATTTTACATGATATTATTTATAAAATTTAAAAAATTATTGATTCATGTCATAGATTATCAAGCATAACTTGATATAATCAATTGAATTTCATTTGTTATTGGCAGTTGGGACAATATGAAGAGTAAAAACAATGTTTTATTTCCTTTATGGTTGAAAATTTAGATACAGACCTGACTAGAAAATGACTAGAGGAACCAAAAGTTTGTTGGATAGGTGAACACATTTCAGTGACTTTCCCATCATTACTAATTTAATAGTCAGAAGAAAAAAAAAGATTAAGTGAACTTATAAACAAAAAATGTAGTTGACAAAATTTTATATAACCAAAAGTGAAAAATATTTATTATAAAAAAATAATAACACGTTAAGAGATGAAATTTAGAAAGTAATTTTAAAAAGAAAAATTTAATCCCACTAGAAACTTGTGGATTATTGAGAGACATTAATCTTTAAAAAGATATGAACTACACACTCATAATGCACATAGTATACATGTAGGGTGGGAATAGTGGACTAATGAGTCGACTTGTGATTACCTTATCCAACCCCTATTGGATAGGACTCTACGGGCTTAATATTAATATATCAGGAAATCTAATGTATAAAAAAAGAATGAAACAAGGTTCAAATTAACCAATCGTTATGCTGTGCATCCATATGCACCATGCATGGTGCATACGGATGCCAAAACGACGTCGTTTTATTAAAAAACGCGCGTTTCCCCTTAAAAAAAAATTCAGGTTCGATTCCCAGCAACAACATTATATTGTTCATTCATTCTGGAATTTTAGTTCATAGATTATGAAATTATAGTTCATTGATTATGGAATTATAGTTCATCGATTATGGAATTGTAGTTCATCGATTCTGAAATTTTAGTTTATAGATTATGAAATTTTAGTTCATTCATTCTGGAATTTTTAGTTCATAGATTAGATTATGGAATTATAGTTCATCGATTATGGAATTATAGTTTATCGATTATGGAATTTTAGTTCATCTGTTGTTGCTGGGAATCGAACCTGATTTTTTTTTAAGGGGAGACGCGCGTTTTATTAAAACGACGTTGTTTTGGCATCCGTATGCACCATGCATGGTGCATTCGGATGCACAACATAATTTGCCCAAATTAACTACTGAATTACACGCAAAAGTGCAATTGGATCATCCAATTAAAAAATGCAATTAAATTTTTAAACTGTATAAAATCATGCAATTCAACCATCAACCAAATTTAACATGTTCCTCAGGTCATCGCTGATGTTAGTCTATTATATTAAAAGATTATCATTTTTTAAATTTATTTTTAATAATTTTAAATAAAATAAAATAAAATAGACAAAAAAAAAATGAAAAAGTAAAACCACACTCCCTTCCTATCTTCGCCTCTAGGTCGGAGAGTAAGATGAGGAGGGTGTGTGTGTGTGTGTGTGTTTTTTTTTTTTTTTTTTTTTTTTTTTTTTTTGTTTTTTTGTTTTTTTTTTGTTTTGTTTTGTTTTAAAATTTTATTTTATTTAAAATTAGTCTAATATACTAAAAACATTACTTTTTAATAAGATGACCGTGTTGAATTACATTATTTTGGATAATTTAAGAATTTAATTACACTTTTTTGAGCTGGATAACATAATTATACTTTTATATATAATTTGGACTTTGGTGGCTAATTTTAACTTTTGGAATAAGGGTCAAATAGGTCACTCAACTGTACACTAAAGTGTAATTAGACCATCGAACTAAAAAACAATGCAACTGGGTCATTGAACAACGCAAATCATGCAATTAGATTCAAAATGACTTGTTTACCCGGAAGAATGCTGACGTGAAGGTTATAGATTTTAAAGTAATTTCAAATAAAATAATTAATTAAAAAAACTAATACACTGTCGTCGTCATCATGGCCGGAGACGAAGCCATCGCCAGGGACCTTCGTCTCCTGGTCATGGAGATGAAGGTCTTCATCTTCAGCTCTATGGGTGGAGACGAAGGTCTTCGTTTCCGGCATGGAGACGAAGACGACAGATTGCATTTTTTTTAATTTTAATTAATTATTATATTTAAAATTATTTTAAAATCAGTAATCACAACGTTAGCCTTCTTTTAGGTAAAGAGATCATTTTGGATCTAATTACATTATTTTTGAGTTCGATGATCTAATTGCACTTTTGTGTGTAGTTGAGTGGTCTATTTTTTTTATTATTATTATTAAAAAAGAAGGAATATACTCACATATACAAGTAATACAACCGAGGCTTGAATCCTAGACTTTCCACATATGGGAGCAATCGGATACTAGTGGTCTATTTGACCCTTATTCCTTAACTTTTTTTTTTCAAAAATTAATAAGGAAAAGAAGATTGCACAACACTCCTCCTTATCCTTTCTTCTTCCTCTATGCCCCCTGTAGTTTAGCGTAATTGTTGAAAGCCCACAAAATTCCAAAAATTTACAGACATAAAGTAGCATTTTCACAACTGTCGCTCTTTTCCCGATCTCTGGGTTTCAGACCCACTTCTCCCTCTTTCTCTGCTTTCATCAACAGTCAACACGGAACAGTCTGCACTAGTCCACCATGCATAGAGCTTTGAAGAGGAATCCAAGACGCCATAGCAGCATAAAACCCTAGGGGAACAACGCATTAAACGGAAAATGGTGTTCAAAGGCCGATTCTTTTCTTCTAAGAAATCCGCCGATGTTTCCAGCCCAGATGGATCCTCTAATAGTCCGCGATCGATCGGGTCGAATTCCCCGATCCGATCTGATAAGAAAATGGGCAAGTCCAGTTCCAGTTCCAAGGACAATTCCTCCCCTGCAACTCCGACTTCAATTTCTAGTCTAGCTGCTAGCTTCAAGGATAAGAAGAAGGATAGTAAGGGGAAAGAGAGTATAGCTCACAGTTCCAATTCTCCCGGGAAGTCCGGATTGGGAGGCGGAGAAACTTTGGGGTCTTCTAAGCTGAGGAGCTTGGATGGTAAGGAAGCGGGGCCGCCGACTGCGGTGTCGGTGTCGCCGATTCTGGCATCGTCGTTAGGTTTGAACAAGATTAAGACGCGATCCGGGCCGTTGCCGCAGGAGAGCTTCTTCGGGTACGGGAGTAGAGATAAGGGAAGCTCTTTGGGTGCTAGTAACCTGTCTAAGCCGCACTCGAGTTCCGCAATAAAGAGTGCAGTGGGAAAGGAGGACAAAAGGGCAGTGGAAAGTTCTGGTTGGGTAGATAATGGGAGCAATTCAGATCATATGTCAATGGAGACTGCACGGTCCAGGAACCAAAGCCCTGGTGTCCCTTCTAGGCTGCAAAATGGTGAATCTTCTTCTGAAGCAGGTATTCTCTGATGTTGCCATTGGTAATAGTTACAATTTCTCAAGCAAATTGAATAATATGGTAATTGGTGCAATTAATTCTTTAAACTTACAACTGGTCCAATTGTGATATAACACACCGTGATTGCACTTATTTGCACATTATCACCTTAGCACCGAGGCTGTTTGATCCTTAACATTTGTTCCTGCAAGTATTTCAAATTTTTAGCATTTGTTCCCAAAAGTATTTAAAGTTTATTCCGATACACCATATGTATAGCTGGTTGAAATAATTTATCGATCCAAGTATATACACATCTGACTGAGATTCGCTTTTGGTCCTGCGGAAAGATAATATTTCATTAATGATCAAGATAGTACTTGAAGAGAAGAACTAGAAGTTATCTGTTACACCAAGAGAAAATTTCAGAGTGAAGTGCTAGTGACAAACTGCTCTTTGAATCAGTTTGGTGTAAGTAAACTAATGCATTGAAGACTTCCTTTAATCTGATACTGTATAATTGTGGGTATAGGTTCCAATTCTTGAGACATACAACAGGGATGCTTGCCACTAATATTACTAGATAGCCCTAGATCACAATCTGTATTAAAAGGCATAATTTTTGTCTTAAATAATTTTTTTGTGGCTTGAATGTAGGTACACCCTTGTAACTTCAATAAAAAAATTCTTAAAACCAATGAACTTTAAAATATTGGTTTTAAGTCCCTGAATTACAAACAATGGAGAAAAGTTATTCTGTTAATACTTAATATTAGGATTAACTTTATAACTCCTAACCCCCCTTCTAAAATTTTCCCATTAATAATAATAATAATAATAATAATAATAATAATAATAATAATAATAATAATAGCCTTTTCCTACCAAAAATATCCTTAAAAAATTATTTGATGAGAAAGATTTGTTAAGTCCCTTAAGCATTATAGTTGGAAAATGTTTTTTTTTTTGAAGGATTTTTTTATTTTTATTTTTATTTTTATAAATGTGGTCAAGAGTTACAAAGCTTAGGGACTAAGTTGACCTCATTACCTCAATATTAAAAGAACGTATTTTCTTTGTTATTTTGGGAAGTTAGGGACCTCCCCCCCCACCCCACAACCCCAACCCCAACACACACACACACACACACACACACATTTTTTTTTAAAAAAATATAGGGGTTTACCCTCTACCTGCCTTTAAGCTTACTTTTTCTGATAAGTTGTCTTATTTATAGTTATTATAATTTATAATTTATAAGTGGCATTTTAAACATGGGCTGGATGTTGAACTGGAGAGCTTAGTGGTTTCAGGTTCCAGTGGTCCAACTGGTTCAATTGCCAGGTCAATCGGTTATGGATTTATATTGTAAAATTTGATTTAAAACTTACTAAAATATATATTCCATACTTTGTATACCAAAGAACTCAACCCAACAAAACAGATGAATCAAGTCAATGTATTGTAATTTGTTTGACTTCAAAACAATGGACAAATGAGGATCCTCACACAAATTGTATGATAAAAATCTATACAAAATTATGTGAGTCTTCATTTGTACCTCACATGAAAAAGTATCCGAGAAGAACCCTAGTTCTAAAAAGCAACTTCCTTTCAAGCTATCAACTCATTATTGGGCATTCAAGAAAAGGGAAGGGTACTATGGCGTCGACCAATAGGATTAATCTTGTGAAACTGTTACTCTCCTAGCAATAGGAATTAGGAAGACGTGAAAAAGTGAGGGGAAGATGAATGAATATGAATTAGGGCTGTGGTGTTCCTTAACATAGAGCCACACAAGGAAAAAATTAAAAGAAAAAAAAAACAATAAAAGGAAAGCTGGAAACCACTGGCCATGGTTGTCAAGTTCTGTCTATTCTCCAGTGTTTGCCCAGTTTTGGCTCTGGTCTGTTCTGGGCTTAAAAATATAGATTGAAAGTGAAGAAAACAATGTTCCTACTTCCTTGTAAAACATTTGTTGATTAAGTGCCATTTTGATGACACGGTGGACAAGTTTTTATGGGACATGATTCCTTAAATTAGATTGTAGCATGATAGCTTTCTTTATCTGTTAGATTGTAACATGATTATTATCTGTTAAATATCAAATATAAACTTTACTAAAAATGTATTCTTTTCCTTGTGGATTTTAGCAAAGTTATTTTAGGCAAAAAATTACGGAGTAATAATATTTTACTATTAAAAACCTTCCCTTCATAGATTCTGCCAAAATGTGGAAAATCATGTTTGGGCAGTATGCCTAAAAAAACCACATTTAACCTCCAAATTTTATTTTGGAGCTCTCAAATGTCCGCCTAAGCAGACAAGTATTGAAATTGATGTAACATCCTTGTTCTTATTTGGGTCTGTCCCGGTAAGTAGTTGATACTCCGGTCCTGGAGACATTATATCATATTATATACTAATTTTACATGAAGTAGAATGCATTATCTAATACTTACATATGCCAATGTAGCGCTAGAGAGTAGAGACATTTTCCTGGGAATTGTAAGCTTTTATCTCCTAACTAGTAATATGTCTCTTTATGATACTAAGTCAGCGTGGTCTAGGTTTACAGAAACATCTCTTATTGAATAGCTCTTTGTTTTTTACTATTTAGTTTTAAGAACTACATACTTTTAATTTAAAAAAACTTTAAAAATAACAATGAAGGGCCAGTTGCCCTCCTGGCCATTGTGTTATGAGGTGCCTATATGGTATGTTCTTAATAGGAGCATATAAAACCTAGAACATTTTACTTGTCTGAAAGTTGTCAAAATTTCAAATTTGTCATATGTGCATGGCATACATTTGCTTCTTCTTAGGAAAAGAACAAAAGATAACTGAACATTCTCCACTTGGACAAAATAATGCAATAAGAGCTTGAACTACAGTTACTTCATTTCTATCTAGTTGGGTGGACTTGGGAGCAGATTTATTAAGGCCCTTTTGTTTTTACCTAATTGTGACTGTGTGCATATGGATTATCAATAATTTTGTTTTCTTTCATAGTTTCTCTTTTTAGGAGAGGCTCTTTGTAGATTGCTGCTAACTCTTCTTTGGTATTAAATGTTCACAAATATTTAACTTGGGTGATGGGCCTTTTTAGATTTCTCTCAAAGTCTAATTAACTATTATACCTATCGAGGATACAATGGGGTAGCATGTGTTTGCAATAAAGTGAAGTTTATTTTTGACATCTGAACTGCCACTTTCCAATTATATCTTTTGGGTGATTATACTGTTATAGTTATTGGTGAAATTATGCTGTTGTTTTGACAGTTTTTTTTTTTTTTTTTTTTTTTTTTTTTTTTTCCTTCTAAATTTTTTAGAGAATTGAATGATATATGTTGATACTTTTATTTGTTTTCAATGCTCTGACAGGTCGGTTCAATCCATCTCGCGGCCATTCAGGTGGTTTGAGGAGTATGGATGCTTATACTCCAGACTTGAAGGTAAAGGCATCCAATTCATAAAATACTAGATGCATTTTATTTTACTCTTGACATTTTGATAGTAACATTCATTCTCTTACTTTTGACCTTATAGACATCTTATGAATGTGATAACCCAAAGGAGTCTGAATCTCCACGCTTTCAAGCTATACTTCGTCTGACTAGTGCACCTAGGAAAAGGTTCCCTGCTGATATCAAAAGTTTTTCCCATGAATTAAATTCTAAAGGTGTACGGCCTTTCCCATTTTGGAAGCGTCGAGGTTTAAATAATTTGGAGGTAAGTATCTTCTTTTAAGATTATTAATATTGGAGGATGTTTAGCATCCTAGTTTCAATCATTCATCAACTTTTTGAATTTCAACAGGAGGTTATAACTATGATAAGGACGAAGTTTGCTAAAGCAAAGGAGGAAGTTGATTCTGATCTTCATATCTTTGCAGCAGATCTGGTTGGGGTTTTAGAAAAGAATGCAGAAACTCATCCTGAATGGCAGGAAACAATTGAGGACTTGCTGATTTTGGCCCGAAACTGTGCAATGACATCACCTGGGGAATTTTGGCTTCAGTGTGAAGGAATTGTTCAGGAGATAGATGATAGGCGTCAGGAGCTTCCCACGGGTATGTTGAAGAAGCTGCATACTCGAATGCTTTTTATACTCACAAGGTGTACTCGATTGCTTCAGTTCCACAAGGAAAGTTTTGCTGAGGATGAACCTATGTTGCAGCTTCGCCAGTCAGTTCAACCTGCTGATAAACACATTTCTGGAGGCATGGGGATGGATCAGACAATATCCAGTACTATGAAGGTTCCAAAGACACCTGCTACAAGAAAATCTTATAGTCAGGAGCAGCATGGTTTGGATTGGAAGAGAGACCAAGCAGTACAGCCAGAGGGTTTTCAGTCATTGCCAACTGAAACTGCCAAGAATCTGGATTCTCCTGGTGGTAGGGATCGGATAGCTTCTTGGAAGAAATTACCTTCTCCTGCTGGGAAAAGTCCAAAAGAAGTTACTCCCCTGAAGGAGCAAAATGATAATCTAGAGGCTTCGAAGTTGCCAATCAACAAGAGAGGAACTCCAGATTTAGATCTTGCCAATGCTAAGCATCAAGAACCCCCTTCTAGCAGAGATTCTCACGGACACTCTTCAGGATCTTCCAAGCACCAGCACAAAATTTCTTGGGGTTACTGGGGAGACCAACCGGGTCTTTCTGATGAGAGCTCAATAATTTGTCGCATTTGTGAGGAGGAGGTTCCCACTTTGCATGTGGAAGAGCACTCTAGAATTTGTACCATTGCTGATCGTTGTGATCAAAAGGGTCTCAGTGTCAATGAGCGTTTAATTAGGATTGCTGATACACTTGAGAAGCTAATGGAGTCATTTTCACAGAAGGATTTCCAACCCACTGCTGGAAGTCCAGATGTTGCAAAAGTGTCAAACTCTAGTATAACTGAAGAATCTGATCTTTTATCTCCAAAACTCAGTGATTGGTCTCGCAGAGGCTCAGAGGACATGCTTGACTGTTTTCCTGAAGCTGATAATTCTGCTTTTGTGGATGAGCTTAAGGCTTTACCTTCTATGTCATGCAAAACTCGTTTTGGCCCCAAGTCGGATCAAGGAATGACAACATCTTCTGCAGGTAGCATGACTCCTAGGTCCCCTTTGCTTACACCACGAACCAGTCCAATAGACTTATTATTACTGGGAAAAGGTGGTTACCTGGAACATGAAGATCTCCCTCAGGTAGGTGGGACACTAGTGCTTCTTTTTCTCCTTTTCTTATATTTTGATGTAGTAAAGAGCTTGTGTTTCCATTAGTGACACCAGAGGTGAAAGAAACTCCAAAATATTTTAATTCTTGATAGTTAATGGTGATATTATCCCCTTGTCTGTCCTTTTGTCTTAATCTCAGAGATGACTTGGTTTAAATTTCTAAAAACACAGTTTGTGCTCAGCTGCTTGTATATGTTCTGATTTTGTCACTTTGAATTCTAATAGTATTTGAATTGCTTGATGTTTTGTTTGAACTTCTTATTTATAAGTATGTGGAGTCACATAGGTATCTTGTTTCTAGTGGGTTGAGCAATATTTGATATCCTTGATGTGTTTCTCTGATCATTTCTTCTTTTTTCTTGGGTGGAAATTTTTTATGCATTTGTTTTATAGAAAATTTCATTGTACTAAAAATATTTTGTACATTGTAGATGAATGAACTTGTTGACATTGCTAGATGCGTAGCAAATACGCCTGTGGAAGATGATCGCTCAATGCCTTACTTAATCACTTGCCTTGAAGATTTGAAAGTTGTCATTGACCGGAGAAAGCTGTATGCACTTACAGTGGAGACATTTGGAACACGTATAGAAAAGTTGATTCGGTAAGTTAACTTTCATTCTTTTTTGCTATCAACCATCATGCCCTTTTTATGTGGTTTGAGCAACAGAATACCAAGATAATGAATAAGAAAGTATTTTTGAACTTCATTGTGTCATCCTGAGTTGTCCAGATATATCTTTTTTCAAGTTTGTTCTTTTTCTTATCTAGGGAAAAATATTTGCAACTATGTGAGCTAGTTGACGATGAGAAAGTTGATATAACAAGTACCGTCATTGATGAAGATGCTCCTTTTGAAGATGATGTTGTACGAAGCTTGAGAACCAGTCCTATTCATTCCAGCAGAGACCGTACGTCTATAGATGACTTTGAGATTATAAAGCCAATTAGTCGTGGGGCATTTGGCCGGGTTTTCTTGGCAAAAAAGAGAACCACTGGGGATCTGTTTGCTATTAAGGTACCTAAAAGAATGCATTGAAGTTGCTTATTCTGATGATCCTTTTTCCTGACAACATGCGTTTTTGGCTTTCCTTTGGCTATGAGTTGAGGCTACGATTTTGTTTGCCTTTACCTTTCAGCATGTTTGTATATTGATGTGTATATATGAATTTCCTTCTTGCCTTCCTTTCTCCTTGCCAATAACTAAGGCCTAATGGGGTCTTTCCATATTTTTGTTGTTTGTGCTTTAGTGGTATGTACTTTCTCGGTCTCATTTTACGTATCTGTTTGATTAATGAGTGTTAACTCAAGTTATTTACAATCCAATTTTTTTTGGTAATATTTAATTTAATATTATTATATAAAATTTATATATTTAGAAACTACATTAATAATATTATTAAACACAAAAGGACGAATTTAATAATTATAAGAAAATGTTTAAAAAAGAGTGAAGAAATAAGTGCTAGTTTGATCAATGAAATAAGTTCTGTATTGTTATTGGCTGTTGAGTTCTGTCTATCCGTCACTTCTATCCTTGATTTTTCATCTTGTATATCTGTCCATCCACCATTGTTTTGTAGTTATACTTACAAGATCATTGTATAGGTTCTTAAGAAGGCAGATATGATACGCAAGAATGCTGTTGAAAGTATTTTAGCAGAACGTGACATTTTAATATCAGTTCGCAATCCATTTGTGGTGAGTACATCAAGCTGCAGCATTTTACTTTGGTAAATTGTAATGATTATTGACTTCAGCCATATTTCTTGTGTTCTAGGTTCGCTTCTTCTATTCATTTACTTGCCGTGAAAATTTGTATCTTGTGATGGAGTACTTGAATGGTGGGGATCTGTATTCACTATTGAGAAACCTAGGATGCTTGGATGAAGATGTAGCTCGTGTTTATATAGCTGAAGTTGTAAGTAGAGTACCATAGTAGTGTATCTCTGTTTCATCCTCTCACAGGCAATCAAACTCAGTAACTCACACTACCTTTCATTTTAGCTACAGCATCTTTAACAATACAATGATCTAGAAATTGAGATTATGATGCTTCCAGGTACTTGCTCTGGAATATTTGCACTCTTTGCACATTGTTCATCGTGACTTGAAGCCCGATAATTTGTTGATTGCACATGATGGCCACATCAAGGTAGCATTTAAATCTTTAGTGCATGCATCTTGTAATAGCATATTTTTTCACAATTACAATTCAGGGTGTACTTTTTTATTATTCTTTTCATAGGATGGTCCTAAAAAATGTCTACATTTTCCTATTCTCCTTTGAACTAATTCCATTTTTAGAATGTCACCACATGGTGGTTTTTCACTCTTATTTCCAATTTGGACAAGATTAGTTTTCAAACTATTAAACATTAGACTAAAATGATGATCCATTAGGGTTCTGGTAACGGGAAGGATCACTTTTCGCTAATTTTCAATTGTTGGGAAACCAATTATACAGTTGTAGTCTCCCAACCACAGGAAATTGGACAACGTAGGAATAGAGGACTATTTCTTAATCTATTTTCCATAATTAAGGCCACACTGGTCCAATTAATGGTTGGGGACTGAATAGGAGTGTAATCAAGCCAAGCCGAGCCTAAATAGTCAAAGCTCAAAACTTTGCTTGATTCGAAAAGTTGAGGCTCGAGCTCGACTGAGTTCTAATTTTTTGAGCTCGAGCTCAAGCTAGACTCGAACATTTAATAAAGATTTCCATTCTTTATGCAAAAATTATAACAAGTATTTTATAACAATATCATAACAAACTCAATATTATATTTTGATTATAGCATTTTATAAGAGTTTTTTCCACTTTTGGTCCCACGACTATGGGACCATTTTCACATTTGGTTCTCGACTATTAATTTTTCCACATTTGGTCCTATGACTTTTAAATCCTTGCCAAATTTGGTCCATTGGACCTAATTTTCAGTCACTGGTGACCAAATTTCAGACAAGTGACTTATCTTAAAGGGTAAAATTGTCATTTTTGGTTTCCCTCCCAGAGAAGTTTAAGAAAAAAAGTAATGGAAAATGACAATTTTGTCCTTTAAGATAAGTCACTTACCTGAAATTTGATCACCTGTGACTAGAAATTTGATCGGAGGGACCAAATATGACAAAGATTTAAAAGTCGTGGGACCAAATGTGGAAAAATTAATATTTGGGGACCCAATGTGAAAATGGTTCTCCATAGTCATGGATAAATATATTAGTTAAATTTATTATGTTATATATATATATATATATATATATATATATATATATATATATATATATATATATATATATATATATAGAATTATGTTCAAATGCAGTTGGTGCGCCCAGGTGCGGTTAAATCTGAGTCATTGATCATATATATATAAAGCTTGATTAGGCTTGTGAGCTGCACGAGCCTTGTATTAAGAGGCTTGAATTTGGTTCAATTAATTACTTGAATTGCTCGAGCTTTGCTTGACAGTACCAAATTGAATTCGTACATTCATTGAATCGAGTCTAAATAGCTTCACTCATTTATGCCCAGGACTAGAAGTGTGATACAGCTGTACTTTGTGGATTAATAGTGGAATTATTTCTTTTATTTTCCCATCTAGTGTGTGCTGTATGACAGCTCTAAAGACTGAAATTTTGCATGCAAATGGGAATGTGCCTTTTCTCTCTTTACCGGATGAATTTAGGATTTAGTTTCTTCTTGTGACAAAATCCTTAAGATCTCTATTGTCCTATCCTATTTAATGTGTTAATGTATGAATTATGATGAAACTCACAAAACATGTTCAATTCTGTATGGAATTGCTATGTATAAACTTTTCATAATAATGATGTTTAGGTGTGTCTTTGATCAATTTTAACATTTCACTTGTTATCTCCATCATGCATTTCAATATTATCCATTGTATGTATTTATACTTGAACCAAATAAAAACACATTTCTTTTTGTTTTAAATCAGTGACAATTTTTTTTTTATTTAGTACTATTTATCCTTACTATTCTACTCTGCCTAATTAGCTTAACTGGTTTGAATATTCTACAGTTGACAGATTTCGGGCTTTCAAAAGTTGGTCTGATCAATAGTACTGATGATCTATCTGGTCCAGCAGTCAGTGGGACATCTATGATGGATGAAGATGAATCTCAGCTATCTGCATCCGAAGATCAGCAAGAAAGGCGTAACAACCGTTCTGCTGTAGGCACTCCAGACTATCTGGCCCCAGAGATCCTTCTAGGAACTGGACATGGTCTGTATTTCATTTTCTCCTTATCAGCTCCCCAGAAAGGAATTTGAATTTAACTATATTGTCTTATTGATTGTTGTCTTTTTGCTATCTATATAATCCATTGCTACTGTATATGGTGGTGGGTAAATGTGCAGTATTTCTTATGAGTTCAATGACCATTACAGTATTTCTGAATAAAATGTAAAAGTATGGTAGCTTGAGTAACAAGAACACTTCATTAAAGCATGAAATTTTTGTATTCCATCACCTGATTGTATTTCACCATCCCATACTACTATTTCAGGTTTCACGGCTGATTGGTGGTCTGTGGGTGTTATTCTTTTTGAGTTGATTGTGGGCATTCCACCTTTCAATGCAGAGCATCCTCAGGTAAAACGTTATTTGCTTATCTTCCTTGTATCACTGTCATGTGGAAAAGATGATATAGATCAGTTATTGGTTTTCCTAGTGCTGATTAGACAACTGCATGTATTTCTAAATATTTCTCTTTATTATACTAAGTTCCATTTTATGTGATTTCCTTTTGTGCTCCATTAAGCACTCTCTGAACATTGTGTGTCATTTTTTTTTATAGAAAATATTCGATAATATTCTCAATCGTATGATACCTTGGCCTCTGGTTGACGAAATGAGCCCTGAAGCACAGGACTTGATTGATCGGTAACAGCTTTGTTCTTTTTTATTTTCATCACATATATATCAGTATATGATTTATATATATTAACAAAAGAGTGGAAACATTTTTCCTAAATTTGCAAAAGGAAATACTTGCAGGGTATTAATTATGATTTCCTTTTTAGGTAAAAGGTATAGTGAAGCTAATTCCCTCATTTGAGATCTTCTATATACAAACAATATGCCATGTGAGCTTAGAAATGCTGTTAATTCAATCAAGTTTTTGGGAACTAAAAATGTAGGGTGATAATGTTTAGAAACAATTTATCTAGTAACTACATGATGTTAGATAGTTGCTTTTTAGTAGCTTTAGCTCTATTATTTGATCACAAGTGCTCTTGTTCTGCTGCTACCTTGTTTCAATATCTTCTTAATATGGATATAGGTGTACATTTTAGGAGTGTTTCTTCATTACTTTACTAGGGGAAAACTTCAAGTGTTTAGGCTCCAGATTGATGTTGTAGTTATGTTTCCCTTCTGCCATTATTTTCATGCAGCTTACTGAGAGAAGATCCTCATCAAAGGCTTGGAGCGAAAGGAGCAACTGAGGTGATAATTTCTTTATTCAATTGCATTGCTGTTGAGTTGTTAGTATTTTTCTTCTCTTCATACATTTTTCATGGGATTAAATTGGAGAATTAATCTTTTTTCCCCTGATGTAGGTGAAGCAACATCCTTTTTTCAGGAATATTAACTGGGACACACTGGCAAGACAGAAGGTATGACTTCCATTTGCTTTGAACTCTATGAGCAATTTCCCTTCATATGTGTTGAATCTATTCTTTTCTTTCTTTTTTGGTACCTTTTCCACAAATTCATGATCGTTAATAATTAACATTATTGTTATGTTTCTTTTTGCCAGGCTGCATTTGTGCCTACATCAGAGAGTGCCTTGGATACAAGTTACTTCACCAGTCGCTTCTCCTGGAATACTTCAGATGAACGTGTATTAGCAACCAGTGATTTTGAGTATTCAAGTGATAATGGTAGCATAAGTGGTAGCAGTAGTTGCCTAAGTCGTCATGATGAACTGGTAGGTTGGTCTTGTAATGTTGCTAAACTTTGGATCAGTTAAAAGCAGCCAGCTTGTTTGATCGTTTGTAAACAATGTGTTTCTTTTTGTCGGAATGACAAACAGGGTGATGAATGCGGGGGCCTTGCGGACTATGCAGAGTTTGAGTCAGGCTCTCCGATCAATTATTCTTTCAGCAATTTCTCATTCAAGGTAATAATTCATTCCTTGCTCAATGTAAAAATCGTCATAATCTGATTTTGGTACATCTACCTACTTGTGATTTAATTTTGGTATCACTTACTCTTGCATCTGCTTAAATAAATTGTGATATTATTGTGTTTGTCCCCACCAGAATCTCTCGCAGCTTGCATCAATCAATTACGATTTGCTTACTAAAGGGTTGAAGGAAGATCAGCCGACAAATCCTAATCCATGACTATGGAACCATCTTCCGATCAAGAATCTGAATTTTGAGTTTTGGGGCCAACAGCTTGAAGCAAGAAGGGGAACCAATCCCCTCCCTCTCTGTAAACCTTGTAAATGTACGAGTTTCGTTTACAGAATGATATGCATTTTTTTTTTTTTTGTAAATAAATACCTTTAAACGATTGAAATCATGTGTTTTGTGTTACCCTTGCAGATATAGTTCAGTGCGCAATACATACTGGGATGTGTTTTGTTGCAGAGTTGAGGTCCATGGTGTGAGGGTTGGGAACATTGTTGGTTGATGAGTTGTTTTGTTTGTGAGTTGAGTTGAGGTTTTGTGTAATTTTTATCTCATGGTATTGGTATGGTCCTTGAGGGAGGAGGATGAGGAGCAGGAGGAGGAGGGCATATTATTGTCTTTTTTCTCTTTGGCCTTTGATTTTCAATGCAATGTGAACACATCCCCTCTTGTCGTTAAGGAATTGGATGGATATTCTTCTTCTTTCTTGCAATCTTGCTTCACCCCATACCATTTCTCACCTCACCTCACCTCCCAAAAGTTATTTAAAATAAACAAATAAAAAGCAAGATTTTTTTAAAAAAAAAAAAAAAACAAAATTTATTATTTTTTTGAGGGTGTGTTGGAAACCAAGAAAATGATTTTTGAAAAATGAGCCATTTTTTTATAAAATGGTTTTATTTTTAATATTTGGTTGCATTCTAAAAAATATCTTGGTGTGTTTAGTTCATTTTTTTAAAAATAAATAGAATTGTATAATTAAACATTTTAATTTTTTTTTTAAACTGTGCATTTATTTCATCAGAAAAATCAAACGTCTACAAGTATACGCCATGACCCCGAAAGTGGGCTACGGCTCAAACAAGTCTAGGCCTTTTCGGCCAACTCAAAAAACATATATACAATGGGGTGGCCCGAAAGTGACCACCCCACATAAAGGAGAAGGAGCTCCCAGTTCATCAAACTAATGCAAATCAAAACTCAAAAGGTCCAAAGGCTAACTCATCAAAGGGATCACCGGGTAAAATCTAGCCTTAAATACTCCAAACCTCTCCAAACATTCCCTTTCTCAGTCTAAAATAGGCTCCCCGTCTCACACAAGTGATGGGAACGATGCCTAAGCTCTAGGATCCAAACTACAAAAACTCGCTATCCTTAAGTCAAAGACCCATTCCCACCGGCACGGCGTATCGTGTTTTAACCCGGGAGAACTTTGCAGGTCCCGGCTTAAGCGATAGCTCTCACCTCGTCCACCCTCATGCCCAAAACCAACCCCCCTCGGCATAGCGTACTATGTTTTGCCCGGGGGGGACTTTTGAGGTCCCGACATGAGCAATGGATCCCTCCCCACCACCCTTAGGCCCAAGGTTAACTCCCACGGCACGGCGTACCGTGTTTTAATCCGGGGAGTCTTTATGACCCCGACCTAAGCAATGGTTCCCCCAACTCTCCCCATTCCCTTTCTGTTCTTCTTTTTTCCAAGATAACCCCTTATCACTCCCTCATCCACCCTCTCATTTCCTTTTTTCATTTTTCATTCACTTCTTTTTTTCATTTCCAATTACCAAATCCTAAGGATCCACCAAGCTAAAGACACTCCCATCTCCAGGTGTGTGCTATACTTGGAGCCTACCAAGACTCCCCATTCCAAACACATTTCAGAATGAGCCCTTAAGGCATAGAGCCTACCCAAGAATCCCTTCTAGAGTGACTTTTTTGCCCATCAAGCTAAGCTAGATAGCAACTACACATCGAGCCGGGAGCTCTTTAAACTAGTGCAAAAAATCTTCATCTTCATATTTAGCTCTCCCCCTACCTGCAAAACCATATAAGTGGTTTCATCTCCACACAAGTGTAGATCCACCAAACAATATCTGCACAATATAAACTGCCAGTCCCCTCAACAAGCTAATGCCCTCAGAAACTGCCCAGCTAGCAGTCCATCATTGGGCCAAAGAGGGAATGAATCTCGGCTAGCTAGCTTCATAGATCCAATCCCCCATATGCACTTAAGACTAGCAGGGCCAATCTTAGCTATCAGCTTCATTGGTTGGCCCCCTAGGTCTGTATTCCCTCAAGACTGCCCAGACCACAGTCTATCATTGGGTAAAGGGTTAGATAGGCAGAAACTGCCTCAGCTACATATAACTTCACTGGCCAACTCCCCCATCTTATCTGCTTCTCCATACAGAGGATGTTCTCAGCCAATAGCTTCATTGACCACCTCCCAGCCTGCACATCCCTCTAGACTGCCTTAGGCTATTTAGAATATAAAAATATTCATAATAATATTAGAAATAATGTTATTATTTATTAAAAGTTAATGTTTTTTTTTTTAAAAAAAAAAAACTTTGGTTTATGCTGCGGAAACTAGACCTATGGTTTTCGCGAGAGACTAAGGTTGGAAATGATGTGGTCATTTTTTGTTTGTGAAAAATAACTTTTGCTAAATTTTAGTAGAAATTATTTTTCCTAAAATAGTCATACTATTTTCAAGACAACGTAAAATAATTTCTATTGACATAATTTTTCAAGTACATCTAAACACTAAAAACTTGAAAAGTGATTTTTTAGAAAATATTTTCAAATTTTCAAACATACCGGAATTATTTAGTAATTCCTAATGAAGATCATGGCCCACCATACACCTAAGGAGCAAAGGAATTATAGGTTTTTTCTGAAAAATTATAGGAAAGTACTTTAATTTTACAATTTTTCATTCTTTAATTTTTTATTGTTAAATTGAAAAAAAAATGTAGAAGTAAAATTATTTTTATTTTTCTTTCTAAAAAATGAAATTTTTCTCTAGTAAACACACCAAACTTTGGGTGTTTTTTTTTTTTTTTTTTTTTTTTTTTTTTTTTTTTTTTTTTTTGAATCAGAGTTGAGGGGGCCCAACCTGCCCTTGCCCCAGGGCCGGCCCTGCATCCAGCAATTCATATGATTTTTATTCTCGGTTTTTCAGATCGAAGCGTGGTCAATGTCTTGAGCTAAGTGATCAATGAAATGACTGCCATGTTTACAAATTATAACACGTCAACAACTAAACACTTCCACGTCAGCAAGTTATGACCTATTACTTGAAAGCAACCTATAAAAAAGTTTAGGCGAACAATTTTTTTTAGTTTGTGCATCGAATCAGCACTTATGAAAGATCATGGTGCGGCATGACATATCGCAATTGGTTTATGGTGCGATTTGACGCCTTTTTTAGATTGTTTGTGTGAAGTATTCAGTCTAAGGGTGTGTTTGGAAACTTGGAAAATGAGTTCTGGAAATCATTTTTCAAGTTTTCATTGTTTGGATGTGCCTGGAAAATTAAGTCAACGGAAATCATTTTCCGACTTTGGAAAATAGGCTTGTTTTGGAGGAAAATGACTTTCCCTTTTTTTAGGGGAAGTCATTTTCCAACTTTTACACCAACATCACACCACCACCAACATCATCAACACCATACCACCACCACCTCACTACCACCATCACCACCACTACTGCCGCCGCCACACCCACTATACCACCGCAACCACCGCCACCACACTACCACCAACACCATACCACTGCAACCACTACCACCACCAACACCATCAACACTATACCACCACCACCACCACCACCGCAGGCACCACTACCACCACCATACCACCGCAACCATCATCGCTGCCGCCACCACCACCATACCACCGCCACCACACCACCACCATCACTCCACCACCACTGCCGCCGCCACCACCACCATACCACCGCAACCACCGTCGTCGTCGCCACCACCACCATACCACCGTCATCGCCACCACCACCACCGCAACCACCGCCACCACCACGACCATACTACCACCGCCGCCACCACCACCATACCACCGCAACCACCGTCGCCGCCACAACCACTGCCACCACACCACCACCACCACTGCCACCACCGTCATACCACCACCACCACCATACCACCGCCACCACACCACTGCTACCACCGTCATACCACCACCAATTATTATTATTATTATTATTATTATTATTATTATTATTATTATTATTATTATTATATAACAAATAACACCACTACCACTACACCACCGCCACCACCATAATATTTTTGATATATTATTAGTTATTTTTTTATTATATTTAAAATTATTATTATATTATTATATTATTATATATTATTATACATGTTGTAATATTCTAAATAAAATAATTAAAATGTTTAATTATACAATTCTACTCATTTTTCAGAAAATGAACCAAACACACAAAAACAGTTTTCCAGAATGCAACCAGGAAAAGAAAATGTTTTCCGGAAAATGGCTCATTTTCCAGAAGTCATTTTCCTTCTTTCCAAACAGACCCTAAAGTGAGTTAGTGTAAAGTTAGTTAATGGTTGAGAAGATATATTCCAAAATCTTATTAGTTCGTGAGACATTTGTAGACTTTGAGATCTACCTATTGAGTCACCGTGATTCACATCCTCCCACATGCTCTGTCGGGTCGGAGTGTGGAAGGTCCTTAAGGTTGAGAATTCAGCCTTTTGAGATAAGACTTTGAGATCTCAAAATTAAAAAATCTGCAATATAAGATTTTTAATTCTTCATGCACTCATTTTGAAAAACAAATAGCGATTGCATCAATACAATAGTAATAATTAATTATTATAATCCTATAAAAAAACATATATAAATTCATAGTGAGAGAAGAAATAACTTTTTTCCCTATTCTTTGAAGTTTGAATGATATAACAACTTAAATGCAAAATGTACCATGTATCATGTATGTGCTTAGAAAAATCAAATCCAAATTGTGAAAGAATGGTCAATGGTTCATTGTAATGAATAAAAGAATAATCAAGTAACAAAAGTTTGTACAACTTCTCCCCCAACCCTAATTCTCTCTACACATACACATGAACTGCAATTCCTAAAGGCAGATATTTTTCTTCTCTTTCTACTCCATTATCTTCATCTTTTAACCATCCACACAAATTTTTTTTCGACTGATTCAAACCAAGAAAACCATTTTGGATAGTTGACTCACTATCCAAACCGATTTTCATCTTTAACTATCCAACAATTAGCTTCCTCTATAGTTTTTTTTAGTGCACCCAGGGTTTCAACCGTCAGACACAGACTATTCAGCTTCCTCTATAATTGTTTATGCTATAATAATCCCCATTCTTGGCTCCTCTTGAATAACCCCATCGACGAGAAGTGTCTCGCAGTTCTTCCTTTCTACAAACCCAATGGTGATTTCGATCATCAGTAAGGCATTCCATGGCCGCTCTTCTACCTTCTGTTCTTCGGTCGCCACCACTTCTATGCAGTAAACTGTCCCTAAAGATTTGTCTTCCTTGTTTTGCATACTCTGATGAGAAACAATATTGTCTATTCTAGGCTCCTCACTTGTTACCATTTCTTCTTCACTAGTCTGCACGCCCCGAGACAAGCTCTCGACTATTATTTGTTCCTCGATTGCCAATGTTTCCTCGGTTTCCATGGCGTTTCCCTGGTGTTTTTCACCTTCTTGTCGAAGGGTGAGCTGGGAAACGAAAACATCTAGAGCCTCCTTCATCCACGGATGAAAGCATCGTTCCATTGCTTCCTCATATGACACCTGCAATTTAGTTAACAACATCAGATCAGGAGCTGTTCTTGCACTGGATAAAATGATTTGCAATCGAAATAGGTATCCAGTAACCGAACATACCCATAATCGAAGGCGGACATCTCTCTCAGGCCAATCGTCGAGCTCCTCAGTGACAAACAATGGCAGCATGAACCCCTCATGAAATGCATCTATGCTTTTGCTCTTAAAGTACCATGTTCCTAAACAACTCTGCAACCAAAAACATAAACCCTAACATGAGACAACATTATATTGTACACATCCAACATAAATCTTACAAGGAAAACATCATAGCGGGGAATCCCAGCCAAGTTTGTCAGGCAGTTAACTTAGTAACTACAAAGTTACAATTTTGACTCTCAGCAGGAGCGGCCTATTGACCTTTTTGATTTAAGCTAGATAGTTATGGACAACCTAGGCTGGTTTATCGTTTACCCAGTGAACAACATCGGGTAGTGTCCAAAAAAAACATTGGAGAAAGCAAAATGGCACATGTTGTATGAAGACACTGACCTCTGCTTCTCCTAAAACCCCAGCTTCCTCAAATGTTTCACGAGAAGCTGCTTCTTCCAAGGACTCATCTTGCTCCCAACCACCCTGCATTCCATTCCAAAGTTGAATGAGCAAACCAGACCACTATTAATTATTCAAAAACTACATACTGTTATATAATTAACTGCCTTCATATATTTACCTTAGGGAACATCAACCTCGGACTTTTCTGTGAGCTAACCAAAAGAAACTCCAAATCATGAACTGAAGGTGAATGGTAATCTTTCTTGTATCTGTATGGTATGCATCTGCACCATATTCATAGAAAGAGACAAAAATCAGAAACTAATTTTATAAATTTCTCCCCAAATTTCAAACCCAAAATCAAGAATTGAACCCACAAAAGAAAAAAAAAAAAAGGGATTTAAGGGATTAAGGGAAGGGAAGAGGTGAACATACCCTACAACTTGGCGACAACCTTGAACATTATACCTCTGCAAGTCCCTCCCAGTCCTTGAAGACATAGAAACCATCCTCTCAATTTGCATAATTTCTCACAACAAACACAAGGAAAAAAAGATTAAATCCCAGAAATGATGTGCAAGGGTTCAAGCCTCTATGTCATGTACCGTATCTAAATCGTGTAAAAATTGAATCTTGAAGGCACAACAGATGTTTTTTTTTTTTTTTTTTTTTTGTTTTGTTTGGTTCTTGGGTAGATGATGATGGGAAAAGCTTGGAATGGCGACTCCTTAAATAGGCAAAGGATTCAGTGTTCTCTGGGAAAGCGCGTGGGGATATTGGAATTGGGAGATAATCTTCTATTCTAGAGGGTCTACATTGTACAAGGGGATTGGGATTAGTGATTAGACCACATACATTCTACATTATACATACCACGCGTTTATGGTGGTGTCCAGGGGATCAAAGTAGTAAGATTCATTTAATTTAGAAAGTTATTAGAGGTTAAACGAGTAACACAACTTCATTATGGGCTTCCATTAGTCTTCCCCCAAAATAAAATTGAATTTCCAACTCGCTATCGATCTCTCGCCCGTATTTAACTTTGGACGGAATTACCAAACTACAATTCGAACGGCGGGACAGTCCGATTTTAAGGCTGGGCTGTTCCCGGTGGGGGCTGACCGACCTCGCAAGAGGTATTGCTCGAGGGCTTTCAAGATGGTGAACTATGCCTGAGCGGGGCGAAGCCAGAGGAAACTCTGGTGGAGACCCGCAGCGATACAGAGCTCTTCAGACTAATGGCCAACAAAACATTTGAGATGATATAAATTGCAGTGACTCAATAACAGCGGTTTCAATAGTTAAGGATGAGAAATTTTCTTTGTATTCGAATTAGAGGAAAAGGGGATGAAAATAGTAAATGAACCTTTTTGCCCTTTAAATTAACAATATTTGGATGAATTTTGTAACAGATGACCAAATCAAATGCGATCTTACCCAGTAGTCAAGGGATCAAAATGGACATTCACGGCTCAAATCATCCACCTCCCACATAAAAGAGCAACCGGGTACTAGTGAACCACATGGTTCTTAATAAACTTAAAACTTTTAATACAACACTTTACAACCTTAACAACCACTTCACTACTAGAACTATAACAGCACGTTTGGTTCACGGAATGAATTTGGAGGGAATATGCATGCTATTTCACAAGGAATGGAATAGGTAAGGAATAGAATATGAATTGTATTTTGTTGTTTGGTTGGCTAAAGGAATAGACTTTAGTAATTGTATTTCAGTGTTTGGTTGGTTAAATGAATAGAAATGGAATAGGTTTTAAAGACATAAATACCCTTATACAAAATAATAATAATAATAATAATAACGAATATGATTATGATAAACTGAATATTATATATATATATATATATATATATATATATATATATATTTATTTATTTATTTATTTATTTATTTATTTATATATACGTATATGCATGTGTGTGTGAGAGAGAGAATAATAATAATAATAATAATAATAATAATAATATATTATTATTATTATTATTATTATTATTATTATTATTATTATTATAATACAAATACATATTTATTTTTCCACTTATCCCACATCGGTTGGAGAAGTAAGGAATGGAGCCTTGACACCATAATTTCAATTGCAATGCTCATCCGCTAGGCAAGCTTGCAAATTGCAATGCCCATCTGCTAGGCATGCAGATAGGCATGCTACTTAATTTAGGAGTCAAGGCTCCATAATTAAGGAGTCTTATACAATTAATTTTTTTTACATATATATATATAATTATTGATGGATAAAAATTATAATTAATTAAATATATACATATATATAATACATTATATTTATTAAATAAATACAAATATTATATAATGTATAAAGGATATTTTTGGTATTTGTGATATAAAAGCTATTCCCAAGGGCATGGGAATAGCTAATACCAAGGCCCCCCTTAGGAATGGCTATTCCCCTTGCGAAGGTAATAGCTCATTCCTAGGCATGTTATTCCCATGACAAAATGATCCAACCAAACGATAGAATAGGTCTATTCCAAGGAATGATATTCCATTCCTGACCTATTCCATGAACCAAACATGTCATAAGTGCAATGAACTCTAACAATAGAATGACACAGTAAAAAACATAGACTCAGACGCTTAAATGATCGTGATCGCTCAAATATGAGAATAAGATATAAAAATTTTAGTGATGACTCAGAAAAAGTATTAGTAAAAATGTAATTAACCCTATTAACCAGGTTACTTACTAGTTAAAATTGATAATTAATTATTTGGCATCTCACGTGGTATTAATCTGAGATGGTTTAAATTTGTAAAATAAATATTATATGAAAAATACTAAAAAATGGAGGTCCATCTAGATAATAGGTTTTCATCTTTAAAAAAAGACAAAGACCTTCATCCCTAATATAGAGGGGGAAAAAATGGAAGCAATCTAATTTTACCTTTAAAATAAAACTTCCTAGTTCCTTCCAACCTATGAGTTCATTTTTAATAGATATTTTCAATTAATGCAAAGTTAAAAATAATTGATATAAAATGATCTATCCAAACAAATTAAAAAAGAAATTATTATTTGCATTTTTATCAAAATGTTGATTAACTAGATCAATTTTAAGTTTAATGTTACAATAACTTAAGTACATTGATATGATATGATATGATATATATATATATATATATATATATATATATATATATATTAAAACTTAAGATAGTATAACTAAATAATTTGAAAATACGAATTGTGATCATGACCTACAACTCCACAGGTGTATTTGTAAACATGATTTCATATATGTTTAACGTAAAATCTAAGAAATCAAAATCAAAATTAATAAAAGATAAACATCAATAATATATTTATTTCAATACAATATTTTGTTTATTAGTAATTGCAGCCTGAGGCTATCCTCATCAGTGCAATTGTGCCTCTTCCAAGCTGATATGGTTTATTTATTAAAAATAGCAAGTCTGCAAAAGGTAGCCTTTTGTCCTTATTTATTTATTTTTGGATATTCTATTATTACTTTATTATTTTTATAATAAAATATGAAAGTGGAATCACTTTTAAAAGTGAAAGAGGGCAAATTATGTTGTGCATACGTGTGCACCATGCATGGTGCACACAGATGCAAAAATAGAGTCGTTTTACGTAAATACAAAAAAATCATTTTCGATTGCAGTTAATTACGTAAAGATATGTTCATAATTTTATAATTTCACATTCTGGTTTTATAGTTATGAAATTATGTGTAGTTATGCAATTCTGGATTTATAGTTATGAAGTTATGGATGTGTAATTATGCATGCAATTTTGAATGTATAGTTATGAAGTTATAATTTCACATTCTGAATGTATAGTTATGAAGTTATGGATGTGTAGTTATGCAATTCTGAATGTATAGTTATGAAGTTATGAATGTGTAGTTATGCAATTCTGAATGTATAGTTATGAAGTTATGGATGTGTAGTTATGCAATTCTGGATTTATAGTTATGAAGTTATGGATGTGTAGTTATGTAATTCTGAATGTATAGTTATGAAGTTATGGATGTGTAGTTATGCAATTATGAATTTATAGTTATGAAGTTATGGATGTGTAGTTATGCAATTCTGGATGTATAGTTATGAAGTTATGGATGTGTAGTTATGTAATTCTGGATTCATAGTTATAAAGTTATAGATGTGTAGTTATGCAATTATGGATGTATAGTTATGAAGTTCTGGATGTGTAGTTATGCAATTCTGATTTTTTTTTTTTTAAGTCGGACGTCAAAACGACAACGTTTTTGCAACCATGTGCACCATGCATGGTGCACACGGTTGCACAGCATAACGCTCCGTGAAAGAGTATTGCAGCTGATGGGATATGGACCTCAGTGGGCTGTAGGCCCAAAAGAGATCAGATACATGGGTTGGGCTTAAGGTTTGGGCTGATAATAAAGTTCGTTGAGTAAAGATAGGAGGCTCCTTTTTCACGAGCAGTGTTAGCCGAGTCAAGGACTCGGCTGAAGGGTGGTCGAGTCCAAGCAGTCGGCACCAATAGAAGTCGGGGTTACCCATGACCGTTGAGCCTTCAAAGCCTTCATTAATAATGAGTCAAGGCAACCGTCTGTTTACAAGCAAGGATAACGGAGAAAACAACGGCTATAAACAGTAACAAAGTATTCATTAACCTTAAATTGGATACTATAATTCCTTCTAGAGTTATGGCCTCTTGGACCTTATAAATTGGCCCTCAAGAAGCATTATAAGGGAATTCGAAGAAACTATACACAAAGAACTCACTCTCTCGATGTGCACTCTCTACATTTTTATACAAATTCTTCATTCTTTCTACTTTATTTTTCGGTGAATCCACTAATCTTCCGGTTGTGTTGGACCACCGTTGGCTTCCTAAAAGTTCTAAAACCAACCGCAGCAGCGATGTAGGAAAAATAGTAAAGAATTTATAAATTTGATAATGTGAAAGTGAGATCCACTTTTAAAAATAAGAGAATAAGAATAACTTAAGTATAATCACTCATAAGAGCGTAGAACCAGAACAAAGCACCGAGTCACGAATATGAAAAGGGTGAGTCGGAGTGGGTTAGACATACGTGTAGAGTCCGCAGAAACGGAGTGCACTCGGTTTAGGCAATTGGAGGTTCAAACTCGAATACGTACGAGTCACTGCCACTCACCCTTGACTCGTTCGTTCACTCGGTTCATCCAGTGATCCAGCCACCTTAAACGCGCTTTATTAATAATCCCACCACGATTTATTTGCCCAAATAGGCCATAGCTTAACCCGTCGTGGACCCCACTCTTTCCATGTTTTCTTCTGATGTCAATGTGCGTGCGTCCCTTTCACTTTCCTTGTCATTTCCCTAATACTCTCTTTTTTATTTTATTTATTTTTTGTGGAATTTTGGCAAGCAAGTTGAAACCTTTACGTACGATTTTAACATCACTTGGAAGTTGGAATTGCCATCTCATCTCTTATCAGGATCAAGTATAGTAATCTTGATGTCGGTATGAACTTAGCTCAATAGTTTAGTAGACAGTATTTAGGAGAAGAGATTAATGTTCGAATTTCGACAACGGCAGTGTGAGAATTATGTTCAAAGTGGACAGATTCCTTATGCGCCCCAACATTTGGTCTTGTCCGCTGAACCATTCAGTCACCGTAATTTACATCCTCCCAAATATTTTGTTGGGCCGGAATGTACGCGGCCCTTAGGGTTGGGGATTCTCCCTTTTCGAGGGAAGAAGTATAGTAATCTTGATTAAGAGTTTTTTCCACTTTTGGTCCCTTGACTTTACTTGTGCTGACAAATGTGATTCATGACTTTTATTTCAGACAAAATTAGTGCCCAACTTCAATTTCTTTTCCACATTTGGTCCCATCCGACCAAGAATCCGGCCAACCCACCGGAAATTTACACATCTCTTGTTTTTCTAAGGGTAAATTAGTCTTTTCTTGCCATGTAAAATAATAAAAACTAAGAGATATTTAATTGCTTCATTGTTGTCTTTGCTCGGCGGCGGCCTCTGAGCTTTGAACTTTTTGCAGAACGTCGTGTGGCTGTTCAGAGCCTCTTCACTGCCAATATGCCGCTCCGACCTCGCACACAACCCGCATATCCACCGCCCTTGGTTCCGCTCTCGGACAACATCACTTCTCTGTGTCACTTCGTTCATCTTCGCCGTCGTCGCTGTCGCCGCCGCTCCGTTTCCCTGCGTTGTCGCCTCCTTCCTCATCATCATCGTCTTCGCAACCATTCTCGGTGAATTCCAAATCCAAACCGCTCTTCTCAAATTTACGCACTGCATAACAGCACAAAGTATTCAAAAATCAAACACAAAATCAGAATCCTGTGATTCGTGGAATTCACCAAGAATGGCTGCGAAGACGATGATGATGAGGAAGGAGGCGGCAGCGCAGGGAAACGGAGCGGCGGCGACAGCGACGGCGGGGAATACTTGTAGTAATTACATTAAAAATAATTATTGTTACTGTAGTCTATTTATAGAAATGAAAATGTTTTATTTCATGGAGCAGTCAGAATTTTAAATCTAGAACGAGTTCATCTCAAGCATGTAACTCCTTTTCAACTTCACCAATTTGTTTGCATCTTCCGCAAATAGCCGCCTTGTTCCATCTACTTCTAGTTCTAGTAATTGTTCCGTCTTCCTCACCAGTTGAGTAACTTGGGCACTGTCCTCCTGCTCCGCTGGACGTATAATGGCTGCGAAGACGATGATGATGAGGAAGGAGGCGGCAGCGCAGGGAAACAGCGCGGCGGCGACAGCAACGGCGGCGAAGATGAACGAAGTGATGTTGTTCGCGAAATGCGAGTGCTGCGGACTGATGGAAGAGTGCACGGAGAAGTGATATTGTCCGAGAGCGAAACCAAGGGCGGTGGATATGCGGGTTGTGCGCGAGGTCGGAGCGGCATATTGGCACTGAAGAGGCTCTGAACAGCCACAGGATGTTCTGCAAAATGTTCAAAGCTCAGAGGCCGCTGCCGAGCAAAGACAACAATGAAGCAATTAAATATCTCTTAGTTTTTATTATTTTACATGGTAAGAAAAGACTAATTTACCCTTAGAAAAACAAGAGATGTGTAAATTTCCGGTGGGTTGGCCGGATTCTTGGTCGGATGGGACCAAATGTGGAAAAGAAATTGAAGTTGGGCACTAATTTTGTCTGAAATAAAAGTCATGAATCACATTTGTCAGCACAAGTAAAGTCAAGGGACCAAAAGTGGAAAAAACTCTCTTGATTAATGATTAATCCTGATTGTCTTATTATTAGAAATTTTTAATTTATTATGAATGAGTTCTAGATGTTCACGTAACTACTTCTACTTCTAACTTTTATTCTGGCTCACAATATTTTAATATTGACATTTAGATTTTGATGTCCTAACAATTTTCATATTAAAATAAATTAAATTTTCTTAATGTGATACTAATGACAATTGATGGGTTGGTAAAATTAATCTATGAATGGTTTATTCAATCTAGATTTGTATGAACTTTTAAAATCTTTTATAGAGTTTTTAAAAGTATATTGGTATTTAATTTAAATTTTTAGAAAGTATTTACAAGTCTATAGGTATTCAATATATTCCATATTTTTAGAAAGTTTTTAAAAGTATTGGTATTCAAAATAAAAATAAAAAATAAAAAATAAAAAACAAAAATTATTGACTTTTACATAATCTATGAAACTACGATTTTTGTAGATTTTTTCTTCTATAATATAAATAGTTGAAATAAATCCTTCAAACGCCAAACTTATAAACTTTTCGTACGAACTTTTTTTCCATAACTTTTAAACAGCCTTACATACTTTTTCTCCTTAAATACCTGGACAAAGAAAACTTTTCATCTATTTTTATCAAATTTTACTATATATTTCATAATATTTGTATAAATACTTGTATACTTTAATTTTTATTCTTTTTACGAACATTTTATACCAAACTTCTAAACTTTCTCTACAAATTTTTTTTCTAAATACCGTAAACTTTTTATCTATCACCATCAAATTTTACAACATATTTCATAGTATTCGTATAAATATTTGTATATTTTTATTCTTATTCTTTCTATGTTTATATTTGTAATAGAATTTAAAAAAAAAAAAAAATTAACAGGGGCTGTCACTAACAATAATTTGGTACTCACAACAACAATTCCTAAATTGCTATTGCAAATAATAGCTCTATTACTTAATACTAGAGCAGTATACTTGATATATATATATATATATATATATATATATATATATATATAACACAAAGAGAAAAAAAATGTCACTTATTTCACTAATAAATTTTTAATTTCAGTTAAGGACTAATCTACTATACTAATAAGAGCCCAAGAGAGTTAGGCCTATAATGGGTAGAAAAAATGGCGGTCAAAATTTTTAATCAAATGAATGACTCAGATTGATCAGATTTTAATTTTTCCTTGAGATTTCCTAATTTATCATTAATAAATATGATTATCCGTTAACTTTTCCGTTAAATATTATCTTTTCCGTTAATTTCTGTTAGTTCACCGTTAAATTTTAAATTAATAAAGCCAAATCATATTAACTACTTGAAGAATTTGTTGCCAAAGAGAGTAATCAAATCACACAACAAATTGAAGTGAGAAACTACCTCGCCATGTCCTTGTTTGACAATCCGCAATTAGCAGTTAGGGTTAGTGGATTTGACCAACGAATTATATCAATGGTTGGTAAAAAGATATTTGAAAATATTAGCTGTTTAAATTAACATTTAAAATGACCTAAGGGTATAGTAGTAGTAGTAATAATAATAATAATAATAATAATAATAATAATAATAATAATAATAATAATAATAATTATTATTATTATTATTATTATTATTATTATTATTATTATTTTAATAATTTTGTTTAACATATAGATGTGTTTTGGGGAAATCATTCTAAAAATGCTAAGTGAAAATATTGTAAATTGCAATGTTTGTATTTTCACTGGTTTGGAACAGATTGTTGCTTCAAACTGTTGAATAACCAAAACACTTTCTTTAGCATTTTGATCTTTGGGTTACATCATATTTACCAATCGTCTAATATCTTTGGGTTACATTATAATTAAAAAATTTAATTTTTTAATACATCTAAATTCCTTAAATTAGGAATTTCTTTATCCATAATAATTTATTCAACAATAATGGTTGAACTAAATGAACACGAAGTAAAACACCTAAAGAACTGGTATCGTTGATTCATTGATCTTGTATATATGTGCATTCAATAAATATATTAGAACTCTTTGCAACAAAAATACTTGGTTACTATTTAAAAAAAGTTTAGTAACAATTATAATGAATCTTCTATATTACATTGTATTCATATACTATAAATTACATATTTAAATAAACAAATTAGATATTAAATTACTTATGTTGAACTTCTCATATATAATCTTGCATTGATATACTTTCAAATATTTATTTAATTATAAACATTGGGTAGAAAAAATGATCGTCAAATTATTAAATCAAATGAATAGTTCAGATTTTAATTTTTCCTTGAGATTTCCTAATTTATCCTTAATTATATGATTATCCGATCCGTTAAATTTTCAAGTATCGTTAATTCACCGTTAGTCTAATTCTAATATTAAAGTCTAATATAGAATTATAACTACAACATTAATCTAATTCTAATATTAAAGTCTTAATAGAGCTCTAATCACAAATCCTATTGACGGAATCTCTTCAAACAATATTAGTATATATTTAATATTTTATACTTTAATTTTTATTTGCTCTCCCTTGTGTCTCGTATTTGGTTTCAACCATACCCATACAATTATAATCAATCTTGACTATCTTGTATTTGTAAACTTAGAATTATCAATTTAAATACGCAAATTCAACATTCAATTATCTATGCATGAACAATTCCAATATAACATTGCCTTGATATACTTTAAAATATTTATTTAAGAAAAATATTGGGCATTATCCCAATCGCGCAATGCGCGTAAAAAACTAGTGTTAAAATAAAGGCCAAAAGGAAAAAATGTGGAGAGTAAAATTGAAAAAAAAAATACTACAAAGGAATAATGTTCAAATTGGCCATTGAACGTAACCTGAAAATGTAATTATGTCACTGAACAAAAAAAAAATACAATTAGGTCACTGAACACTCCAAAAACGTGTAATTAGGCCACTGAACACTCCAAATGTATGCAATTTCACCGGATAATAGGTTACCATCAATTTTAACAGGTTACTTGCTTATATGGTAGCTGAGTTGGCATTTTTAATAATTTTTAATAAATTGAAAATAAATAAATAAATAAAACGACGGGGTGGCCGCCGTCATTTTTTTTTTAATTTAAAAATTTATTATTAAAATTTATCAGAAATTATTTAAAAACTATTAAAAATGTCAACTCAGCTGCCACGTAAGCAGGTAATCTGCTAAAATTGATGGTAACCTGCTATCAGGTGAAATTACATACATTTGGAGTGTCCAGTGGCCTAATTATATTTTTTTTTTTTCGTTCAGTGGCCTAATTACATTTTCAAGTTACCTTCAGTGACCAATTTGAACCTTATTCCTAATTCAAATAAAACAAAGAACAAATACTTGGACACAATTTCTACCACCAATACAATTTTTATTTAAGGACTAATATTATTGACTCTTATTAGATTTTATTAGATATAAATTTATTTTTTCATATATGTTTAATAGTTGTTATATTATGTTAATAGTGTGGCTGCTAACCATCTGCTGTTAATTAATTTGTAATGATATATAACACTGTTGTTACCTACAATGGCAAAGTTATATATCGTTACGACTTACTCACAAAAAGCGAAATCAATCACTCTAAAATCTTCACATTTTGATCTAACCCATGATTGTGGATGGGTAAATCATAATGATTCATTGTGTAATGATATATAATCAATTTACGGAGTATAAGTGTATTCTCTTTTGAGTAATTATTATAATTTTGTCTCAAAAATTATATCTCAAATAACATGATTTAATTATTTGATTGGACAAGAAAGGTGAGTGTGTTTTGACTAGTGTTGATGAACTCACACGAGTAGTAGATGATATATAAGATTTATGGTGAAGATTATTAATAATTTCATCACAAAATTATAGGATTTAAGATAAGGTCAGTAACTTATCAATGAAAGAGGGTTTAGTAACATAGAAGTAGAGATGAGTTCGGAGATTGTAGTTAAAGTTAAAGTTTAATTGCACTTATTATGTCAACGATAAAATATTTATTGTCAAATGATGCATCATATCGTGAGACTTTCTCATCATACTCCCTATAAAGGTAACAATTTACCAACCATTTAATCAATTTGGGATATTCTTACAAGTTAGATAGATCAGATCAAAGTTGTCTTGAACCATCCGTCATAGAGTATCAATGACCTATTGTTGTTGAACACCTCCAAGGCATAAATACCTAAAGAGTGATGAGATCATGAGAGGATATTTATATTTTGATAGTGTAGTTCTCATGTTGCTTTCATTTCTTTTGACAATTTTCACATAAAACAAAAAACTTTAAATAATATACGCAACTTATTATAATATCATTGTTGGCATTGTCACCGTCATCATCATTATCGTCATTATTATTAATTTATTATTATTATTATTATTATTATTATTATTATTATAAATAAAGACCATTCACATGACTATACCCAAATATTTATCAAGTAATTAAATATAAATATAGGTATACATTCATGCATTAACACCATATTTACTACTTAAAACTTAAAAGGGGACAATGGTGCATTAGTTGTGCATAGACATCCACTTGCACTGTGCATGCCAGTGTGAAGTGTGTCGCATCATCCACCAAGTTGGACAGAGGATATATATATATATATATATATATATATATATATATATATATATATATATATATATATATATATATATATATATATATATATATATATATATATAGTACTAAACGCACGAGTATAATGTATGTATGTATGTACGTGGTTGAATTGCCCACACTTTAAACAACTCCATTGTCAACATCAAATTATATTCAATCCTTACCATATAACAACAACTTGCATTGTCAAATGTCAATTAATCACTCGGTGATTTAAAAAAGAAATAAGAAAATACTAAAATTTGAGTTTTGTAAATAAAGTAGTAATATTGAGAGTGTGTGGATACAATTTTACATGACGGAGACTAATATATTCTCTTGAGCTCCTGTTGGACTCCATCCAGAAATATAGTTCTTTCAAATGCGTTGGTGTATACACATAAGTTAAAACTTATAATTTCATGATTAAATAATTCGACCTCTTCTCACTTAATCATCTTTTAGTGATTATTGTATATTTTAAAAATAAACTATTCATGAGAATTCAGAAATAACCTACTATACCATCCCCAGCGTTTGCAAGGGGAACAATTCGTTTTTGGGGATAGTGAATATTATTTTTGTGAAATGACTTATCAAATAACCAAATATGTTTCTTTCATGAAATGCTAATTTGTTTGACCTAATATATATATATATATATATATATATATATATATATATATATATATATATATATATATATATAGAGAGAGAGAGAGAGAGAGAGAGTTAATACCCAAAATCGTCCTCGACTATAGTGGTTTTTCTCAATTTCGTCCTAAACGACTTTGGTGACCTAATATCGTCCCAGACTTTTGTGTTTCGCTCAATTTCGTCCTCCATTTGTTATTCCGTCAAATTGGTGTTAAATAAAGGGACAATTCAGTAATGTCAATATTGATCTTTCTTTACTTTCAACTTGTGAAGTGCGAAATTGCTCTTTCTTGTACGAGTTACACCCAGAATTACTCCCGGACCTGCAAATCAAATTTTATATTCGCAGTTTTAGGAGTAATTCTGGGAGTAATTCGTTAAAAAAAGGGATTTCACAGTTCACATGTTTATGAGTAAAGAGATGCCAATATTAAAATTACTTAATTGTCTATTTATTTAACACCAAATGGACAGAATAACAAATGATGGACTAAATTGAGCAAAAGCACAAAAGTCTGGGACAAAATTGCGCAAAACACAAAAGTCTGGGACGATATTAGGTCACCAAAATCGTTTAGGACGAAATTGAGAAAAACCACTACAGTCGAGGACGATTTTGGGTATTAACTCTATATATATATATAAACCACACATCTTGTAAAAGAAAAATATAACAAATTGTCAAATAAGACAAATTATACAATGGACTAGGGTCAACTTTAATTACATTGTGAATCTTGATCTAAAATGACATTTATATTAATTACTAGTTTTTTACACGCATTGCGCGATTGGGATAATGCCCAATGTTTTTTTTTTTTTTTAAATAAGTACTTTAAAGTATATTAAGGCAAGATTATATTGAAATTGTTCATGCATAGATAATTGAAGGTTGAATTTGCGTATTTAAATAGGTAATTCTTCTCCCAAAGGTTGAGTCCCCAACCCCAAGGGCCCCCCCACACTCCGACCCGACAGAGCATTGTGAGAAGTTGTAAATCACGGTGACTCAATGGTTCAGCAGACAGGGCCAAATGCTGGTACGCACAAGGAATCTGCCCACTTTGGACATAATTCCCGCATTGCCGCCGCCGAGGTTCAAACCTTGGTCTCTTCTCCCAAATACTACCCACTAAACCATTGAGCTAAGCCCGTGCGGGTTAAATAGGTAATTCTAAGTTTACAAATGCAAGATAATATAGTCAATATTGATTATAATTGTCAATAAAATAATTGTATAGGTATGGTTGAAACCAAATACGGGACATAAGGGAGAACAAATAAAAATTAGGGCATAAAATATGAAATATATACTAATATTGTTTGAGGAGATTCCGACATTAGGATTTGTGGTTAAGTTCAATTAAGACTTTAATATTAGAATTAGATTAATGGTGTAGTTATAATTCTATATTAGACTTTAATATTAGAATTAGACTAACGGTGAATTAACGGAAAAGTTAAATGGATAATCATATAATTAAGGATAAATTAGAAAATCTTAAAAGAAAAAAATTAAAACCTGAACAATATGCACCATTCATTTGATTTAATAATTTGGCGGTCATTTTTTCTACCCAATGTTAATAATTAAATAAATTCGTTGGTCAAATCCGCTAACGTTAACCGCTAACTGCTGATTGTCAAACAAGGACATTGCGAGGTAGTTCTCACTTCAATTTGTTGTGTGATTTGAATACTCTCTTTGTCACAAAATCTCTCAAGTAGTTAATATGGTTGGCTTTATTAATTATATTTTTTTAATTTTTTCATGGTATTAATAAAATACTTGGTAAATAAATATATAGCATTATTTTATGTTATAGCTTTGATATTTAATTAGAAAAATAGTGCACAAAAAGATAATAGATAATGTAGTAAATATAATCAATTGATGAATTTGAATGTAAAAAATTTTTACATTTGAGAAAAATAAAGACAATATAACTAATAAAATATTTCTTTTAATTAATTTATTGATAATTAATAATTTGTTTTTCACTGAATAAAGACATTGTTTGGACTATGTAGCGAATATAATCAATTAATAAATTTGAATATAAAGAATTTTTATATTGAATAAAAATAAAGACAATATAACTAATAAAATTATTTATCTTATTTAATTTATTGATAATGAATATTTTTTTTTTTTGAATAAAGACATTGTGAACACATAATTCTAAATTAAAGAAATGCATATGTATTATTTTTTGTTGTAACTACTAAATTATTATTTATATAATAATTTAATAAGAGTAAAATAGAGTACTAATTATGCCAACTTTGATTGGGATGAGGTTCGAACCTAAGACTTTTTTTTTTATTGAAATCAATGAGTAAGTTAACGGTGAACTAACGACAATTCTTAAAATTTTAACGGAATTAGTAACGGCGTGTGGGTATTTTAGGAAATTTTAGTATAAAATTTAAATCTGATCAATCTTTTAATCAATCTGAGCCATTCATTTGATTAAAATCTGTGACCGCCATTTTTTCTACCCATTATAGGGCTAACTCTCTTGGGCTCTTATTAGTATAGTAGATTTTAGTATAAAATTTAAATCTGATCAATCTTTTAATCAATCTGAGCCATTCATTTGATTAAAATCTGTGACCGCCATTTTTTCTACACATTATAGGGCTAACTCTCTTGGGCTCTTATTAGTATAGTAGATGTGCATCCAATTAATAAGTTATGTGTAAGTAAAATAGATTAACTACAAACATATAATATGTTAACTGCAAATACATAATTATGTGCCTTTAATAATTTATTTATATGCACATAATTTGTTAACTTTAAGTAAATAATATATTAATTACATATACATAATTTTTAATTTACAATTTACAATGTAAAGTGAACTTAGTCCATGGTATAACAAGACAAAGTGACTATGAGTAGTGGACCGGGATATTTTAACTTCGTATGAATGAAAAGGTAATATTTATGGTATAAAATCATGTTATACAAAAGTAAATTACTTTTACAGCTAGCTATGGAGTGTCGCAACAAGGGCTGATATGATGCTTAATGTAATTTGTCCTTTTTAATTTATTTATTTCTCTCTGATGTAAAAGTTACCTTTTAATTATTCAACTTTATCCGAAATCTTATTACTTTGTTGTTTGAAACAAATAGCATTTAGTTTGGAGTTTAGACATAAAATTATAAAGAATTAATTTCAATTCACTTTTGTCATAGATTTATAACTTATAAGTGAGAGTTTATTTTTAATTATTTTTTATAAAAATAATTAGATTTGATTTTAGTATTAATGTGGCATATATATATTTTTTTGTCTCTGTTAACAAAATTATTGAAATGTTGTTAAATACAAAGATATTTATAGTATATTTATACAAAGTGAGTTGACCTTATTATATTTTTATGTTTATTTTTTGAAACAAATTCGTAATTTAAGATAGAAGTGACGTTGTATTTAACGACATCAAAACAATTTTGGAGATAGAGGACAAAAGTCATATCACAACAATACTAGAACAAAATAGGGATGTTCTAAATTTATAATTAAAAAAAAAAAGACTAAAAATAAACTGTCACCTATAAATGTAGAATCAAAAATAAAATTAACTCTATTATAAATCTTTTGATCATCACCCTCTACAATTTGATATAGATATCAACGCTCGCATGGGTAGCTCAACTGGTCATAGAGGTGAAACTTTGGAATAATGACCAGGGATCGAGTCTCACCAGCGGCAATGTGGGAGTAACCTCTCAAAGTGAGGGGGGCTCTTTGTGCACAGTGAGCACCGGTCTAGCCTCTGTGGTTCATGTTCAGTTGAGTCACCATGATTTACATCCTCCCAAATGCTCTGTCGGGCCGGAGTCCGGAGTGTGGGGGGCCCTTAGGGTTGGGGTTCAACCTTATTTGGAATAATGATATAGATATCAACGGCCATTTATAAATTATCTCCCTTTTTGGTTTATATATGTGGAAAATAGAGATTGATGTGTTTGGTTCTTGAGTATTAGGCCTCTCATATGCTTGTATTAATGTATATCTTTGTAAATCATCTGTTACGATCTTGTGTATTATATAACCGATTCTTGCCTTACTTAGAATAGTCTTAGACAGGTTTATATATTGTAATATTTCCTTTGAGATAATGATCAATCAACAGATATACACTTATATGGTATCAGATTGTTAGGCTTCTATTTTTCCTCCATCTCTTTCGATCCTTCTCCGATGGCTGCTAATTCGTCCGAACGAACAACGAGCGCTACTGCTGCTCCGTCGCCGTCCGTCACCGCCCCGAACCACCTCACCTCGGCTCACCATTTTGTGTCGATCAAGCTCACGACATGGAACTACCTCTTCTGGCGCACACAACTCATTCCATTCCTCCGGGGCCAGGGCCTTCTCGGCTTCGTTGACGGCACCACGCCGTGCCCATCACCGCTGGTTATCTCCGCTCCAGCCAACGGCGAGAACATCTCCGATGACGCCACCTCCACTGCTGTTAATCCGGCCTTCGCCATATGGGTCCAACAAGATCAATCAATCTTGTCGTTGTTGATCTCCTCCCTCTCCGAGGAGGTCATGTATCTTGCGGTAGGCCGCTCCACCGCACGAGAAGTATGGTGCTCCATCGAAACCGCCCTGGGCTCGTCGACGAGAATCCGGTGCCTCAACCTTCTTGGCCAGTTTCAGGCGCTTCGCCAAGGGGAGATGTCGACTGGCGAATACCTTAGTCGCGCTCAACTGCTCGTCGAAGACCTTGCCCAAGCCGGTCGGCCGATGCCCCTCGATGAGCAGAATCTGTATGTCTTCAGGGGACTCCGGCCAGAATTCCGGGCGATGGCCTCCAGCCTGGCGGTATCCGGCGCTCCGGTCACCCTCCCTCAATTATCGGACTATCTTCAAGCTCAAACATTCATCCATTCTGACGATTTCTTGACTGGTACGGGTCCTACTGCAATGGTTGCTACTCGGGGCAGGCAAAACGGAGGAGGCCGGCAGAACCGTGCTGGCGGTCGCACCACCCAGTGGCAGAATCGTGGTGGTAACCGTGGCGGACAAGGCCGTGGTCGTGGCGGATCTCCCCGATGTCAAATTTGCCGGTCGCACGGACACACGGCCATCTACTGTTTCCGGCGATACTCCGATCAGCCACCGTCCCCATAGGCGAATGTTGCAGTTCATTCTGACGGTGGTTCTCCGCCGGAGGTTGCGGCCTGGTATCCGGACACCGGCGCAACCTCCCACGCCACTCCCGATCCGACCGTCATGTCGCAGTCCGAGGGTTACACCGGCAACGACGTTCTCCGTGTTGGTAACGGTACAGGATTAAGTATTTCTAGTACTGGTTGTGCAACGATACCATCTGTGTCTAGAAACTTAAAATTGTCAAACATTTTACATGTTCCTGATCTTTCTGTTTCGTTATTATCTGTTCACCGGTTCACCACTGATAATAATGTATTTTTTGAATTTCATCCCGAATATTTTGTTGTGAAGGACCGCACAACCAAGGTGGTGCTGCTTAAAGGTCCCAGTTCGGGTGGTCTCTACTCCTTAACCATTCCGCGGTCTCACCTGGCTTTTCTATCGGCTCGGGCTTCCTCCGCAGTTTGGCATTGTCGATTAGGTCATCCGCATGCTCGTGTTTTACAACGTGCTCTTCGGTCCTGTCCCGTTACACCACAAAAATTGAGTTCTTTGAATCTTTGTTCGGCTTGTCAGTTAGGCAAGTCTAGTCGTTTTCCTTTAGACAAATTAACATACACTAGTAGTGCCGTTCTTGATCTAGTGTATTCAGATATTTGGGGCCCTGCACCTGTTGTTTCTGCAGATGGCTTTCGTTATTTTGTTTTATTCGTGGATGACCACAGTCGTTTTTGTTGGTATTATCCACTCCGTGTAAAAACTGATATATATAAGGTGTTTGATGTGTTTCGGGCCATGGTAGAACGTTTGTTTTCACGTTCTATCAAGGTCATCCAGTCTGACTTAGGGGGTGAGTATCGCCGTTTGCACAACCTATTCAACACTCTTGGGATTGTACACCGACAGTCCTGTGCATATACCCACGAGCAAAATGGCCGTGTTGAGCGCCGGCATCGACATATTGTTGAGACCGGTTTGGCTCTTCTGGCTCAGGGATCCGTTCCATTAAAATACTGGGACTCTGCTTTTGAATCTGCTACTTATCTCATAAATCGTCTCCCCTCGTCAGCCATCCAATTCGACTCCCCATATTTTCGGTTACACGGCAAACCCCCCGATTACATGTTTCTTCGGGTCTTTGGGTGCTTATGCTACCCTTACTTACGACCCTACAACCGTCATAAAATCGAGTATAGGTCTGTCAAATGTGTGTTTTTAGGCTATCCTACTTCCTTTAAAGGGTATCGTTGTTTAAACCTAGATACTGGAAAGACTTTTATCTGTCGTTATGTCCGGTTTGACGAAACTGTTTTTCCTTTTTCTACAGCTTTAAAAGAATAGGATACAGTACAGTCAATTGATCATAATGTGCCATGGGGTTCAGGCCCAATCATACCATCCGTTGAGGTCACATTAAACCCTCTAGTTCTCCCCGAGGCCGCACCACCAGCCGCTCGTAGCAACCGTCCTACTCGAAGACGTAGGGTCACTAACCCGCAACCACGGGCTCATGTAATGCGTCTCCGTCGTATGACACATGGCACTACTGAACCGTTTCATGCTCTTACGGTAACGAATGGTCCTACTGATCCGAGTTGCTACACCCAAGCTGTTGGTCATCCTCAATGGCGTGATGCCATGGACCAGGAATTTAATGCCTTGCTTAATAATCACACGTGGGATCTTATTCCTGTAACACCGGGCATGAATATCATTGGTTGTAAATGGGTTTATCGCACAAAACGCAAAGCAGATGGGTTTATTGAACGCTACAAAGCAAGACTTGTAGCCAAAGGGTTTAATCAGGTCGCGAGGGAAGACTTCTTTGATACTTTTAGTCCTGTGGTCAAACCCACGACTGTCCGGCTTTTGTTTTCTCTCGATGTCTCTCATAATTGGACCCTTCGTCAGCTTGATGTTCATAATGCCTTCTTGAATGGGCATCTCGCTGAAACTGTATACATGCGGCAACCGCCGGGGTATGAGGAACCTGGGCATCCTAATCATGTGTGTCATCTTCGGCGTTCTTTGTATGGGCTTAAACAGGCCCCGCGTGCATGGTTTAAACGCCTTCATGAGTTTTTGATTGCTACGGGTTTTTTGGCCTCCAAAACCGATGTACATCTCTTTCATTACTCTGCTGGGACCGCTCGTGTTTTTCTGCTCGTTTATGTGGACGACATTATCATGATGGGTAATGATTCACCTCTCATTAACACTCTTATCCAGCGTCTAGCCACAGCCTTTAAAATACGGGACCTTGGCCAACCATCCTTTTTCTTGGGTATTGAGACTCTATTCAGTGATGGGCTCTATTTACTCTCACAGCGACGATATATGGGTGATCTTTTAAACAGGGCTGGTATGACTGATTGCAAACCTCTCACAACCCCGGCCTCCATTACTAAAGTGGTCACTCCGTCTAATGAGATTTTTGATAATCCCACTCAGTATCGCCGCTTGGCAGGGGCTCTTCAGTACTTGACTATTACTCGTCCAGATCTCTCGTATGCAGTGAATCGTCTTTGTCAATTTATGCACGCCCCAACCGTTGATCATTGGGTCCTCCTCAAACGTGTATTGCGGTATATTAAGGGTACATTGGACTATGGTCTCCGTCTGTCTCTCTCACCATCTTCTGACATTCACGCTTACTCCGATTCCAACTGGGCTGGTTGTCCGATAGATCGCAAGTCCACTAGTGGGTATGCAGTTTTTCTTGGCACCAACTTAATATCCTGGGTTTCCCGTAAACAACGCACTGTTGCTCGCTCTTCAACTGAGGCCGAATACAAAGGGTTAGCAGACGTCGCAGCAGAGGTCACATGGGTTGTATCTCTTATTCGTGAACTTGGTCTTCATTCTGGTACTCCAGCAACCCTTTGGTGTGATAATCTTGGTGCCACCTACCTTTGCGCTAATCCTGTTTTTCATGCTCGGACGAAGCATGTTGAAATTGATTTTTACTTCGTTCGTGATAAAGTAGCATCCGGGGACTTTCTAGTCAATTTTGTATCCACCAAAGATCAACTGGCCGATATCTTTACAAAACCGCTTCCGGCTCTGCGTTTTGAGGCTCTACGTGGCAAGCTTAATGTTGTTTCTCTCCAACCATCAGCTTGAGGGGGTGCATTAATGTATATCTTTGTAAATCATCTGTTACGATCTTGTGTATTATATAACTGATTTTTGCCTTAGAATAGTCTTAGACAGGTTTATATATTGTAATATTTCCTTTGAGATAATGATCAATCAACAGATATACACTTATAGCTTGGACATGTATTTGTGTTAGATTCGTATATATATGTCATACTATAGTATCCTATTATAAAATTATAAAAAAAAAAAAAATGACTTACGTATCGTAATTTGTTGTTATTTTTAAAATTTTAATACTATTTCTTCTTTCTAAAAGGTTAAACTCCAACCTAAAAGGCCCCCACGCTCTGGCCCGATAAAGTATCTGGGAGAATGTAAATCATGATAACTCAACGGAACATGAACATAGAGGCTAGACTTTTGCTTAATACTATTTCTTATTCTAATTTATTACCAATTCATACAACAAAAATCTTTTAATTAATAATATAATTACTTAGTAATTAAATTTAATTATGATTTCCATATTTAAATCAAATGTTCTCATTAAAAAAATGTTTTAATTACTAAATATTTAATTTATTATAATTGTCATGATTGAATTAAACTCTCACTTTAGACATGTAAGTTTGTACTTAAAATTGCAAACTTATCCAATTATATTAACATTTTTGGAATTGTTGGGTTTATGATGATGACCCCTTTCAATAAAATGTTATCATTTTGTTGAATAGTCTACATTCCATGATTAATTAAAGTTATCATATATGATCTCATTTATCATCAATGTGTTTTTAAATTAAGGGGTCAGCATCAGATTCTTCCTTTTGTTTCTATCTTTTGTTGCCGTTCTCGTAAAATATTCTTTGGAATTTTATACTTGTTTGCGTTGACTTCATTTGGGACGGTTGATTCAATTGGAATCAACTCTTGTTGGGCTTGGGCCGTGTTATTGCGGGCTTTCTTATGTCGCCCATGCAATAGCATTTAATCCATTTTAGTTTTTTTTTTTTTGTTTTTTTTTTTGTTTTTTTTGTTTTGGGGCAAATTATGTCGTGAAACTGTGTCCACTTTGCACCTAAAACTGCTCATAATTATGAATATATAGTTCAAAAATTATGAACATATAATTCTATAATTATAAACATATAGTTCTATAATTATGAATATAAAGATTCAATAATTGTGAATATGAAGTTCAAAAATTATGAGTATATAACTTTTATAATTATGAACATATAGTTCTGTAATTGTGAATAGAGTTCAATAATTATGAATATGAAGTTCAAAGATTATGAATATATAGATTTATAATTATGAACATATAGTTCAGTAATTATGAACATAGAACCGTGTCCACCTAGTAAGGTGGACACAGTTCCACAACATAACAATTTTTATTTTTTTTAGTACTATCAACTCTATTACAATATACTTCCTCTATGAATTATAGCCCAAAGAGTTAATATCATACCATCGAGGTTCGGTCCTGTGACCTTCCCTCAAAGAGAGCCACATAGGTACCTATTGAGCACAAAGTGCTTGGCTAATCCATTATAGTTTATGTGGATGCAGATTTTGACAATGGTTATATTGGCAAATTATTATGTACAATTATAAATATATTAAAAGTACATTATTTGGGCCAAGACGGCCACTTCATCTTGATTTCCGATCGATTTCCCCGTGGTCTCGGCACTCCCTTCTAACAAGGATTTCGCCTCTCGCCTTTGTGCAGGCTCTCTTCTACGCTCACACATTTATAGGCTCATGAGCCGACACAACATCATCCTCAGCTCTCTACCCTTGCCGGTTAGGAGCTTGGTTAGCCCCTCTCTCGCCAAGCCTATCAAAGGCCGGACTATGAGAGGCCTCCGATCCCAACCTTGAATGTATGGGGTTCGGTCGTCGATTTACTCTCCTCTGGCGCTCTTGTTCAGAAGGCCTTGCACGCATAACCCTTCCGGAGACCGGCGTTGGAGGAGTTATTTGTCCCCGGGCATGAGCCTCAATTGCCTGGGCAATTACCTCCACCAAATTAGGTGGTGCGGGTTCTATTATGGGTGGTGGTACTGCCTGCGTTTCTACCGTCCGCTGACTCCGAGCAGGCACCTTGTGACAAGGCGGGCTACCCACAAGCTCCCGAGAGTTAGGGCGGGTCAACCGGTCGCGCAGGTCATGTTCATCGTTACGTGCGTGACTTCCTCCGATGGCACGGCTCTATGCTCTCCCCCCTGCCATTTCGTCGTATCTTTCCTCGCCAGAAACTTCCTTCTCTCCTTAAAATATTGCAAAAAGAGGACATGTGATTTCTGTCAGTTCCCCATAGACGGCGCCAGTGTTGGTTTGCTAACTTTTAGTGTAGTCTATCGGGGGTCCAACACAACCGGAAAAGATGGTAGACCGCCAGAAAATATGTAAAACACTCAAGATGTCCTCACATAATGCCCTCGTGTATATTGAAATTGCTTAACCCTTCTTACAGAGCCTTAGAAGGCCTTTTAAAGCGGCCCGAGTGACCGTTGGACTAAAATTCATCATAAATACATTTAATGAGTTAATAATGAGGAATCAATGCCCTAATTACTTCCTAATCATGGCCGGCCGCTGCCTTCCTCTACGACATGCCTCATAACGACCTTTACTTCCTCATTAATTAGGCGCTATAATTGGTCACAACGGGTTATTTAGACTCTTCACCTTCCAACTACTTTGTATCGACTCCTTTCGCCACCCGGCCTCAGTTCGCTTATCCACTCGGCACGCCCCAATTGGCTAATCCTCTCTCCTGGCTCCTCAAACCTCTCAGATGATCTTGTCCAACTCCTCCTCTTATTTTAGCTCCGGGACGCTTCTTTCACTTGGTCGTCTCTTCAAGCATTCTTCCGATAGAATGGCTCCTCGAAGTTGATGATTCTAGCAAGATCAGCTTTCACCATCTTTGGCCTTGGCAATACATATCCCTTATTCTTCTCGGTTACCCACCGTATCGCCCAATTGCCTCCGGATTCTACCACTTAATGACCCGCCCGAGTTGTTCATCTAGCTGGCCCTTGGGGTGCATATCCCATCAATAACCATGCTTGATATTTAATCCAGCCCATTATAATAATCTGGACTATAATGATATTAAAATATAGCCCAATACTTATTTGGGTCAAATATGATCCGGCCAATTAACCCAAATCCAACAACTCGTCCTATAAATGCTAATCCATCTGTGTGAAACCCTAAACAACCCTCTTATTCTTCTAAAGCATTCAGTTCTCCATCAACCCGCCTTCCGCTCTTCCTCATTCTATCCCTTCAATGGGTGAGCAAAATATTGATTGGTTAACTGACCGATAATTGAACCAACCGAAAAATTTGATTATCGGTCGATTTCGGTTACTAACATTTTAAAAAAAAAATCAATTTTCCAGTTTTTTGATTATTTCACGATTTTGGAGGTTCGGTTAACCGAAAACTAGTCAAGACCCAAATTTCTAAGCAATATCTAAGCCCAATATATATTCCAAATTCCCTAACCCTAACCTTAACAAAACAAGGTTAACTGACCGATAATTGAACTAACTTAAAAATTTGATTATCAGTCAATTCAATTTCGGTTATTCACATTTTTAAAAAAAATTCCAGTTTTTAGATTATTTCACGGTTTTGAAAGTTCGGTTAATCGATAACTGACAAATTATATCGTGCATTGCGGTCGAGCTTCTAAACGACGTCGTTTTTTTTAATGAAAAAACGGCACCCGTTTTGCGCCACTCCGCAAAAAGTAACTCTGTTATTCAGTTTCATTTTGTATACACTGCAGTTTCATTTCAACACAGCTACAGTTTGATTTCGAATGCCAAATATCTCTCCATGCACATAATTGCCTCACAAGGTCATGAAACTGAATGCCAAATAGAAAATAAAAAGGCAGCTATGATTCTCACACCATTTAATGAGGTCTCCTAAAGAAAAAGACCTTTTTCGTCAAAAGAGCTGGATGGATGGAAGGTTTCCTTGTTCATGCTGATATCGAGAAATTATTGATGAAGCAAAAGAGCAGAATCTCCGGGATAAGCTTCAAGCTCTTTTGAGAAAAGTTGCAAACAAGTTGTATTTGCATGGTGGGTAGCCTCAAGAACAAAAATGAACTTGTGATTGAGATGTGATGAATTTTGTGTGCATAAATATGTAAAACAATTTTGCTACTTTAAATAGTAGGACATGTGACTATGTGAGTAAAGAAGTGAGACCTCGAAAAATTAATGGTTGAAAAAAAAAGTTGAGAGTTTTGAATGAGGTATATAAACTTCCTTTGGTAAAATTTCATAGACCTCCAATTTGTTTTTAGTGTTGATATTGTGAAGTGTATTTAAATATTTTTAAACAATATTTTACAATGATATTTCCTGTGAATGCTAGTTCCCCATCATCCTTTGAACACGACTCATGCATACTGCCTAAGTTGGCAGTTTCTTCATTTGGACCATGAACTTCCACTCTAAACCTCTCCTCCTCATTTGTTAGGAATATTTGTAATATGGTTTTGATGAGCCAAAATGTATCTTAGTATTGAAAAATTAATGATCTCTAAAATTTCATTGTAAAAGTGTATTAAGAAATAGTCTGAGTGTCAAATCTTGAGATGAAGCAATAATTATTGGTTGAAGATGGAGTTACAAGCTAATTCTGAGAAGAATATTAATTGGAGAAGAAGTTATTTGAATAAATAAACAAAGCAGTGAAATTCTTCAAAAAGTATTAAGTTTTCTAAAGGAGTGAAGTTCAGAACTCAAGCTCTATATATTATGAAGATCCAATAAATCCATCAATAGGTTATATTGAACCATTGGGTGAAGTTAAGCATTATTACTTAGATCAGAGGTCAAAGCTTCAAATTTCACCCTTTACAACACTATAATATTTGCTTGTACATATACTGGTTAGATTTTAGGAGGTATAAACTCCATGCTTCATTATTATGTATACTTAACATGATGGCAATGAATTATTATAGAGGGAAAGTGGCACTTTCCCCCTGTGTTATATACTTATGTACTTTTTTTTCTTAAATTATTTAAGTGGCAATTTTTCCCCTGATATGTTAAATGGACATATTTACCCTTAAAATAAATATTTCATTTATTTTTCTTCTTCAACAAATTATAGCCCCGATTTGAAAAAATAAAATACATTAATTTTTGAATTTAGAATATTTTAAATATAAAAAAAAAATAAAATTTTAAAAGAAAGTTTGAACCAGCAGGTCAAATTGGATTCGAAACCGTGAACCTACAGTTCAAAATAAAAATTAAATTGCGGTTATATATACTTATATGTGAGAGTCAGTATAAATGCGAAAAAAAATACACTATTTGTAAATATTACTAATGCTAGTAGTTGTTCCGATTTGAACCTCCGGTTCACAGTTCAAGATCCATTTTTTCTAGTTCACGATTTTAAAATAAACGAAAACCCAAATATTGGGTTATGTTCTGAATCAAAATCAAAATTTTTTGATTTGATTGCTAATTTGCTATAGTGTTCGGATCAGTTTGAACCGAATCGTGGTCATCCCTACGTATAAGTAATAATTTGTTGAAGAAGAGAAATAAATAAAATATTTATTTTAAGGGTAGGAATATCCATTTAATATATCAGATAGGGAAAAACCCTCACTTTTATAATAATTAAGAAGACAAATGTGAATGCACGAATAACTCAAGGGAAAAAAGTGTTATAAGCATATAATTCAGAGTGTCATTTTCCCTATTATATTATAGATGCTGGGCATAGTTAACACTGGTCACAAACTGTTCTTATAAGTAGACAAGCAGAAATTCATAGAAGTTAGGGCCGCATAGTTACAAATGCAGATATGCCAATTACAAAGTCTTACAAAGTCCACACAATGACTTCCCCTCGTCCTAGATTGCAGTAACAAGCCTGCCCCAGTTCAGCCCATTAACCCTAAAAACCTTATACCCCATTCCCCCGTAGTTATGCTGTGGGCTCGTGCCCAACGTGCATCATGGGCACGGTAACGGTGGGCAAATTATATTATGCGTCGCGGTGCATAATCGATTATGCACCGCGCGTCTTTTTTTTAAATGAAAATTAACAGTGCTTATTTTCGTCGTTTCGCACCCTTTTGCAAAAATTAACTCTATTATTCAGTGTCATTTTGTATACACTGCAGTTTCAGTTGAACACAACTACAGTTTCAGTTCGATATAACTATAGTTTCATTCGATATTTATAGACTCAAATATGTGAAAATGTTATTTAATTTTATTTTATATACACTATAGTTTCATTAAAACACAACTACATGATTATTTTGATATAATTACAGCTTCATCGTACAATATACACTCAAATATGTGAAATGTTATTCAGTTTCAGTTTATATACACTGCAGTTTCATTTCACTATAACTATAGTATCATTTTGATATAACTGCAGTGTCGGTTTGGATATACTGTAGTGTCAGTTGATGTTTAATACACCAAACAAACGGACTCCGTTAACACTAACGGCGGGCCGTTTCTTTACTTAAAGAAACGGCGTCGTTTTTGACCGCGGTGCACATGCACCGCGGTCTATAATATAACGACTGTTAACGGTGCCGTCAGGCACCGTTATCTTCCCTCTTTTTTTTTTTTTTTAAAAAGAAAAAAAATTTAATTTCAGACCGCTTCGTTATAGGAGCATATATTCACAGCTTTGTGTTCATAATTTCATAACTGTATATTCATAATTCCATAACTGTACATTCATAATTCTATAACTGTACATTCATAATTCCGTAACTGTACATTCATAATTTAATAACTGTAAATTCATAATTTTCGAAGCTCTATGTTCATAATTGTAAGTTCATAATGTCAGAGTTCTATGTTCATAATTTCATAACTGTACATTCATAATTCCATAACTGTACATTCATAATTCCATACTGTATATTCATAATTCCATACCGAACATTCATAATTTTCGAAGCTCTATGTTCATAATTGTAAGTTCATAATTCCATAACTATACATTCATAATTCTATAACTGTACATTCATAATGTCATAACTGTATATCCATAATTTCATAACGAATATGCCGTTAACGGCGTTTCGAACAAATTTTTTTTTTATAGTTAAAACAGCGTCGTTTTCACGGAAAACGACGCCGTTTTAGCGCCGTGCGCATAGCATAATTTGCCCATTCCCCCCCTCCCCTCACCCCCCCCCCCCCCCAAATCTTGGACTCTAAATCCCATGTTCCCCTGGGATTTTAATTCCTGAGAAAAAAAAGTTAGTGGTGAGTCAAAATTATCCCTTCCTTTTTTTAACTTAAAATTAATGTCTAACAACAATAATGGACATTTTTTACTTTATATTACTTATTCCCTTTCAATTCCCATGTATACCAAACATTGTAATTGAAATTTCCAGTAATTCTATTCCTATTAACCAAACATTGGAATTTAAATTCTCATTTGGGAAAATGGCACTTTTTCCCCCTGAGTTATATACGTATAGCATTTTTTCCCCCTAAATTATTGAAGTGGCTGTTTTTCCCCCTGAAATGTTAAATGGACATATTTACCCTTAAACTAAATATTTAATTTATTTTTTTCTCCAACAAATTATGACCATAATTTGGTTCCAACTAAACAAACACTATAGCAACCAAATCGAAATATTCCAATTACAATTTAGAATCGAAATTCGATATTTAGAGTTTATTAAAATCGTGAACCGGAACGGACGGTTCATGTTCCGAACTGAAAAAATAAAATACATTTATTTTTGAATTTAGACTATTTTAAAATAAAAAATAAAATTTTAAAATAAAGACGGTTCAAAACCGCGAATCAGATCCGGAACCGCCGGTTCACGGTTCAAGATTCAATTTTTTTGATACATAATTTTAATAAATTGACATTTAAATATTGGGTTCTAGATCTAAATTATAACCGTAAACTATTAATTCGATTGCTTTAGTATCCGTTCAATTCAAATCGAACCGTGGTCATCCTTACATATACGCAATAATTTGTTGGAGTAGTAAAATAAATAAAATGTTTACTTTAAGGGTATAAATGTCAATTTAATAGATCAGGGGGAAAAAGCACCACTTTTAGAATAATTGAAGGGGCTAATGTGCTTACCTAAATAATTGAGGGGGAAAAAGTGCTATAAGTATATAACTTAGGGATAAAAAGTGTCATTTTCCCTTCTCATTTTATTCTCAATAATTCAAATTCCTTTCCCACATAATTCCTCATTCCAACCAAACGCCCTGTAATTTCTCCTTCCCAAATTACAATTACAATTTGCAAACGCAGAGTACCGAGAGACGAGAGAGTCGGTCGTCTCCTTCGGAACTCCTCGACGACGGCACCCCACTTCCAGTACCCCAACGACGGCAGTCTCCAGACTCCACTCCAAGTCATCGGTTAGCATAGCCATTAGCCAGTCAGGTTTATAATTTTATTTATTTTGTTTAATTATTGATGTTCTATGTTAAATACTTGATTGTTCTTGTGTTAAAACTTTATTATGCATATATATTGTTT
>NW_017619403.1:1940000-2272500 GCF_001879475.1 Ipomoea nil
TGGTAACACCTATAACATGGGAACTGAATCCGCTATTACCCTATAACTTTGGGAGTCTGAGTAACTAATTGGCTAGCACAAATATCTTATAAGCAAAGGTAAACCCAACATTCATGGCAAAAAGGAAGACCTATAGTAGAAAAAAGTTCTAGACCGCAGTGGGCTTGCATTTACTGAACCTTTGCCTCAACCCAGTGCTAGTTTTAAATATCTGACCTGCAATGTGTATCTTCCAGTTCTCATCCTTGGACTATATCTGCCTCTCAGACTAAAATGATGAAAAAAAAAGTGAGAATGTTGAACATCTAATGGTAGACAAGCAGCAGCTTTAGCAAAACACAAGCAATTAAGATTTTTATTGGAGCTATTTAAAAAAAAGTTGTGTTTAGATGTGACTCTGGTGTTTGATCAGTTTGCTTGTTGAAATCTATCTAATTTGCTTAGAATTTTATTTTTCATTGGGTTTTAGTTATGTTCATGAATTGATGCAAAGACCAAACATTTCAAGCTTGCTCTGAATGTGTTTGGACTTTTTGCTCCATTTTGGTAGTCTAAGACAGTTTTTACCTTGAGAAGAAGTTTATAGGCAAGGCGCTCTTGTTACAATCAGAACAGAAATTGCTTTTAGTTACCTTCAGCTAACCTCATTGATATGGATTAATTATTAACTACTTCATTTCATAAATTATTTTGTGTATTGCAGTATTGCTGTGGGTTTCTATATTTTCCTTGATCATGCTGATATCGAGAAATTATTGATGAAGCAGCAGAGCAGAATCTCCGGGATTAGCTTCAAGCTCTTTTGAGAAAAGTTGCAAACAAGTTAGTTGTATTTGCACGGTGGGTAGCCTCAATAACAAAATTGAACTTGTCATTGAGATGTGATGAATTTTCTGTGCACAAATATGTAAAACAATTTTGATACTTTAAATAGTAGGACATGTGACTATGTGAGTAAAGAAGTGAGACCTCCAATAATTAGTCTCCGTGCAGTCATCGTCGTCCACCTGTCTATTTTCTCCTTTTCATTCCCTGGTTCTGTAGGTGGTTGAACAACATTCCCGGTAGGAACAAAGGTATAATGCATTTCCAGAGTCCCTATTATAGATGCTGGGCATAGTTAACACTGGTCACAAACTGTTCTTATAAGTATACAAGCAGAAATTCATAGAAGTTGGGCATAGTTACAAATGCAGATATGCCAATTACAAAGTCTTAAGATATGATGATCACAACCCACCATTTTCTTGTGTAGTGACTAGTGGTAAAGGGGGTTGTAGCTAACTGTATGAAAAAGCAGCAAAAAGAAAAAAAAGAGAAGGGGACTAATTTGATTCTCTCTTCGAGAAATGTTTAAGTTCAATTCACTTCCCATGCATATATATATATATATATATATATATATATATATATATATTAATTAAGTTTAAGTACATTTAAATGATTTCCGTGAGGCTGTGCGGTTTTAACATGCGTCAGTTTTGTATTTCAAGTGCGTGAGTCTTGTGCTTAATGTGCGTGAGTTTGTGCTTAATGTGAGTTGTTGTTGAAACTTAAGTGAGTGAGTTTTGTGCTTAAATGCGTTAGTTTTGTGCTTAACGTGCGTGAGTTTGTGCTTAATGTGAGTAGTTGTTGAAACTTAAAAGATGTCTGAGTTCTGTGCTTAAGGTGCGTGAGGCTTGTGCTTAACATGCGTGAGTTTTGTGTTTAACATGCGTGGGTTTGTGTTCTGAAGGTGTTTTGCTTGTGTGTTTAATGTGCGTGTATTGTGTACTTAAAATGCGTCAGTTAATGCTTAATGTGCGTCCAACTGCACAACCGTACGGGAGGAGGCTTTAGCGCGGTTGGGTGCTTCCTGTGCGGTTGATTAATGTGCGTGAGATTTGTACTTAATGTGCGTGAGTCTTGTGCTTAATGTGTCTGAGCTTTGTACTTAATGTGTGTGAGTGTGTAATATTAATGTGCGTGAGTTTTGTACTTAAGGTGTGTGAGTCTTGTGCCTAAGGTGCGTGAGTTTTGTGCTTAATGTGCGTGAGTGTGTACTTAATGTGAGTTGTTGTATGAGTTGTTGAAACTTTAAAGTGCATGATTTTTGTGCTTAATGTGCGTGAGTTTTGTGTTTAAGGTGCGTGAGTTTTGTGTTTAAGGTGCGTGAGTTTTATGCTTAAGGTGCGTGAGGTTTGTGCTTAATATGCGTAAGGTATAAGAAAATAGTAACTTACTGAAAGAAGTACGTGGTGAAAGAAATAGCAGCAGATATATTCAGGGTTGTAGTGCTTGTGGAACCAAGCAACTCCATAATTGAACAAACAAATCTATATCCATTGTTAAACTGCAACTACCCACATATACATCTGCACACTGCTGACAAATTAAAAGAATAGATACTAAGCCATTGAAATGCATACTTTCCAGTGTATTAAAATGTGAGAAACATTATCAGCTAAAAATGCTGAATTTCCAGCGTATTAAAAGTTTGTTAAAACTCACGCACATTAATCACCCACACAACCGCACAGGAAGCTATACCCGCACCTGAACCCTCCCCTCCACCCCCCCCCCAGTGGCGGAGCCACAATGGGGGCAGTGGGGGCTGTTGCCCCCACTCACCCACCCAATATATAGTATATATACCAAACATTAACCAAAAGTTGCTTTGGTTTAGATGGCAAAACCATTGGAGTAAGAGTTTTTTCCACTTTTGGTCCCTCGACTTCACTTGTGGTGACAAATGGGATTCACGACTTTTATTCCGGACATAATAGGTGCTCAACTTCAATTTTTTTTCCACATTTGGTCGCATCCGATCAAGAACTCGGCCAACCCACCGGAATTAGACTCAACCCTTGTTATGTTAAGGGTATTCTAGTCATTTCTAACCCATGTAAAATAATTAAATATAAGATTTATTCTGTATATACACCTCATTCTCGCCTATCTCTGTTCAAATCGAAGGTGTGCGAAGAAGGAAGATATTTCTTCGCACGGCGAGGTATTATTTTCACCAGCTCATCTTCGCCCTCCACTTCTGCCACCAGAACGGCGTCACCCACCGTGACATCAAGCCCCAGAACCTCCTCCTCGACAAGGACGGCAAGCTCAAGATCTCCGATTTCGGCCTCTCCGCGCTGCCGGAGCAGATCCGAAACGGCCTCCTCCACACCGCGTGCAGTACTCCGGCCTACACCGCCCCAGAGGTGATGATCAGAAAAGGCTACGACGGCGCCAAGGCCGACGCGTGGTCTTGCGGCGTCATCCTCTTCGCCTTCCTCGCAGGGTACCTCCCATTCGACGACAACAATATATCAAACATGTACCGTGCAATACGAAGCCGCGCGTTTCAGTTCCCGGATTGGATCACAAAGCCCACCGGAGCATAATTTTCCGGCTGCTCGATCCCAATCCGGTAACCAGAATGTCCATCGAGGAACTGATGAAGCTCCCGTGGTTCAAGAAGTCATCATCAGTGATAGATTTGACAGACGAACATCAATTCGGGAACCAAGAATTCGACAAAGATTGCAAACACTTAACCAAAATGAACGCATTCGATATCATTCCAATGTCTCCCGGGTTGGATCTATCAGGGCTATTCCAGGCGGGATTGAACAAGAAAGAAATGAGATTCACCACAAATTCCGAGGTAGGAGAGGTTGAGGAGAAGGTAAAGACGATCGGGAGTGAAGCAGGGTATAGGGTGGAGAGGGGAAAGGGAGGGGGAATCAGACTGGTAAAAGCAAGAGTAACGTTAATGGTGGAAATTCTTCAAGTGGCGCCGGAGCTATGGCTGGTGGAGATGAAGGTCGTCAATGGAGAAATGGAATTCGAGGACACACAGTGGGAGGAGTTGAGAGTTGGGTTCAAAGAAATATCTTGTTTCATGCTAGTATAACAATACAACCATGAATCTTGAACCGGACAACGCCGGTGATTGTCGCCGAGCTTCTACCAGGCGAGAATGAGGTGTATATACAGAATAAATCTTATATTTAATTATTTTACATGGGTTAGAAATGACTAGAATATCCTTAACATAACAAGGGTTGAGTCTAATTCCGGTGGATTGGCCGGGTTCTTGGTCGGATGGGACCAAATGTGGAAAAAAAATTGAAGTTGAGCACCTATTATGTCCGGAATAAAAGTCGTGAATCCCATTTGTCACCACAAGTGAAGTCGAGGGACCAAAAGTGGAAAAAACTCATTGGAGTAATACATAATGGTCCAGAGTTCGAAACTTGTAGTGTTGAATTTGTTCTTTCAATTTTTAAATAGCAATAGTAGGAATACTAATTTGATATTATTATTATTATTATTTTTTAACATTGAGGTTTTTTTTTTTCTTTCATTTTTTAATATTATTAGTGAGATGAGTAAACTTTTGTTTTTGACATTTTTTTAATATTAATAGTGATAATTCTAATTGAATTTTTTATTTGTAACATTGTGATTTCTTCTCTTTTTTCTTTTTTAATATTAATAGTTAGATGAGTGATTTATACTGTGTTTTTCATTCAAACTATTTTATCTAATTAATTATGTTTTATATTTTATTTTAAATATTTTTTTTTATCTTGATGTATTTTGATTTTTCATCTCTAGTCAACAATATTTATGATTTGGTTTCCAAGTGTTTCATTTTTTAAAAAATATCGCGCTCGTTAGTTCTAATATTTTGCCCCCACTGAAGAATATTTCTGGATCCGCCACTGCCCCCCCCCCCCCCCCCCCCACACACACACACACACACATATATATATATATATATATATATATATATTTATATATATATATATATATATATATATACATATATATTGTAATATGATTACTTTGATTCTTTGATAATTGCTAGTGTAATTTCTAGACATATTCTTTGATTCTTTAATTTCACCTTACATGAATAAAAAAAAAATGATCATTTGCTAGTGTGTTTGGTAGAAACCACAAATCAAGAACCAAAAAAAAAAACAAAAAGGAAGATAAGTAGAAATCTTGACTAGAGATGGAAAAGGCATCCTGGATGAGTCACAAGGGAAGTGTTAAATATGAGGATTGCAAAAACAAATTTCATCATAAAAATGTTCAAGGCTAATTTCTACTCCGGACTAATTTGAACAGAATTCAAACACCAAAATAGAAAAATGAGAAAGAAGGGCAAGTGAAAGAAGAAAGAAGTTGCAGCTTACACGTTGAACAAGTCCATCTTCACCACAACTGTACAAAATGTAAAGGCTTCCTGGTTCAATTGCCAATTTGTGAGTTCATCCTAGGTGTCTTGCCAGCATTTTTGTCTCCACTTTCCCATGTGCTAAAATCTTAGCGTGTCTTATCTGAAAGGAGTATCATAACTAAGGAGGGAACGCCCTTTCTATTGGAATTATATGCAGATTCATTTGTTCTAGATATGTAGTTTGTTTACGGTTTAGGATTACCCCATTGAAACCGGAGAAACTTTGAAGCGAGTGGTGTAATAGAAATATAGAATAGTGTGTTCTGAAGAACTCCAACTCTCCAAGTGGGTCATCTCTGCATATTTGAGGTCCCTACTTCATACTTGTTCTTCTTTGATGCCTCTCTCTCTCCACTCACCCACCCCAACGGTTCGACAAAGCTCTGATACCAACAGTTGGTATCAGAGCCTAGGTCTGAATACTAGGATGTTGATAACTGGACTGTAAGAGTCTAGTCTCTGATACCAACCGTTGGTATCAGAACCTAGGTCAGAATCCTATGATGTTGATAATTGGATGTAAGAGCCTAGGTTGGAGCCTAGGATAGAACTTTAAGATTTGAACTTAACAGCATTATTGTTGTACTTATGGGTATCTGTGATGATTTTAAGTTCAAGTCATCAAGTGTGTTTGTGATCCAGCTTGAGCTTGAAAATTAACGAAATATGCAATTGAAAGCCGATTTTATAGAGCTAAAGAAAAGAAAGAGAATATTAGAATGTATGGTTAGTGCTTCAACAGTTGCGCGCAATTGGTTTAATTTCAATAGTGATCTACTGCTCGGGCATATAGACTTTATACTTATGACGATGACGCGGCTAAAGCGATATTAGTAAGTAGTTCAAACCTTTTAATTCTATCTTTTTCTTTGTTTAGTTCTAATTTTTTTTTCCAGGATGACAAAATTAAAAATGCTGTGAGTCACCCAATATTTCTTTTTGGTGCTAAAATAAAATTACGTCTTGATATGGTTGTAAGGCTTCAGCGGGTATTGCTTAATCAAACTAAACATATAAACCCCATGATTTCTGCTGTACTGCTAGCGGCATTTAAGTGCATGTGTTATCATCTTAAGAAAAAAGATGTCTGTTATAAATTGGAAGATGCTATTTTTTCCGTCCAGCAATGCATACTGAATGCACCTCATAAAATGATTAATTAGGTGCAACATATGATTAGAGAGATAAGGAATATTGATATACATGTTGTCCAAGTAAAAAATTTAGTTAAATAACATTTTAAAGTATTTTTTTTAATTTGTTTATACTAATTCTTTTGTTTGTTTGTTTTTTTTTTTTCTCTTTTAAATAGCATGGAGGAAGAGTACTTGTACGTTTGGATGATGTTTCCAGAAAACTTATAAAAAAATGTGCTCGAACTGCTTTGTTGCTATGCATTATGTAGCGTTGGAATTATTTGCAGACTCATTTCTTCTAGATATGTAGTTTGTTTACAGTTTAAGTTTATCCCATTGAAATCGTGGAGACTTTGAAGCGCGTGGTGTAGTGTAATAGAAATATAGAATAGTGTGTTTTGAAGAACTACAACTCTCCAAGTGGGTCATCCCCGCAAATTTGAGGTCCCTACTTCCCATTTATTGCTCTTTGCTGCATCTCTCCCCACCTACCCACCCCAACAGTTCGACAAGGCTCTGATACCATCTGTTGGTATCGAACCTAGGTCAGAATCCTAGGATGTTGATAATTGGACGGTAAGAGCCTAGGCTCTGATACCAACAGTTGGTATCAGAGCCTACGTCAGAATCCTAGGATGTTGATAATTGGATGTAAGAGCCTAGGTTGGAGCCTAGGATAGAACTTTAAGATTTGAACTTACCAGCATTATTGTTGTACTTAAGGGTATCTGTGATGATTTTAAGTTCAAGTCATCAAGTGTGTTTGTGATCCAGCTTGAGCTATAAAATTAACGAAATATGCAATTGACAGCCGGTTTTATAGAGCCAAAGAAAAGAGAGAGAATATTAGAATGCATGGTTAGTGTTTCAATTGTTGCGTGCAATTGGTTTAATTTCAATAGTGATCTAATGTTCGGGCATATAGACTTTATACTTACGACAATGACGTGGCTAAAGCGAGATGGGTAAGTAGTTCAAACCTTTTAATTCTATCTTTTTTCTTTGTTTAGTTCTCCTTTTTTTTCTGGATGACAAAATTAAAAATGTTGCGAGTTCACCCAATATTTCTTTTTGGTGTTACAATGAAATTACGTCTTGATATGATTGTAAGGCTTTAGCGGGTATTGCTTAATCAAACTAAACATATGAACCCCATGATTTCTGCGGTACTGCTAGCGGCATTTAAGGGCATGTGTTATCATCTAAAAAGATGTCTGTTATAAATTGGAAGATGCTATTTTTCACGTCCAACAATGCATACTGAATGCACCTCATAAAATGATCAATGAAGTGCAACATATGATTAGAGAGATAAGGAATATTGCTATACATGTTGTCCAAGTAAAAAATTTAGTTAAATAACATTTTAAAATTATGGGGTTTGATTGGTGTGTTTGAGGCTTATTGGATGTTGACCTAAAGGGGGCCTTGTTGGGTTGTTTTGAAATTTCGACTTTGTTGTCATTGTTGGAGTGGAGTTGATTGTTTTGGGTTCATGCTTGGAGTGAGACAATGGAGAGGTTTCATCTTCTTTAGTGGGAACAATATGAAAAACTTTTTGAAAGAACTCCATAATCATTCTGAGGATTCAGAAGGGTCAAAATCAGCAGCAAATGGAATAGGTTGAGTGATGTTTCTTTGCCTGAGAGGAATTTAAACTCTAGATCCCACCAACAAGCCCTTTTTAGCAATTTCTGGATGGCTGAGCTTTGTTACAAGTAGTAGACATAGTAGTCCTAGTCCTCCTTCTTCTTCTAATGTGAATAAAGTTGACATAATGGAACCTTCTGATTCTGTGAGTAGTTGTAGCTTGGAGGCTGATATGGAATCAGTGAGGCTCGAGTGTGAGTCTACAAACTCCAGAGATTCCGATATGATATTGAAGAAGAATATCAAATACTATTAGGGGTGATCAAGGTTCCGGTTTCGGTTCTGATTCTGATTCTTTAGCTAGCGAAATCGGAATCGAAACTTTATATTAAGATTCTGGTTCCGATTAAAATCGCCGATTCTAATCGTTAATTATTTTTATTTTATTTTTATTAAAGTTTGTAATTTCACAAACCATAGTCCCATGTGAGCTACTAAGCTCACATGGCTGATGGCGCAATGCACAAATTATGCCCTGGACCCGTGTCCACAATGCATGGTGGACACGAGTCCAAATAACGTCGTTTTCAGGGAAAACGCGTAATTCCAGTTTTAAAAAAATGATTTTGTCTCGGCGTTAACGGCGTCATTCGTTTGTGCCATTATGAATGTACAGTTATGGGATTATGAATGTACAGTTATGGAATTATGAATGTACAGTTATGAAATTATGAATGTAAGTTATAAAATTATGAACACAGAGCTCTGACATTATGAACTTACAATTATGAACATATAGTGATAAAATTATGAACATAGAGCTCTAAAATTGTGAACATGGAGCTTCGAAAATTATGAATTTACAGTTATTGAATTATGAATGTACAGTTACGAAATTATGAATGTACAGTTATGGAATTATGAACACAGGGCTCTGACATTATGAACTTACAATATGAACATATAGTGATAAAATTATGAACATAAAGCTCTAAAATTGTGAACATAGAGTTTCGAAAATTATGAATTTACAGTTATTGAATTATGAATGTACAGTTACGGAATTATGAATGTACAATTATGCAATTATGAATGTACAGTTATGCAATTATGAACACAGAGCTCTGACATTATGAACTTACAATTATGAACATATAGTGATAAAATTATGAACATATACTCCTATAACAAAGTGATCTGATTTTTTTTTTTTTTTTTAAAGAAGTGGAAGAGAACGGTGCCACTAACGGCACCGTTACCGTGTCCAGCGGGTCCATAGCATAACGATTGGGCGCAAAGGCCTAGCTGGCCTTTGGGCCTACTACTGCCTACTCTGGCAGTCTACTTCAGTATACTACCGAGTGAGGCACTTAAATTTTAAATTTTTTTTCCGGTTTAGAACCGGAATCGGTGGTGGTTTCGTTCCTTTATTACGAGAAATATTGGTCCAAACCGAGATGATACCAAATGATGAAATGATATCTTGAATTCAATGTATTTTGAGAATAATTACACAGGTTTATATACTAAAGCTTAGCACAATAATAGGTGGAGCAGTAAAGACTAGACTAGAGACTAACAAACTGATACAATCTAACTGCTCCAATACAAGAACTTTAACCGGAACCTTATTGGTTCCGGTTCGAACCGAACCGTGATCACCCCTAAATACAGCTGGCTTTAGATCAATGCCTTATTCTCCTCTAACACATGTCGTATCTCATATTATAGATTTCTCAATGCTTCACAGAATTACAATGCTCTTAAATTAGCTTTGATGATAAGATCCTGGATGGTTTTTATGACCTATATGGCATCCAAACAGAGTCCACTTCATCAAAAATGCCCTCCCTTGTTACTTGAGCTCTGTGGTTTCTATGACCTATATGGATCATAAGAAATGCATATACCCACATATGGTGGAGTCTAGCATACTGAATCTTTTTTTTTTTTGACCTCTACTGTAAAAAGACAATGTGCAATGTACAACAAATATTGTGCATATAACACCATTTCTGCTTGTAAAGGATGTTGCCTCCACTCTTCTCTCTACAATTCAAATAAATAATAAATCCTTCAGATAAGAGCAATTAACCTGTGGCCATAACAAACATGAAAAGAAAGATTTTTAAAATCTTTAAGAAACACATCTTTTGCTGCTTTACAATATACTTTTATGGTAAATATTTTATTTAATAAATTATTTTGAAATTTGATAACACAACGAACAATTGATAGTTATTTTTAGTTTGATTCATAAGTAATATCTTATTATATGGTCTTTTCCTTTTATGGTTTGTTTAAGAATGCTCCCATAACCTTTGATAACACATCAAACAATTGATAGTTATTTTTAGTTTGATTCTTAAGTAATATCTTATTATATGGTCTTTTCCTTTTGTGGTTTGTTTAAGAATGCTCCCATAATCTTTATCTGGTGCATCTGTTTCTATTATTTTTTATGCTTTGGATCACATATTGTTAGACATGGTAATGTTTTTATATGTTTTCTAATTAGTTGTATTACTAATTTACTATAGTATGTTCTTCTGTCTGTGGTTTTGAATTTTTCTTCAGTCTATCAAATAATGGGTTGTTTAGGAATGCCCCCATAACCTTTATCTGATGCATCTATTTCTACTATTTTTGGTGTTCTGGGTCACATATTTTTAGACATATATTATGATGTGTTTGGATTTAAAAAATAAGTAAATATATAATATGTGTATATATCTTGTGTTGTGATTTTTTGTATCTTGTGTTATGAAATCATGTATATACCTGGTTTTTTTTTTTTTTTTTTTTTTTTAAATTTTGTACCTAGTTGTTTCGATTCAAGGTTATAATGCTATGTGGACCCTGGACCACGGTTAAAAAATGACGTTATATATTTACTTTTTTATTTTTTTACGCGAATCACTGCAACATACATTTTTATAATTCATAATGGACATTTTTTTGAAATAATTCATAATGTACATTATTCTAAAGCATAATGTATATTTTTCTAACTCATAAAATACATTATTTTACTCCAGAAACTTCATTATTCTAACACATAAAATTCATTATTCTAACAATCTAAATCATAAAATACTTTATTATAACTTATAAAATAAGTTAATTATCGATTTGGTCCCTCCACTATGAGGATTTCACTAATCTGGTCATCGACTTTCAAAATTCTTCAATTTAGTTCTCGACTATGCCTTTTTATCCGAAATGGTCCTAACCGTTAGACATCCGTTAACGCGAGACCAAATTGATAATTTTGTTATAGTCAAGGGACCATTTTGATCATTACATGCACCATTTTCTCCGAAAGTTAATTAATAAAATAGTCCCTTGAAAAAAGAAACACACCGTCGGCATCATGGACCACGGCCGCAACACACCCTGTGTTTTTCCCAGCGTGCACAAGAGCATCAACATGAATGCCTACCGCATTCATATCTAGGGATGGCAAATGGGCCAACCCGTTGGGTTTTGGACTAGCCCTACAGGGTTGGTGGACTTGTTGGCTTGGGCTAAAATGGTTTTTTATTTTTTCTTTTTGAATCGGGTTGGCCCTAACCCTAAACAACGGGTTGTTAGTTAATCCAACGGGCTAAATCACTAAACAAATGTTTTATTACAAATAGAGTAGGTTCATAACTATATATATATATATATATATATATATATATATACACACACACTACACACACACATACTATATATATATATATATATATATGAATTATCCACCATAACTCCAACATGCATGTTGCCGTTATTTGAGAGACGATGTTCCCCCTGCAACAAATCATCATTCCACGAGAAGACAAAGTAGCACGAACCAAAAAACTAAAAAATATATTCGAATTAATAACCTACTAAGTTCACCTAAATTTTAATTTAGATAATATTAATATTTTTTTGAGCTAATATTTAAAATATTTGTTTAATATATTCAATTGAATGGCATGTATATGAATATATATAATTTTTACTTTGAATTTTAATTATATACGTGAGATTTCAATATTCGATATTTGGACCGAACTTGTATTACGATATAACATAACTAAAAATATCTGAACTAATAATCTATTGAGTTTAATCAAAATCTAAAACATTGTATAGAGTTCAATTCTTAATTTTGATAATGTAAGTAATGTATAACTTTAAGTGTAAGTAAATAAATTATATTTAAATAAATAAATTAAGTAAAAAAGATAGAATATGATAATAAGTAAGATAAGATAATAATGAATGTACTCATAATAATGTCGTTATAACTAACATGGTTAGTGGTGGTCTCGTCCCTTAAGCATTGAGACCAAAGATTAATCTTCTAGCTATCAACTTGAAGGTTTAATTTTTAAGAATGTTCCAGTTAATTTTTAAGAAAAAGTTTTTAAAAAAATCTTGTTAATAATGAGCCCTTATTTCTAAACAAATATAGGCCATGTTTGGTTATTGACGGATCCGTCATTTTTGACAATTTGACCATGTCAAACTGCCAAAAAAATCGTTCGGTTGGCAACGGTTTGCTCCAAACCGCTGCACTTTGCAGCATTTGCAGTTGGCGTTTTGGAGAAATTTTAATTTTTCCCAAAACACCCCTGTTTATATATTTTTTTTTTCAAAAAAAAAAAAACTTAGAGTCTGTTTGGAAACCCGAAAAATGATTTCTGGAAATCATTTTCCAAGTTTTTGGTGTTTGGGTAGGCTGAAAATGAAATGGTCAAAGGAAAATGCTAGCTAGTCAATGGAAAATGTGTGCTAATATCCGGAAAATGACTTTCCATTTTTTTTGGGGAAGTCATTTTCCATCTTCCAATCTAAACACAAAACAAACGCGCAGAGCTGCTTCACCTCCTCCTTCAACATTCAACAGAGAATTACCAACACTTCCTCCTCCAACAATCCATAACCACTCCTCCAAATTTATGGCTTCTTCACTGGTTTCCCGAGCCGGAAACCAGATGCACTTTTTTATTTTTGCTGTTAATTTTTCAAGACTTAATTATGTATGCATTTATATTGTTTATAACATGTAATCAAAATTATCAAAATTGTTATATCCCACAAACAACAACAAAAATATATTTTTTCGTATATAATAATTAAAATGTTTAAATATACCATTCTATTCATTTTCTGAAAAATGAACCAAACATCAAAAGACAATTTTCCATCATTTTAAAATGAACCAAACACCAAAAAACAATTTTCCATTGTACAACCAAACACAAGAAAGGAAAATAACTTCTGAAAAATGACTCATTTTCCAGAAGTTATTTTTCTACTTTCCAAACAAACCCTTAAACTTATATGAGGCGCCAAAACACCTCCTCAATATTGCCCATCTGGGATGGGCAACGAATTAGTGGAGCCTTGAGGCTCCTTAAATAGGAGTCTCAAGGCTCCATTCCCACTTTTCTCACCGACGTGGGACAGTGGGAAAAGTGGGAATACAAGAGGGGAGCAGCCTTTTTCTTTTTTTAAAAAAATTATTATTATTATTATTAATTATTATAATTATAATTATAATGTATACTCTTATAGGTCATTCTACGTGTTAATCGCTAATCTAAACAGTTAATTTTATTAAATATTTTTAATTAAATCACTGATACAATCTACTGGTCAAACCTGTTAATATAATCCGCTATCGGATAACTGCTAACACAATCCGCTACCGCTAACCGCTAACCGCGGATAACCAAACAAGCCCATAATCTTGTTTATTAGTTATCTTGAAGTCTTGAACCAATCAACCCCTAACTTTAACAAAATAAGAACGCTCAACGCGCAGTCTGCCAGAGCCTAGAGACCTCAGACCAGAGTACCAGACTCTCACCCTCACTCAGTCACTCTCGGCCTCTCCTTCTCGGCTCGAGTACTTGACGGCTTCTCCAATCTCCACGGACCACAGTCGCACAGACACGATTCCTCGCTTCTGCTTCTCGATTCCACGGACCACGGCTCGACGCCCTCGCTCAGTCTCCGCTCCGTCTCTCCCTGTCTCCCTCACGCTCTCCGGCCGACGACCTCCCTGAGGCTCAAGAACGACAGCCAGTCAGGCCTCACTGCCTCAGCCAGTCGCCCCAGTAAGGTTTTTTTTTTTTTTTTTTTTTTTTTTTTTTTTTTTTTTAAATTTTATACTGTAAGTCAGTGAGTTAGTCTGTAAGTTAATTTAATTTGTTAGTGAGTTAGTCTGTAAGTTTAATAGAGAAAATTTTTTAATTTGTTTAATTTTATACCGAATTACAGACAATTTGTTTTTAACTCTGTAAGTCTCCAGTGTGGTGCTCAAATTGTTTAATTTTATACAGAATTACATGTAGCATTTGGAATTTTAGATTATTGCATATTTGTATTGGGTCAGTTATTCTGTCGGTTATAGCATGGCCGTTTGCTCATCCCATAAGTGTGGGTGCCCGCCGCGGGTGACTGGGATTCCAGGAGAGTGAAGAAGATAAGGAGCAAGAAGAAGGCCCTCAATTTGTTTTTGGCCGTTGCTGGAAGCGGAGAAGTTGACAGTAACAACGGTAATGTCCTTAGCAATCCCCGAGCTGCTTTTGTAATAATTTATTTGTACTTTCGTATTTATTGGTAAATTTTTTTTCATTTTACAGATTTTTTGATTATAGATCAACTGTCAGATATGGAAATGTTCTCTTTGGTCAAAACCTGTTCTTCCTCTCAGTAAGTTTTTCTTCTTCTGTTTTCATAAATCTTGTGTTTTATTCATATTGTCATTGTTCTAAATTTCAAGTTATGTTATTGATTTTGGAAATTCTCTTCATGAGATTTCCAGTTATTATTTGCTCCAAGTGTATATATGTTGTGTTAGTTTAATAACAGTTCATGACCTAATGCAAAGAGCATTTGAGATAAAATTTATGATACACAAAGATAAGTGTTTTATTATTATTATTTTTGGAGTAAAGAATGTAGTAAATACCTTATTTACAGCTTTATCTTTAATTTGAGCAACAAACAACATGAAATGTATTAAAGAAGTATAAAGTGCTACGTGCCATGCTATTTTTTAAAAAAAACTATTATTTTATCCTTTTTATGGGTGTAAATGGACATAAGCTTTTTATAATTTGATCAACTCTTAAGGTGCCAAGTGAATGATATGATTCTGTAATGGGAAAGACAAAGAATTTTTTTAAAAAGTAGAGTATACTTGTCCGACTTGTTCTTGGATGCATCTTAGGTAACGCGTTCATCAATTGAATTTAAGATGTTTTTCATATTCCATTATGTTTTCATGCTCTAGATAATGGTTCCATCATACTAACTATTGAAATAACGTTAGATGCGAGTTTATCAAAGAGTACAGTGCTTCACACCCTGAATCTTCTAGCTTGAATGCTGTAAGTCCTAATATAGTTATAGTCCTAATATAACATATCTAATCTGTTATGTTCAGTTTTTAAATTGTGTTTTAAGGGTAATTTTCAACCCAAAATTTTATATGCGATACATTTATTTATTTTAGATTTTTTCATTTTTTAGTACACATAAATTTAAATTGTTGTTGGATATTTTTACATTTTTTTTGCTAAAATTTATAGTTTTATACTATATTTTATGAGAAAATATGTGGTGTCCATCTATACTATACCTCTTGCATGGGGAAAAATTCAAAATGTTTTTGTATTTTACAGTATTTACATTGAATGTAGGAAATACGAATGTTGATTGACTACATAATTTTATCATTTGTATTCAGTTACTGTAAAAAGGTAATACAAACCAAATAATTCTTGTCAATTCAACAAATATTTACATTTAATCTCAATGCAAACAACGTATAAAAATAAGGTCGGGATTATGTTCTCACATTCCAAGGTGTAGTTGTTTTAAACTGTTTTGAGCCTACAATTCTTCAAGCTTAGTACGTGCCCAACTAAAGAAAAAGTCAATTTTAAGTGTTATGACTATGAGTTGCATATTAAATGCCTATCAGTTCTCCCTGTTTTCTTTCTCAGCTTCTTCCATATAGTTGATTATGTATGCAGTCAGCACAAAGTCAAAAGCTAAAAGCTTTATTTTTTTTTTGGTTTGTTTAGCTCTTAACTTTCAAGTGTTAGAATATTAACAATGGTTTCCACTGGCTGTCAATGTTGCTGCTACTCTGCATTTCCTTGTTAATGTGCTTCTGTTATTGCATGCAGAAGATTCATTTGTGTTCTGTGACTTTGAAGTGTCCTATGTTACTGCGAGCAAGCAGTTAGCAGTGTCGGGGAATGGCGACGATATTTCCCAACTTATCTTCCGCAATTTTCTGTGTAAACCCATTTTACAGACCTTCACTTTACCTCACAATCAGAGGTTTCAACAAACTGGGAGCACAGCAGGGACCATTACGTCCCGCACGCTCTATTCTCCGCTCTTCATTCAAATCTCTCTCAGCTCAACTTTCTTCTTCAAATTTCAATCCGGCAATGGCGCAGACTCAAAACCAATTAATCCCATACAAAAGTTTGGTTGTTCTGGGCATTGAAACTAGCTGTGATGATACTGCTGCTGCTGTTGTAAGCTCACATGTCCATTTATGCGTGTGTCTATGTATAAATATGTCTGTGTGTGTATATAATTACTTCTCAGATTCCTTTGTGGATTATTTTGGTGAAATTAGTTGCAAATTTCTGTTGTTCATGGATTATCTGGGTGGAATTAGTTGTAAAGTTCGGTTCTTTTGTTATGGATTCTTGAATTCAGGTGAACAGCAATGGTGAAATATTAAGCCAAGTTATCTCTTCTCAGGTATTATATCTAGTGTGCGTTTGTTTGCACTGTATTGCACTCCTATAGTCCTATGACACCTTTCTTGTTAGCGTGGCCTGATTAGTATTTGACGTGCTACCGTTTTCAATATTCTTTGGTTAGTTATTTGGCTTTCAGTTTTCCAAGTTATATCCTACAATACAGTTATACAGATTAATCTTTTCTTACTAAAAATTCAACCTTGGATCAAGGCAGAACTGCTTGCTAAATATGGAGGAGTTGCTCCTAAAATGGCAGAAGAAGCACATGCACAGGCTATTGATCAGGTATGCTATATTGCTACCTGTTTTTACTTAATCACTATCAATGTTTTAGAGGAGAGTTCTAGGGAATGCTTTACTGTAATCACTATGAACATGGAAGAGTTTGAATTAAGTTTGGAATTGTTCCAAGTCCCAAACTAGAGAGGGTAGAACTTTCATCCAGTCTGATAACTGAAGTGTTTTCCAGAAACTAATCTGTCATCGGTTCAATATTTTTCTTCGGGCAGGTGATCTTAGTAGTACCTAGTCTATACTCTTGATGAAAACAGTCCCTAATATTCCATTTTAGCTTTAATATTCCTACACAATCTTCTTACCCTGTGATGTCCTTGTCATCCAACTGGGGGGAAGATGGAGAAGACCCACTTGTGGTCTTGTGGATGACTTTCCTATGTACCAAGTTCTGTATTTCAGGATGCGTGTTCGTCATTTCTTCTACATTATTATAATACTACCTACAAATACTTTTTCCTGACACAGACACTTGTTTTGAATTTCAGGTAGTTCAAGATGCCCTTGATAAAGCTAAACTAACTGAGAAGGATCTTACTGCTGTTGCTGTTACAATTGGTCCCGGCTTAAGCTTGTGTCTGCGTGGTGATTAGTTTTCCATTCATTACTTTCTTCTCACTTTTGTGGCTTTCTAGGGGAAAATTTGTTTTCCTACTCTCCTCCCACTTTGAAAAGAAGCCAATCAAATGAAAGGAAGAAATTCCATTCACAGTTATTTTTATAATCATTAAATAAAATATAAACTTAGGTTTCCATTTTGTTGTTTGCATCATCTACCTTGCCAAAGTTTGATAATTGGGCAACGGGTGAAATGTATATATGAATATACAAATGCATCAAACTCAGCATATTTTGAATTTTCTAGTTAGCTTGGAATGTGGTCCTTGACAACAGTGTTTGCTTACTATTCATTCTTTCGTATGTAGTTGGTGTACATAAGGCTCGGCGAATTGCTGGTGCTCACAGTTTACCTATTGTTGGTGTTCATCACATGGAAGCTCATACTTTGGTAGCCAGGTAAAGATTAGGTTCCATGTAGGAATGAGTAAAATTTATAATGCCTATTCTATATGTGGACAAATTTGCTTCCTTCAAAGGAGATTGCTGTGATTACTGCTCTGGTTTCCATCAAATACTCTCAAGCTCTCACACACTCACATATACATGCATGTATGTATATAAGAATCTTTAGTTGCCTGCCTTAAAATTAATGTTTTGCTTTCATCTAGGTTAGTGGATAGAAAGCTGCAGTTTCCTTTCATCGCTTTGCTTGTCTCAGGTAACACTTTTGAGTGTATAGTACTGTTAATTATTCTTTATGCTGATGAAAACTAATGCTGGAGTATGATAGGGGGATTTTGTCTTTTGATTGCTACTAAGAAACAATTTTGACCATATGTGTTTCTTAGGAGGGCACAACCTTCTGATTCTTGCACGCGGTCTTGGTGACTATATTCAACTTGGGACCACAATTGACGATGCAATCGGTGAGGCATACGACAAAACCGCAAAATGGCTTGGTCTTGATTTGAGGAAAAGTGGGGGCCCAGCTATAGAGAAACTAGCTCTAGAGGGTGATGCAGAGTCTGTAAAATTTAATGTAAGTTACTGTTGGGGGAATTTACGTCACATAATTATACCCTTTTGTCATTTTCTGGTTATGTGGCATTTTAAATAGCACTCAGGTAGTTTATCTTGATGCTTAATTTGAAAATTTTTTGTTTTTAGGTTCCAATGAAACAACACAAAGACTGCAACTTCTCATATGCAGGTCTGAAGACACAAGTGAGGCTGGCAATTGAAGCCAAAAACATGTATGCTGTTCATATGGGAAAAGCCAATCTTACTGTATTTACATTCATTGAATTTTTTTTACTAGTCTTGGAAACTCTGTGCTTTCATACCGTTAGACAGTTTGCTCTGTTTAATTTGACTAATAAAAAATAATCTTCGGTTTATCATAAAGGACATAAATCATGCATCCTGCCTAGTCCCTCTTTCTTTGTTGATTTTTATGTATTTTGACTGCAGCAATGCTGGGATATCCATCTCTTCAGCTTCTAGTGAGGATAGGAAAGCTCAGGCTGATATTGCTGCATCATTCCAGGTATTAAGCTCCGTAAATGAGTGACTTCCTTGCAAAAGTATTAAACTACAATCTCTGCTTAATATCCTGCATCTCTCGAGTTCCTGATTTCCCATCGTTCATGCAGCGAGTGGCAGTACTACATTTAGAGGATAAGTGCAAGCGGGCAATTGAATGGGCCTTGAAGATTGAACCGTCTGTAAATCATTTGGTGGGTGTTTTCTGCGCCACTTCTATCCCATGTCTACTTCATATCATATTTAGATGAGCGGTCTGCTTTCCTGTTTGTTCTCATTGCTATAACATATTTATGTTTCTGTTATATTAATTCGAACATTACCTTCTTCAGGTTGTATCTGGGGGCGTTGCATCAAACCAGTATGTCAGGGCTAGGCTTAACGAGGTTGTTAAGAAGAACGGCCTGCAACTCGTGTGCCCCCCTCCCAGCCTTTGCACCGACAACGGTGAGTAACTTAACAATTGTTTGGCATGTCAACATTCCGGAAATTCTACACAAAAACTCAACTCTGCCGTTTTATGTTAGGTGTGATGGTTGCTTGGACTGGCATTGAGCATTTCCTCGTGGGAAGATTTGATCCTCCACCTCCTGCAGATGAACCTGAAGATGCTCTGGTTTGTCTTCCTTGCTTCCATTCTCGAGTCCTATAACTTATTTTTTCTTGGCACTATATTATTATTCCATTCCAATTGGCTTTCTGCATTTTGCGTTATTTGGTCCAATATTGACTGATAAGAATTAACCGAGGAACAGTTTATTAATCTTTTCTGTTCATAATGTTTTAAGATGTGGTTTTCAAAATTTGAGAGCTTATGTTGAACATAACGGCCCTGTTTGGTAAAATAGTCAGCCTATAGGCCAATTTTAGCTTATCTGATCACTATTAGTTGTTTGACTTGGTTTAAAAATCAATATAAGTGTTTGGTTAATTAGCTTTTTGTACTCCAAAAAGCTAAAATTCAAAAAGTTACTCAAATCAACTTTTTCAATTAGCTTTTTGAGAAAAGAAATTATACCAAACAGCTATCAGCTAACAGCTAATTTACCAAACACCTTTCTACAATCAGCTAATGTTATCAACTAGTTATACTCTCTAATTAACTCAATCAGCTAACAACTATCCGCTATCAGCTAACAGCCATTTACCAAACAGAACCAAAATTTAGGCAGTTTACAAGCTGCAATATCATCCTATTAAGATTCAGAGACTTTCACTATCTACTCACAGATTGCGTGAAACATGAAAATGTAGAATAGAAGAAGATACCCGCGCTGCAGATCATTTTCGTTACTTGTAATCCTTAACCGTGTCTCCTTGGAACAGGTTGATCTGCGCCCGAGGTGGCCGTTAGGCGAGGAGTATGCCGAGGGAAAAAGCGAAGCTCGCTCATTGAAGACAGCCCGGGTTCATCCATCCCTTACATCTCTGATTCAGGCATCTAGGAAGCAACAATCACAATCTGCAGTCTAAGTTATGCCATTTTCTGAAGCTTCTGTTCTTCTCATTCAAGAAAATAACCACAATCACTTCAAGAGTTGAATGCTTTCATGTGCTCAAACTGGAGAGTATCATGTTATTACACAGCAAGCAAAATCTTCCAAGAAACCAAAATTTATCTCTGTCACTCTGTGATAAGCATATACCATTTAGATTTTATATTGTCTATATAGAACATTTATAGTACTCCGTAACTTTATACTTTGATTTACGAGAAAATTTGTAACCATTATTCGAAGGTGCATTATAATACATTTATACCTGGTTACCAGAGATTGGGTTGTATTACTTGTATCACATTTAATTGTACAATAATAATAATAATAATAATAATAATAATAATAATAATTATTATTATTATTATTATTATTATTATTATTATTAGTAACTGCCATGGGAAGAGATGCAAATAATTAGATGTACCTTGTTGCATGGGCTGTGGTGGAGAATGAGAACACATATTCCTAGGGATGGTTTCTTGAGTTGCTTAAAAAAGATTTTGGAATCACCAACATGTACCCCTCGACCATTATCAGTGACCAACAGAAGGTATTTATGTACACTGCATAACATTTATTTACTGCTATATATGAACTGTTTTTTCATACTTTCATTTGGTTGCTTTAATTTGTATTAAAACTATATATGGTAGGAAGTGTATTTAAGTTTTCATAATTTCATTTTACTGATGTGTATTAACACTGTGGTAGGAAGTCTGCACTGATAGAGTTTGTGTTAAACTGTATTCAATTTTCCAGACTTCTCTTAGTCTGCACTGAAATGGTTTCTGCTAAAGTGTATTTAATTTTCCATACTCTCTCAGTCTGCACTTATATAGTTTGTGTTGAACTATATTTAATTTTCTAGACTTTTCTTAATTCTTTGCTTAACAGAATATATGGTGATAAATATACTGCTGCAGATGATAGTTATAATCACCTATGTTTAATTTTGAACTATAAACTATATAGTGTTGCAGTTATAGAAGTTATATACTGTTGCAACTATGAACTCGATTGCTTATTTACATTTATTGATATGAAATCTATTTAATTTTGCATGGCTTTTATTTTCTGCTACCATGGTCTTTCATTTCCTGCTGCCAACACTATTAAATTGAAAAATATTATTGCTTTTTATTGCAGGGTTTAACTACTGTTATTTAATAGTTGTTTCTTGATTCAGAGCACCAGAATTGTGCAAGACATATGCAGTGACGGAGCCACAATGGGGGCAGTGGGGTCAACTGCCCCCCTCACCTCTTTCCTTTAATATATATATACATGTACAAGTCACTAAGTAGTTTGGTTGTTCAGTTGGTTGAGTCTTTGAATTTAACATTAAATGGCAAGGGTTCAAACCCTATCAACAACAATATTTTGTGTAAATTTTAGCTTCTTTTATTTATTTAAACCCTTCTTAGTTCTTACCCTTTAATAAATTAAATATTTTGTATACTGTTTTGTGTATATTTTAACTTCTTTTCTTTATTTAAACCCTTCAATAAATTAAATTTTTTTTAAGTCTTTTTTTTTTTTTTTTTTTTGTAAATCATTTAGTTAATGTAGTCAACAAATTTATATTATACTTCATCGTATTCAAATTAATTTAGAAAAATTTAAGTTGATCTAATTAAAAGGAAATTAAAATTAAAGTATTTATGAATATAATGTCTTTTCTATTCAGACAATTCTAAAATCATTTCAAATACGCCCCACTCACGTCATTTTCTGGCTCCGCCACTGGACATATGCATGCAAATTGGAGTAAGCGTCACAAAGGAAAGGCTTTAAAGAACCACTTATGGACGTGCGCTAAGTCAACAATAGAAGGACAATTTCAGGAACAACTTAAAGCTTTAGAAAAGAGAGGCAAAGAGGCTAAAGCTGATCTAGAATGATATCCTCCTAAGTTTTGGTGCAAGGCATATTTTAGAACCATAGTGAAATGTGACATTGTAGATAACAACCTTTGTGAGGCATTCAATGGAACTTTGGTGAAAACAAGATGTAAGCCAGTTATTCCCATGCTTGAAGACATTCAAGTATGTGCTATGAGAAGGATTAGGGATGGCAATATGCCCATCCCCGTTGGGGATCCCCGGCCCCGTAGGGGTCGGGGATGGGGACGGGGAAAAATTTCGGGGATCGGGGATCAGGGACGGGGATGGGGAATTTTTGAAATTCCCCGGCGGGGACGGGGATACCCCTCCCCGCCCCGCCCCGCCCCGTCCCGTCCCCGAATAAATAATATTATATATATATATATATATATATATATATTTATTTATTTATTTATTTATTTATTTATTTATTCATTTTTTAAAATTAAGACTTAAGTTTTTATTTTTTAAAATTAAAAATTACACTAATTTTAGATTTTGACTAGGAGTTGATCGGAACGGGGATTCAAATTCCCCGCGGGGATGGGGACTATTTTTAATTCCCCGCCGGGGATGGGGACGGGGAGTATACTCCCCGCCCCCGCCCCGTCCCGTTGCCATCCCTAAGAAGGATTGTAAGAAAGATGAAATCTGTTGACATTAGGAAAGGCAGATATGGACCATTTATAATGAAGAAAGTGACTGAAAATAAAAAGGAAAGCATTGGATGGGAGGTTAATTATTTCTAATGTTTATTCAATAATATGAAATGAAATGTTGTTATTTTAAATTGGAGTAATAATAATTTTTGTTGTTAGGTTGATTTTAATAGAGATGATGGATACGATAGGACATGTTCTTGTAGAGCATGGAATTTGAGTGGTATACCTTGTGCTCATGCTATATGTGTCATCTTTGATAAGGGGAGGAACATTGAAGATTATCTTGATCCATGCTACTCAAAAGAAGCATATCAAAGAACTTATGCACATGCCCTTCAGCCTATGAATGGAGAACTATTTTGGCCTAAAACTACTTCCCAAGGAAATATTGGTTTCGATCCCCAAGATAATGCTAGGTTAGTTGGCCAAGGAATAAAGGAAATCGTGAGGAAAATGAAGGTCCATCAACTAGTAGCAACAAGACTCAACTAAGTAGGAGGGGCCAAGTTATGTTGTGTTCTATTTGTAGGCAAGAAGGGCATATTAGACCAAAGCGTACTTCCGGTGGAGTTGTCTCTTCAACAATAATGTTGGACACAATATTATTGTTAAATATTTTGAGCAACTCATTTAATGTATATGTTTTTTTTTTTTCTTTTTTTGGTAGCCCGTTAAACAACAAGAGCAAGCTAACATTCAAGCAAATCAACAACCACGGATAAACGAAGATTGACAACATGGGTTGTTATGGTAGTACTTTCTTTTGGAAACACAATCTTTGCAGTACAATTAATGTTGATGTAGAAGTTCTTTTTTTTTTTTTTTTTTTTTTTTTTTTTGTATTTGTGCAATTAACCAATACATGTTGATGTATTTGTTCTTTGTGCTATTAACCAGTACATGTTGATATAGAATGTCTTGTGTATTTGTGCTTCATGCAATTAAACAGTACGTGTTGATGTAGAAGTTCATTTGTATTTGTACTTTGTGCACATACCTAGTACATGTTGATTATGAAATTTAATGTGAATTTCATTTCAAGTGTTTACTTCCGGTTTCAATATTTTTTAAAAGGAATAAGGGTCAAATAAGTCATCAAATTACGCACAATAATGTAATTAGGTCACTGAACTTAAAAAATATACAATTAGATTTCTGAACTAATCAATTTTATGCAATTAGTCTTATTTGTAGGTTTTTCAAGTTGTTAGTAGGTCACCTCTTTTTAATTTTTTTTTAAAATTATTATTAAAATAATTATTTAAAAAAAAATTTTAAAAGAAAAAAAGTTCGTCTCCGGCGGAGACAATATCTTTTTTTTTTTTTAAATAATAATTTTTTAAAAAATTTTAAATTAGAGGTGACCTGCTAACCGCTTGAAAAACATACAAATTGAACTAATTGAATAGAATTAGTTAGTTCAAAAACCTAATTGTAATGTTTTTTTTTAAGTTCTGTGGTCTAATTGCATTATTAAGTGCAGTTCGAATACCTATTTGACCCTTATTTCTTTTTAAAATTTTCATTTTAAATGTTTACCTACTGCTTCAATATCAACCACAAAGGAAATGTTTTCATCCATTCAAGCTAAATAATGCGTAGTACATAATACATCGCAGCATATTCTATACCAAACTTATTAATGTCGACCACAGTAAGTACAATTACAAAAACCTTGAAAATTATTCCAATTTCTTTTTTCTTGGCAACTTCCATGTCTAACATTTCATTCAGTCTCAACAAGCACTCGGGTGCTTCGTATTCCCTCTTTCACTTCAAGAAGCAATTTCTTAACCTCTTCCAATGTGGAAATAGAGTCTATCTCATCCTCTTTCCAAACAAAAAATCCACACCCTAATTCAATCCTACAAACAAAATTAATACAATCAACTCACTAACTAAACATAATGAAGACTATATTTTCAATCGGGACGGACCCAGAAATTTTTTCAGTAGGGACAAATATTAAACCAAAGAGATAGTTTAAACAAAATAAATAAAACACTTAGGAAACATAACCATAAATATTGTTGGATATGGACGAAAAATAAAATACATCAAAAGTTTATAAAAAATTATCATAACTGATGATTTTGTTGGGACCGGGTCCACCATAAAAGTATAGAACGGGGGTAGAAAAATTATAATATTACTGCTCGGGGCGCTAGACCCAAAATAATACATACAAAGCCGAGATATTGACCCATAACGGTGGCTCAAATAATAAATAAATAATAAATACTATAACTCAAAGGACGAGCTAGGACATACTAAGAAAAACAGTGTAGCTAATGGGAATCGACCCTTAGTGGGTGGGTTGAAACAATGGACAACTGAAGCTAATGTGAATCGACTCTTAGTGGGTGGGTTGAAACAATGGACAAGGGCTCTTGTATTGATCAAACCGTGATGTCTTAAAGGAGGCAGTGCACCCCCTTTTATAGTGTTCAAGAGCTCCCCATGTCTTGTCAAGTGGACGGAGATGCTTCACCCTTCATGACCACAACCTACTTGTCCATGTCATCCCCACGTCTGCATCAGCACGTCTTCACCACCCTAGTCACGCACATGTACACCTTCAATAATGTGTGCCCCTTCCGAGGGCGATGGGTGTGTCGCCACACTACGAGGCGCCCTAGGCCCGCTAGGGGCGTCATGGCTGAAGGTGACCGGCGGCCGGTCGTGGCAGGTTTGTAATCTGCCAGCCCGTGAAAGTCGGAACAAATATAAGAAGTAACGCCTTAATATATAAGAGATGGAGTGGCTTGGTGGGTTGAGTTACATGTGTTATGCTAGAGGCATTGGATTCAATCCCAATTGACAACACCATGTATTCTTTTATACCAAGCCTGGTGTGTTGCTGCTAGACTGTCAGCCCGGGACCCTTGTCCATTTACATACTGAATTGTGATCATTTAATATGTAAATTGTGTATTTTAGATTCGGGTCCACAAAATAATTTGGCCCGGTGAACTCATTCTTTGTCCTCTTTTGTGCCTTTTTGGGCCACCATGCCTTTCTAGCCCAACAAAACTTGGGCCAACATCCCCCAGCGGTTTTGCCCCGGTGAACTCTTTCTATGTCCTCTTTTGTGCCTTTTTGGGCCACCATGCCTTTCTAGCCCAATAAAACTTGGGCCAACATCCTTCCATCATCATCCACACTTGGTCAAGACTTTCCTTATATAACGCAATTGTTTCCTTATAAATTATGTGTATTTGTTTATACAATTATGTACATTTTTTATACAATCATGTACATCTTTTTTATACAATTATGTACATCCGGAACAGGAAATTTATGTGTATTATGTTAAGAGTTGATGTTTATTATGTTAAAAGTTTATGTATATTATGTATTATGTTAGATTATAAGTATTATCTTTAAAAAAAAAAGTAGGTATATTTTGTTATACAATTATGTGTATTCTAGTATAAAATTATATACATTTTTTTAACTTGAGATTTTTTAAAAAAGAAAATTAACCGCCAACACAAGGTAGCGAAATTTCAAAAAAAAAAAAAAAATGAAACGACGTCGTTTTGCATCAGGGCGCACAATGCAATGCGTGCCCTGATGCAGGATATAAATAATGTGTCCCCGGGGTCCCATGTCCTCATCAATAACAAAATATTGAAACATAATTACTTTATAAAATGATTCGAATATAAAACACGTTATAACTCACACATCTCATTATTAATATAAATATAAATATTAAATCAAAAGAGATAGTTTTAAAAAATAAATAAATAAAACACTTATGAAGCATAACCATAAATATTGTTGAATATAGATGAATAATAAAATACATCAAAACTTTATAAAAATAATCATAACAAAATATGAAACATAATTACTTTGACAAAATGATTTAAATATAACACATTAAAAATCACACATCTCATTACTAATATAAAAAAAAAATGATAATTGTTGATATGGGTTAAAAATATTAATATATTAAAAAAATAATACTTGTTGGATATGGGTGAAAAATAAAATACATAATAAATGTAGGTAAAGCTAGCAAACACCACACTGACACACCAAATAATGTTAAGGGCAGATCCAAACTCATAACTTTTCATAAGTTGCAAGCATGCCTTACCAACTTGATTAACTCATCTTTTTTTTTTTTATTACTTTTATCTATATTTTCTACTTATACCTAAACATGTACTAATATATATATATATATATATATATATATATATACATACTAGGTTTTTTACGCGCTTTGCGCGAATGAGATAATGTCCAATGATTTTTTTAAGGGAGAAGTATCAAATAGGTCCATGTACTATTATCAAGTGCTCAATTCCCACCATGAACTAAATTAAAGGCTAATTAACCACACTTACCTTATACTAAATTTGTTCAATTAACTTTTTTTTTTTCAGGTAATTGACTTTTTTACAGGTTACCAATTCAATAATTTAAAAATAATTTAAAAATTATTAAAAAAAAAAGAATACAGCCACCGGCTGTCCTCGCCGGACAGCCGGTGGCTGTATTCTTTTTTTTTTTTTTTTTTTTTTAAATATTTTATTTTATTTTATTTATTTTAATAATTAAATAGGTAACATGTTATTAACCTATAAAAAAAGTCAATTGAACAAGTTTAACTCGTAGATGGACCTATTTGACACTTAATTTAGTTCGTGGTGAAAATTGAGCACTTCGCAGTAGTAGATGAGCCTATTTGACACTTGTGCCTTTTTTTAAATAAGTATTTTAAAGTATATCAATGCAATATTATATAGGAAATGTTTATGTATAGGTAAATAAATGTTGAATTTGTTTATGTAAATCGATAATTTAAAGTATATAAATTCAAGATAATATATGAGAGATTAATTATAATTGTCGCTAAAATAAATGTTTGCAACTTTGTAATAACGCTAGTCTAAATACTTAGTCTTAAAGTGATAGTCTAAATAAATACTACTTTTGGTTTAAATTTCTCTAATTCTTCTTAATTCTCTTTTGGGTAGCATTGTCATTGTTTTCATCTTCAGTACATGTCCTCTTTTTTTTTTTTTTTTTTTTTTTTTTTTTTTTTTTTTTATTGGTAGTGTGTCATGTGCAATTAGGTTACTGGTGGCAGCATAGAGGGATTCATCATGCAATGAGATTAGGGTGTAGGAAGCTTTAGATTTGCCTTGCTGTGTATATGACTGAGATTTTAGTTGTAATATGAACTCTTTATCTTACAAACACCTATTGATATTTAGTAGTGGTAGTTTTTCCCCTACATGTTCCATGTGTTGTGAGATGTGTGTCGTAGGTTATCATGTGAAAGTATTGAACAGAATATTAATATTGATTATATTTGTATAAACTACTTGGTAAATAAATATATATTACTTGTTTTGTATTATAACTTTGATATTTAATTACAAGATAATGTAAAAAGAAAGATAATAGACAATGTAGTGAATATAATAAATTAATAAAATTGAAGGTATGGAATCTTTGAATTGTAGAAAATAAAAATAATACGGAGTATAACTAATGAAATTGTATTTCTTTTAAATTTTTTGTTTATAATGAATAATTTTTTTTTAAATAAAGCATTATAGACATCTAATTCTAAATTAATTAAATGCATATGTATTGTTTTTTGTTGTAGCTACTAATTTATTTATATTTTAATTTAATAAGAGTAATAAAGTGTCGTACATACTTTTTATCAACAATAATGAAATCAATGATTTTTTTTTAAATTTCCATTCCTTGTTGAGACAAATTGTTTTGAGAGTTTGTCAACGATAATTGCTACAATTGTTGTCAATAGAGGACGATAATAAATAATTCAAAATATATGGTTACAATATATATTGTTATAATGATATAGTAAAAATTAACTTACAAATTTCTTTAGAAGTTTTCATGCATTGATAAAATTCTGATGTGTGAACTTGTTCAATTGGAGCTAGTAGGATGTTAACACAAATTGTTTTGAGAGTTTGTCAATGACAATTGCTACAATTGTTGTCAATAGAGGACGATAATAAATAATTCAAAATATATGGTTACAATAGCTATTGTTATAATGATATAGTAAAAATTAACTTACAAATTTCTTTAGAAGTTTTCATGCATTGATAAAATTCTGATGTGTAAACTTGTTTATAAGTACATATTTCGGCATGTCTTAAACGAAAGGAGTGTCTAATATGATGAATTTTGGCACTAAAACAATAGTCGTGGATGAAAATGGTAATAAAACAATAGTCGTGGATGAAAATTGGTAATAAAACAATAGTCGTGGATAAAAATTGATAGGAATTAAATATGCATGTGGACCAAAATTGTCGCTTTGTTAATACTGGTGAGACCAAAATTGGTATTTGCTATTTAATTTTTTACCAATCTGATTTGGAATTGAAGTGACAACATACTCTCATTATATTATAGAAACACACATCCTCCCAAATGCTCTGTCGAGTCGGGGTGTGGGGGACCCTTAGGGTTGGGGTTCAGCCTTTTTTGGAATAATTATAGAAACACACGGCTGTTGGAAATTGGTGAATAAATCGATACACAATATATATATATATATATATATATATATATATATATATATATAATATTTGTCCCGAAAAAGGAATTTAATTTATAAAAAATTAATTCCAACCAATTTTGGTACGAAATCAAAATTTCATATATATACAATATATATATTAACCAAATTCCAACAATCTTAAAACCGATTCGCCGCCTCCCGAGGGTGCTAGGATCGTTGTGGCGTCAGTCTCCCAGGATAAAACGGACTACGACTTTTGCGTTCGAGCACTCCAACCCAAAGCCCGGCGAACTAGAACACAAGTTGAGCACTCCGATGTTTTATGGAAGATGTTTGGCAGAATTTCTTTTCTTTTGTAAACTGGATGAGAGTGGAGAGGAAACAAAACAATTTTGGTTGATTCAAAACTCACATGTAAACATTCTGCCAACCACCAAGATATTTGTAGGAGAAGGGAATTAAAGCATATTCATGGCCATTATTAACCAACATAAATCCAAGATTTAATAATTGGATAATAACGTTTGAAACGGTTGTAATTATTATCGAAATAATATCAACGGTCACGAACTTAATACGCGATTAATTTGTACCGACCATAACGACCCGTTTCAAAATATCTGAGTGACCAAGAAGTCCGTACAAACCCGAAGGTTTAACGAATTGAGACCGGAAACCACACCCGAGTGATCCGCAAGCACCGAACGGTGCAACACGAATCAATGCATATAGCATTTGATTCGTGCACACCGAATCCACAGCACGAAATGAGCTACTTTGGAATCCAAAGCTTAAGCTCAATTCATGCACAACTTTCGTCCATGCACAAAGCATAGCACGAAAGTTCATTTCCCAATTCACTAATCAAGCTTTCAAAAGCTTAATTGCAACTTAACCTTTTTCCAAAACTTAATTACAAACATTCTTTCGTGAATGCTAAGTAATTAGCATCAAGATTAGTGCTAATCTTAATTAGCCACTAAACAATAGGTTCAAGTTGTTGACTTCTCTCAATAAGTTCACTTTGAGAATCAATTTCTCATTCACCTATTATCCATTTTGAGCGTACATTATATCAAATTCTTCGTCTCACTATGAAGAACCCGAATCTACTTTAACCCGACCCAAATCAGAAGTAGACCCACATATATTTGTACCACAAAATAATCACTTAAAATGCCATTTTTAGCTAAAAATTCCAACAACGGCTAATTCAGATAAAGATTGAATTTTTACCATAAATTTTTCGCAAATGGTATCAACAAATAAATTACTCACTAGGCAGGTCCTAGGGCTCAGTAAATTACTCAACCAGTGGAAGGGTTGTTAAATGGGTCAAGCATCACTTGCCAAATTCGGACATAACATAAAATGACGATTTTGCTCCTTCTATTTAAAATTAATTATTGAATTAAAATTTTTCAGTCATATTTAGCCGGTAATTTGATCGGCGTGACCAAAATTAATAAAAATTACATAATTAAAATACTAAATTAATATTTTTAAAAATCAGAAATTGCAATTAACAGAAGCTTAGTAAGGACCGAAATTAAAATTTACTCTTAAATTAAACTAGAGTTAATTATCATAACTTCTGAAACTAATGAGAATTAATTCATCCTTGATGCGCCCACGTTTTCATGTGGCTGGGAAAATCGCAGATGACTTGTCCCATATAACTCACTAACTAGGTGACTTGCCAATTGCCATGTTAATTACTTTATATATACAACCCCAACCTAATCTTGTTAACATGTTACTTTGGCATAAAAATTACTTCATATATTATATTATAGATCGATCCATATATATCATATACAATCCACCAACTCAAATAAATAAATAATAATAAAGTACAAATACTTGCTTCGTACAAGAAATAAATTGGACTTTATTTAGATCGATCAGATTACAAAATCGACTAAAAAAGGTGTCAAATGAAATAATTTAATATTAATTTACTAAATTAAAAAAATTATCCGAAATTATCACAAATCATAAATTTTAACTCTATTTCCACCACTAAGCCTTTGTATTAACATAAAGGATTTGAACTAAAAAATCACTAAAATCTTTCACTATTTGATGTTCCAAGAGCATTCCTATTGATGAGGATTTTCTTAATTTCTGAGATAAATTTAGTGACTTGGAAGAGGAATGAGAGAGGAGGGAGAGCCCTTTCTTCTTCTTCTTTTTTTTTTTTTTTTGCAATGGTATTGGTTTGCATGATTTTGTAATTAGGAGATAAAGGAGAAATAAGAAGATCACCAGGTTTGCAGAATGTGTGCACCCAATTAAAGCATGTGCTCCATCTCAATTAAAAGTCTAAGCTGATAGTTGGATTGTACAGTAATGACTATATGCTCAACACGCCCATATTCGCTTATGGTGGCGCTAACTCATGACCTTTGGTCTAGCTCTGATTCCAAATTAAAGCATGTGCTCCATCTCAACTAAAAGCTGATAGTTGGATTGCACAGTAATGACTATATGCTCAACACACCCAACGAGTGTGTGCCATTCACGCATCTATTAGGATATTAAAATGGTCGCCAGTTGGTGACCACCCTGTCTTTTATTTAATTTTAACTTTTAAAAAAAAAATTATTTATTTCCTCCAACTAGGCAACAAGCTTAACAAAAACTCACCAAAATGTATTTACCATTGGTCTTGCTTTAATAAAATTTTTCTTATTTATGAGTTATCGTGAATTGGTTGACATCATTCCATATACCATATTTTAAAAAATTACTTAAATCAAATAAAACTCATATATTATCTGGTCATTCTAATTTTGGTGATTTTTTATTTTATTTTGGTTTAGTTGGCTTTAATTTAGTATATAGTTATTGGTAATTAGGAATTTTCACGTAATGCCAAAACTAAATTTGGAAGAATAGATGTACTTATAGTCAAACTTCCCTTTACACAGCCTTCCTAAAAACTTAGCATCAAACGCCACCAGGTTTCCCTTTCTCTTCAGTCTTCCCTCCCTTATAACAAAAATCTATCTATAAATTACATACTCAGAATATAACTCAGAATGATATATATGGAGGAGAAAAACAATAGTGTTAACATGTCGGAGAAGGAGCAAGGCCGCCATGATGAGTGTCACCATCGTCTTTTGGTTCATAGCCAAGTGAAGAGGATCAAGCAAGAATATTATACGACGGAGATGAAGTTCATAATGGACAGTTGGTCACCGGAGATGAGACCGGTTTCCGGCGGTCAGGGGATAATAATGAGTAGCCGGCAACACTCGAGATCACGCCTTGCGCTTTGCTCCGGAGTCCGCCAGCCCGATATGTGTTAGTTGTGGGTTGATGTCGTCGGAAAAATATGATTTGATTATGTCCGGTGCCGGCGGGGGTGGCGGTTTTGTAGTATTGATTTATACATTTTAAATTTTGTTAGTTGTTACTCCGTACTATATAGTTTTAGTATTTCAAAAAAAAAGTTTTTTTTTTAAATATTCATAATTTTTTACAAGGTAGTACCTGTTTTATATTTTCTCAAATAATTTTAGTCTAATAAATCTAAGTCTAATCGCCAAAGTTCGAACTTATAACCACCCATTTAGAATGGTGAACCAGGATGTCATTTGGAATTGATAATATTTAAATTTTAAGAATTATAAGAATTAAGAAGTCTATCAATATCAATTTACATGATATATATGTTTAGTTGTATTGAGTACTATGAGAATACTATCGTGCACCAGAGCACACAATCTATTGTGCGTCCTGCCCTGTTCAAAATGACGTCGTTTTGTTAAGTTGTGTGGGGAGTTGACGCGACGGAGTTTATGTGTATTCTATTATATAATTATGTCCATTTTGTACATTTTATTATACAATCATGTACATTTGAAACAGGAGATTTTTTTTAAGAGTTTATGTGTATTATGTATTATGTTAGATTATGTGTATTATCCTTTCAAAAAAGACTATGTGTATTCTGTTATACAATTATGTACATCCGAAACATGAAATTTTTTTTAAGAAGTTAACGGTAGACACGAAAAGCGAAATTTTCAAAAAAAAAAAAAAAAAACATATACAAAACGACGTCATTTTGAGCCAGAGCGCACAATGTATTGTGCACCCTGGTGCACGATATAATTTACCCAATCGTTATACCCTGCACCACGGTGCACATAGCACTGTGCGCCCCGCGCCTCCCAAAACGACATCGTTTTGTTAAGTTGTGTGGGGAGTCGACGTGACAGAGTGTATGTGTATTATGTTATATAATTATGTACATTCTGGTATACAATTATGTACATTTTTTATACAATTATGTACATTCGAACACGCGATTTTTTTAACAGTTAGAAGTTTATGTGTATTCTGTTATACAATTATGTACATTGTCATATACAATTATGTAAATTTTAGTATACAATTATGTACATTTTCAAAACATGAAATTTTTTAAACAAGTTAACGACAAACACGGAAAAGCGATTTTTTAAAAAAAAAAAATGCAAAACGACGTCGTTTTGCACCAGGGCGCACAATGTAATGTGCGCCCTGGTGCACGATATAAATTGCCTCTTATAGGGGGTAGTTCGATCCTTTGGAAACAGGGTCGGATTTTGGACTGTACAAGCTGGGCTACAATACAGGATCCCAAATTTTAGAGGCCCAATATTTAATTTTTACCTAGCTAGTTTAGAAATAAAAACTAAAAGTTTTCAATTAAACTTAAAAGGTTTAATGAAAAAATGGTAAGAATGTGTTTATTATATTTTAACTTGGAGGTTAAAGGTTCGAAACTTGCGTGTTGCTCTAGCTTTGGACATCTCCGTTTTTAATCCTTTACTTTTTCTTTGCGCACAGTAACATTTTACGACATTATTATTATTATTATTATTATTATTATTATTATTATTATTATTATTATTATTATTATTATTATTATAAAATTACGGTATTGGTTTTAAAGATTGTGATTTTGGTAGGGCCTCATTTATTTACCATAACAGGGTCACACAAATCTAAAAATCAGTCCTATTCGGAAATAAAATATTTCTCACGGGACACCCGTCCTTCACCCGAATATAGATCAAACGTCACGAACGTACATGGAGGTATACTAGAGGAATAATCCTATCAAGAAGCCCCTTAGTCTGTGCCATGATGTCAAGCTAACGAGGAAGGGTTTAGGCTAAAAAATTTGAGTGCACAGTCCGTGACGAGCTCCTCGAGTCTGAGTTGAGCATAGGGGCGCACTTTACACTGGTTGTCTTGTTAAAAACCTTAAACTAAGAAAAACACAGTGGGACAAAACTTAGCTAAGGAAAAAAAAAGTATAATTGCAAGTGCAATCTTTTGGACTACCGAGGGATCGAATTTTAGCACGAATAAGAGATCAAATTGTACTGATCTAGGGATCGGGTCTCACCAATCGAGAGATTAGGTTTTTGGTGAGATCTAGTGATCAAGTCCTACCAATCAAGAGATTAGATTTATTCACGATCCAGTGACCTCTACTGATCTTATTGATCATAAGAGGGAACGTTTCTCCTCACGCCCTTTAGTTGAGCTAAACGATCACAGTTAGTTTAATTGGTCAAGCCCTGACCTAGATTACTAGGTTCTAAGATCGTTCTTAGCAGATCGCGTTTGGTTAGTTTTGATTACCACATTAATCATTATGATGGGTTTTGAAAACCAAAATCATTTGAACATGGTGTTTTCCCTTTTTATGCTCAATTTATAAATCGAGAGTCCCAAGTGGAGGGACACTTGGAGACCCAGAAGTCTAATGATAATGAGACCGGGAATGCTATTATGCTCGAGAAGTGTGTCACGGTGTGTTATGGTCACCAAGTGCACTACGCTCGAGAAGTGCATTATGGTCGGGAAATGCACTAGTGAGCTCCATAAGCCAAGGGGGTTGCCCTACAATCCTAAAAATATGCTCAGGAAGTGACCCAATCGGGTTCATGGTGCCAGTGTTCGGGACGTCAACCTGACCATACTTATGGTAACGGTGGTCGATTTGCCTACCTTGTAGGACTGGGGATTTAAGGCGTCTCAATTTATCGATCAAGATATCTGATCTCGACACGATGAAGAGATTGAGTGCTACTGATCAAGCGATCAGATTTTTAACATGATATGGTGATCAAATTTTCCAATCAAGAGATTAGATTTACGGGTGAGAAGACCAACCTAGCGGGCTCAATTGCCTACTTTATAGGGCTAATATATGCCGAGATATGATCCCGGGCTTATAGTGCCGGTGGTGGCAATACCGACCTAACCAGGCTTAATTGCTTACTTCGTAGCGCTTATGTCGAGATACGGTCCTGGGCTTATAGTGCTGGTGGTGGCAATACCAACCTAATCGGGCTAAGTTACCTACTTCGTAGGTCTTATGCCAATATATAGTCTCGGGTTTATAAGGCCAGTGGTGGCAATAACAACCTAACCAGGCTTCGTACATGACAATCTACATACATGATCCTATTACACTTTACAAAGCAAATTTTTAAAAATTTACAAGTTCTACAAAATTATGCCTCACTTGGCTGTAGATTCGAACATGTTGGCTTGAGCACTTGATGGAGTTTGCGGTCAAGGGCATTTCTCCTCGCCGGTCCGGATATTGTAGTTTTTTCTGACTTTTCGATCGTAACCGATCATAATGATCGCGGACATGCACGCTTCTCCCTAGGTGTGTGAAAACTTCGGTAAATTTTCGGTTAATCGACCGAACCGACAAAGTTCGTTTAACCATTTTTTAACCGAACTATTTCGGTTTGGTTAATGGTTAAAGATTTTCAAAAATTTTGGTTAACGATGAATTCGGTTCGAAACTTCGGTTAACCGAAGTTTTAAATAAATAAATAAATATATATATATATATATATATATATATATATATATATATACCAGCTAGCTCGTGCCGTTGCAAGGGATGCTCGTTCTCAAACTGGTCCCTCTTTGTGGACTTCTATTATTCCTTCGTGTATTAGTCATTGGACTTCTAAAAGTTCGCATATTTCCTTTATATATATACATATATATATATATATATATATATATATATATATATATATATATATATATATATATATATATATAGAGGGATGCACTCAGGTGTGAATAAGTGCTTAGGAGGGAAATGCGAACGAATCAGCGCGCGACACGTGTCCAGATCTAATAACTTAAAAAAAATGCGGTGGTATTTTCGTAAATAATTGAACATCGAAGTGCAAGTAAAATCACTTACAAGTGCACCTACTTTCACCTATAAGTGCATGTAATTTTGCCTTGTTAGCATTCACTTTCCGCAAACATTCATGCACCTGGGTGTGCTTATAACTATATGTGCAACTATTTATAAATATAGGTGCAACTACTTATAACTATAGGTGCACCTACTTTCACCTATAAGTGCATGTAATTTTGCCTTGTTAGCATTCACTTTCCGCAAACATTCATGCACCTGGGTGTGCTTATAACTATATGTGCAACTATTTATAACTATAGGTGCAACTACTTATAACTATAGGTGCACCTAATGTCACCTATAAGTGCATGTAATTTTGCCTTGTTAACATTCATTGATCTGAGTTCAGCGGGTAGTAATACCCCTGAAAATCACTCGCAAACATTCATACACCTAGGTGCAACTACTTATAACTATGTGTGCAACTACTTAGAACTATAGGTGCAACTACTTAGAACTATTGGTGCAATTAAGTATTGATGCTCAGTGTAAATTTTTACTTGCACCTACAATACATTTTACATGCACTTGTAATACATTTTACATGCACTTGTAATACATTTTACTTGCACTTCGATGTTCAATTATTTACGAAAATGCCACCGCGTTTTTAAAAAAAATCAGTATTTCTCATCCATTAGATCTGGACACGTGGACGAACAGAATTCATTCCTATTTCGTGCCTGGGCGAAGCATTCGCACCTGAGTGCGACTATATATATATATATATATATATATATATATATATATATATATATATATATATATATATATAGGGTGACCTTCAAGTAGGAACCACTCAATAGGTGAGAACATAAGAACCCATCCCAGCCTTTGGATCTAAGTCAATTAATCATTAATATAAAAGATTCAAAAGGTTTTAAGAGTAATTTTAGCTCCCTAATAATTTTGACTTAAATAATAAAATTATTACATCCCTAGAATTTAGGCCAACAAGAAGGAATTCACTGGGACTCTAATTCAACGATTCATTGGGACTCTAATTCAACGATCTCCACATCCACTCCAGGGCTACTCACGACCGTCGCCTGCGAATTACGGACAGTACATCCGACACAAAAGGTTCAACTATGGGAAATGACCAAGAAACTCACCGGAGAGAATGGCGACAACAAACAACAACGAAAGTAAGTCCACGTACTGAAACCCCATTACGGTGTTTGTCATCCGATTGTTGAATTAAATTGAATTTGGACTGCTGAATTCTGTTATGCAAGCCGGCAGATGAGTGGAACGGCACACCCTGAGGCACTAAAGTGCACAGACGGAAACCGCCACCCCCTGCTGTGTGCCGGCTAATTTTAATGTACAATTCCGGAGCATTTTATGTACCATACGCTCGTAATTACAGAGTAGCATGTGTGCACCTATGTGCTCAGGTACGTGCCAATTTGGGATGAAACCCAAATCTCTGCTCCCGATGCGCCGTGTGTGCCTCTACGTGTTCCCGAATGTGCTAAACTGGTCAATACCCCACAATAGGAGTGCATAATGGCTCAAACCTAAGATCCTAATCGATTTCCAACATTTTGTATTAATAACTTTTCACTGCTCTACAGATGAACCCGGCTCAACAGGTTGTGTTATCAACATCTCTCCTGGCACAACGAAGTACTGGACTCTAGAGTGTGAAGCCACCAAGAAGCCTTTCGCGGGTCAGGTGTTTACTACTTTGGAAGCTGCAATTCAGTTTTACCAAACTTACACAAAGAGTACTGGGTTTGACGTGCGTCGTGCATCCGAGAAAAGGGACCCGCATGGAAAGATCACATGGAAGTATGTGTTGTGCTCATGTGCAGGCTTCAAACTTCCTACTGGCGAGGGGGATGGCGTAGGCATACTGACAACTGATCACAAGAACACAACTAAAAGGCGTCGTGTCACAAACAGAGTGGGGTGCAATGCAAAAATAGTATTCAAGAGATTAGATAGTGATAGTTTTGAGGTAAACTCAATCGAGGAGCGCCACACCCATTCATTCCCATTCATTATGCACACCAATTTCTAGACCATTCATGAAGGCAAATCGAAAACTTGAAACCTTGGTCACCAAAATTTCATCATCAATTACTCAAAGGCAAACATCGGGTCGTGCAAGAGCTTTACACTATACGAAGAATAGCGTATTCAGCAAATGCACTCCCCCCCGCCCCATCTAAGTTTATCAGAGTTCTTCACAAAGTTCGAGAAAGCAATATACAAACAACGCCACTACCAATTGCAACTAAACGCAGAATGTGAGGGCAAATTCCTAGAGCTGAAAACACCATTATTGCTAGAGCGTCGGAGTGTTTTATGATGTCCAAAAAGAAATAGTCGACGTGTGCTTCTCTTGTAACATTTAATAGTGTGCACACGAGAATACACGTGTGTGCCAATCTGACAAATGCAACCACCAAGAATTGTTAATACTAGAACATGTGCACTGGATATCAAACTTGTGTGTCATCACGTTCTGTATAGTTGTGTCAAAGCGGCCAAAAATACAGTTGTTGTGCTATTGCGTAAAACTACGTGTGCCAGAGTGGTCGGTGGGACTGGCCAAAACAACCACCACTCATAAATGAAGAATAAGCACCCAGAAAAATAGAAAATTCCTATACGGAAACACTAGTAAGGAACATATTCACCGCACATACCCACATGACCGAGGCTGATACGCTAATCAAGGAACAGAGATAACAGTTTGCACACGAGAATACACGTGTGTGCCAATCTGCCAAATGCAACCACCAAGAATTGTTAATACTGTCTTGTGTGCACTGGATACCAAACTTGTGTGCCATAACGTGCTGTATAGTTGTAGCCACACCCTATGTGCCCGCACATTCAACAGAATGTGCCATTCTGATCAGACCGTGCCAAAGCGGCCGTTACAGCCAAAACTAAAGTTGTTGTGCTCTTGCACAAAACTACGTGTGCCAGAGTGATCAGTCGGACTGGCCAAAACAACCACCACTCATAAATGAAGAGTAATCACCCAGAAAAAATAGAAAATTCCAATACGGAAACACTAATAAGGAACATATTCACCACGCATACCCACATGACCGACGCTGATACGCTAATCAAGGAACAGAGATAATAGTGTGCACACGAGAATACACATGTGTGCCAATCTGCCAACTGCAACCACCAAGAATTGTTAATACTAGAACATGTGCACTAGATACCAAACTTGTGTGTCATCACGTTCTGTATAGTTGTAGCCACGCCCTATGTGCACGCACATTCAACAGTATGTGCCATTCTTGTCAGACTGTGCCAAAGCGGCCGTTACGGCCAAAACTAAAGTTGTTGTGCTCTTGGACAAAACTACGTGTGCCAGAGTGATCGGTCGGACTGGCCAAAACAACCACTACTCATAAATGAAGAGTAAGCACCCAGAAAAATAGAAAATTCTATACGGAAACACTAATAAGGACCATATTCACCGCGCATACCCACATGACCGAGGCTGATACGCTAATCAAAGAACAGATATAGTAGTGTGCACACGAGAACACACGTGTGTGCCAATCTGTCAAATGCAACCTCCAAGAATTGTTAATACTAGAACGTGTGCACTCGATACCAAAATTGTGTGCCATCACAACTACTGTATAGTTATAGCCACACACTATGTGCACGCACATTCAACCGTACGTGCCATTCTGGTCACACCATGCCAAATCGGTCGTTACGGCCAAAACTATAGTCGTTGTGCTCTTGCGTAAACCTACATGTGCCAGAGTGGTCGGTACGACTGGACAAAAAAACCACCACTCATAAATGAAGAGCTAGGATGATATGTTAATCAAGAAACAGAGATAATAGTGTGCACACGGGAATACATGTGTGTGTCATTCTGCCAAATGCAACTACCAAGAATGGTTAATACTAGCACGTGTTCACAAGAACACCAAATTGTGTGCCATTATGTGCTGTACAGTAGTAGCTATACCCTGATGTGCACGCATGTTTGACAGTATGTGCCAGTATGTTTTGACTGAGCCACAACAGTTCTACAGAGCAAACTTTAGTTGGTATACACATGAGTTCAACTAATGTACAAGCATGAAGTGTTCTGACTAGTGTCAGAGCACGGATGGTGCACTCAAGCTCATGTGCACTGGGTTAACAATTTGTGTGCCATCATGTATCGGCAGAATCAACCAACACTCGTAATGGAAAAATAGACACAGAAAAACAATATAAATTAAAATAGGCCACTGTAACAAAAAACATATTCACCGAACATAACCAAGTGAACTAAACTAAACTACTAATCAACTCGTTGCTAAGAAACATAAAGCATAAACTATCTTTGTTCGATTGGATCATGGTATTGGACTACACTCCGAATGTTCTTCGAATGGTGAGCATTAATCTCATTCGTCAAAATTTATCGCATATAAGACATCCTCAACAAATCAAGACCCCTAGTATCACCCCTCTGTAGACCACAATTCCATGCATTCACCGATTGGCCCAAAAAAGACTCCATATGTCGCATTGCAAATACCCCACAATCCACTTTGTTACGAGCATCACGCCAGCGCATCTGCATCCTTCTCGGGATAATCCTCCTTACAACAGCCCCATATCGCAAATCAACCTCATCATCAAGGAACACAGACAACAAATCTTTCTGCAACCATAAAAAGAGCACCACGAAACAAGGTTAACTTAATGATATAGATAAACCACCAATAGAGTCAACACAAGTGTGCACACAGGTAGACACGGGAGTGCCATACTGTCCGAGCAGCCATCATAAGATACAGGTGTGCACTTATGAAAATATGTGTGAGCCGTATTGGACAGAACAGCGGGATAACCACCCACCATAATAAACATACAGTGTGCCGTGGGTGAAAAAAATAAATGATTAAAAATCACATAGAGCAAAAAGATAATCACACACAAAAATGGCATTCGAAAAATTAGCAAGAGAACCATCAATTATTAAAATCAATTGTCAGTAGTACAAGTATAATCAGCAACTACCTCTCAACCTTAATTTCCCTTTCTAGTTAATAGTTTAGCTCCTTGAAAGAAATCAGAAAAATAACATTCATAAGCCCATGACACCATACTCATGAAATTCCATACTGCTTCAACATATGAGATAGATGGTAATATGAATCACAAACACCTCAAATTTAAGGGTGGGATAAATGTAAAAAAAAAAAAAAAAAAAAAAAAACATGTTACTTAGAAGGATCAACTTTCAGAAAAAAATTATGTGGGCATTTTATTAAATGCATTACTTTTACAAACTAAAAATCAAGAGGGACAGAGCAGATAAGCATAGCTTTTATTCAGCCATTCACCTAAATAAACAACAAGATCACTGCATAAAAATTGAACTTCAAATATTAATTCAAAACAGTTCAAAAATATAAGAAATGAAACAGAAAAGAGTCAAAAAAAACCCCACTCAATTCAAATTAATACAGCCTTTAACTGCCAAAAAAGTTCTTTACTCCTTTGAATGTATTTCAGCTTTCATGTCATTCAACATTCAACTAATATAAACTAGTAAACAAACACTGAATACCAATTTCGAAGCACAAGCTCAGGTCAATACCAATTACATGTAAATTTGACACAACATATATCAAGAAGTGAAATATTGGGCGTTGAAAAGAATGCAGATTGAGACGTAATAATGGATGGAATCTTGATTTTTGTGTTTTATCCATTAAGTTGAAAATTAATGAATATTTGTTCTGATTCGATCAGGAGGCCACCATGGATAGAAGGCTCTGCTTTGTTGTTGTTCTTGTACTAGCTGCTGGTGCTATAGTGCAAGAGATTTAGGAAGGCTGTAGTCTAGGCTAGCATAGTAAAAAAAAACACCAAAATCAAACTAAAAAACCCCCACACTAGCATCAACCACTGACGACGTGAAGAGCCCAACAAATCAAACAATTACACAACTCATATATAAGTAAAAAAAAGAAACACAAAAGGCTCAGGAATCCGGAAAAAAAAAAAGAAAAAAAGAAGGGAGAAAACCGACCTGGAGTAGCGGTCGACCGCCGTGGGCGCTTAGGGTTCCGACCTTCGGTGCCGGCCATCTCAGAGGAAGCTTCGATCACAGGGACGACGTTGGGGACTTCGATCGGGCAAGATGACGTTGGGTAAGTTTTTTGAAAACAACCTACGAGCCTACGAAGCAATTGAAGGAGTAGGCGGAGAGCTTTAGCGTTCGGAGCGAAAATTCAGCACAAATATAGGCAATTACCTACACGCTGCACCTGCACTGACCATACTACCCCTAGCTGCCCAAATCACACCCAATCTACTGTAAAAAATAAACTTTAATAATAAAAAAAACATACACCTTAGATTGGTTTAAATGAACAACTTAGATTAGTTCTCATGTTCCTATCTAACAATGAGTTCCTATACGATTGTTAATATATATATATATATATATATATATATATATATATATATATATATATGTGTGTTTCTAATCAGGTGTGAACAAAGTGTTAGATGTGGTTGTGTGGTCTTATTTACACCGTTAGATCATTAGCACTGCACGGCTGGGGTTGTATCTGTGCAATCCATTTTTTACGGGATTTTCACGCTTGCTTAGGAAAGAAATTTTTTGTTCCGGGTTAATTGTGTAATATTATTCAATCAACGTTAATTGCAAAGATCCCTCCATGGGCGTTTTTATTTCAGACCATTGTCTACTGTACATAAACCCTTGAATCCTCGATGCCCGCGCTTTGCCCTCCGGTGGCTCCGACGGCTGGTCTGCGAAAGCCAGTGTCGGGAAATCAATTCCGTCGGTTGTGTGGTATGAGCGGCATCTCCTGCGATTCGAAGAATCCCCAGCGAAGCCAACCCCAACTGTGTGTGCCCCGGGTCTACCAGACGCAATGTCGGCCATCAGCCGTAAGCAGACTCCGAGCACCCGAACCGCCGGCAGTTCCACCGTCCCAGGTATGTTGTTTCCCAAAATTTTTTGACGCGTGTGTGCGACTCGGATTGGAGCAATCTGACTGTGAATGTCTTGCATGTGAAAGAGGAATTAATTTGCATAAGAATGTAGTGAGATATCAGTTTCTTAATTTCGGCACCACTTTATACTAAGTAAATTGGGATCGGATTACAAGGGGGTGTTTCTCTTGGAGGGTTCATGTGATCATGCTCTCATATATAAAGTGTTGATGACTAATCTATCTACCTACCTAGATAGATCAGTTATTGAGGGTTATTGAAAAACAATTAAAAAAAAGAGTTTTTTTTTTTTTTTTTTGGTAATAAATATTTAAAACTTTTTGCTTTTGACATACTGCTACACACAGTTTTTTTAAACCTCACACACATAGCATACTGTTCCTATCCCCTGCTGTTTTTACTATTACTGGTTATAAACTCTCACATTTTCCCCTTTGGTTATTTTGTTATAGGGTCTAAACGGCTGCGCGACGGCGTTGCGGGTGATGAGTGGCGTTGCGGGTGATGAGTGCATTACTACACGCTCCGGACGTAGTGTACACAATATAACAAGGACTACAGATGTTAATCCAGAGCGTCAGGCCAAGGGTAGGAGGGATAACGCTCCCGAACCTGAACTATCCCCGTTAGAGGAGTTTAAGTTCCCTTCATTCAACACCCGATGCACGCCCAAGGACCTAATTCATGCTTTTAACGAATTCAACGCTCAGCAAAGACATGCAGTAAACGACATGGGAATGGGAGCTATTTTGCGTTTAGAAGTTAATGAGATTCCATTGCAACTGGGCTGTTGGCTGGTCAGTGTGCTCAACCCCACCAACCTCACACTTAATGTCCAGCGCGAGACTGCTCTCCAGATCACAAGAGAAGATGTTAGTGCTGTTCTTGGGCTCCCACTCGGGTCAACAGAGATGGTATGCCGGCTAAGTCAAAAAGTGGAGCAGGAATTACGGGATTAGCAGTCTCAAATAGGAAAGCGATACAACACAATTACATTGAAGAAGGTATGTTAGGTGATGTTGTCCTGCAAGGACGGTGGAGTTTGGTTCAAGCGTCACTTCTGTGTGGCTGTTTTAATCGAAAGCACACAGAATGGTTACATCAACAAGCGGTTCCTACACCATCTTGATGATGTGAACAAGATAAACGACTTGGATTGGTGTGGTTATCTGCTTAAACGGCTGGTCAAAATGCACCATGACTGGGCCGAGGACAAGATGCAACGTTTTACGGGGCCACTCCAATTTCTAATGGTGGGAGACTCTTTGTTCAGTTTGAGTTGTTAAACGGCGTACCAATATCGAGTAGTTGTATATAGGTGCCTTATTATTTTCAATTTTTCCCTGATTTGTTTTTGCAGTTGTTCTATGTGGACAGAGTGGCGTTTGGCCCCCGGGTAATTCCTAAGAGTCTTCCTGGTGGTGATAATGAACCAAAATCGATTTAATATCGTAAAATAATATTTATATATACACACACAAGTATATAAAATATTATTTGATATTTATCCAAAATATATATATACACACAAATATATATAAAACGGATCCAACGGTTATATATATATATATATATATATATATATATATATATGTATGTATGTATGTATATCTACGAAAAAGATATACCAATATATATCAACCAAAAATTGGAACAAATAATCCTCAGATTATGAGTCCAATCCAACGGCAAAACAAATATGGAGAACGGATTTTGCTTAGAAGCATAATCCAAAACCGAAAGAAGGAAAAAATGGCTCGAGTTTGGGTAAGGGTTTTTAGCGTGAGTCAAGAGACCACTCTTTCCTTAAAACCTTATTTGCCACCTCCCAAAAGTGCTAGGAGCGTCGGGTCCTAGGTTTCCCAAGATAAAGCGCGCTACGGTTCGACGTTTGAGCACCCAAACGAACGGATCTGGCAAACGGAGCAAAGCCTTGAACACAGTTAGGCTTAAGAAAGGAGTAGAAGCAGAGTTTTTGAGGAGAGAAAACACTTCCTGTGTTGTGTGTTCTTGTCACTATGTGCTTAGAAAATCTGCTGCACTCTACCCCTTCTTATATAGGGATGTAGGTGCTTAATAGCATTAAACAAGGCCATTTAAACTTGGCTTTGTAACATCTGAAACAACATGCCATTACCCAGGATTTAAATTCAGAATTGAAATTGGAGTTAATTGAAAAATTAAATCCGTAACTGAATAATTTAATCCCACATTTATCTATTGGTATTCAGCCACCCCAGACTGGCTAAGTTTCGGCCCCAGGCCGAAACCATACTGCTTCAGTTTCGGCCTGGCCGAGGCCGAAACTACAAGCCAAGTCTCGGCCTCTCTGGCCGAAACTAACCAAGTTTCGGCCTGGCCGAAACTTCTACTTCAGCCAGTTCGGCCGAACCCAAGTGGCTACTCCCAACGCCCTATAATCGGACAAATCGGTTTGAGGACCTTTGAAACAGGCACCTTACTTCCAACGCCCTATAACCGGGCAAATCGGTCCGAGGACCTTTGAAACAGGCACCTTACTCCTGAAATGGGCACCTTACTTCCAATGCCGGTTTTTAACCGATCAAAATTGCCTACTTCATAGGACTTATGTTGAGATGTGATCCCGAACTTAGAGTGGCGGTGGTGGCAATACTAATCTAACCGGGCTTAGTACATTTAATTTTGCTATTACAATTTTCTAAGTATAATGCTATAACCTATACAATTACAATTTAAAATTAAATTACAAATTTTACAAATTCAACTTCACACAATATATTTGTGCAAGGAAGTCCAAGCTTATGCGGCCACCCCTTCACTTTTTCGTTTTTCTTCCTCTACAATATGAAGGAATTAAAGATTTAAGAAGTTGGACTCCAATAACAGGTTATGATCCAATGTCATGGCGTCAAGCTCCAAGTTTGTTATGTGGCTCTGTCATTCAAACTAAGTTGTAGCAAAAAACACCATATGGTGATACCACGGGTAGCATTGATAGACTTCACTTGAATGAAAGACCTATTGTGTATTTTTTTGAAAACAAAAGAAAAGAGGAAAACTTTGGAAGCTTACTAAACAGAACCCTTAAGAGTTGCGTATCAGGAAGACTTGAAAATGAGCATCCTTGATTTAGTTGATCTGAATAATCTAACTATTTTTTAAGTGGTACTCAGCAAACAAGCTTATCAAAGAATGATTTTTCTGCTCCAACCTTTCGTGTATGCTTTTTAGTGTACGGTGATCGGGTCAGGGTTAAATGTTCGAGTCAAAGTCAAAGAGCAATGTTTGGACCTATATAACGGCCATTCACTCACAAGCTAAGGGGGGACAGTTTCTCTTCCTTTCCTCTCCACTACTCCCTCTCTAGAAGGAGCAAATACCAATTTTGATCCCACGAGTATTAGCAAAATGACGGTTTTGGTCTACATGTTTAATTTCTACCAATTTTCATCCACGACTATTGTTTTAATACCAATTTTAATCCACGACTATTATTTTAGTACCAAAATTCATCACGTCGGTCACCCATCTATTTAAGACATCCCTAAATCTAAAAATTTTAAGGACATTTTCATCTTTTTCAACTTATGATTTCAATTTGAGCATAAATAAATGAATTTAAGCCCTAAGATCGATCTCAATTCGTAGTTCTCCTCCCCATCCTACATGAATTTGAAGAAGAAAACTGCGAATTGGGATAGATTTTAGGGCTTAAATCCCTTTATTCATGCTCAAATAGGGATCCTAATTTGAAAATCACGAAACTACCCTTAATAATTTCATATTTCGGCATGTCTTAAACGAAGGGGTGACCGACGTGATGAATTTTGGCACTAAAACAATAGTTGTGGATGAAAATTGGTACTAAAATAATAGTGGTGGACAAAAATTGGTAGGAATTAAACATGTGGACCAAAAATATCATTTCGTTAATACTCGTGGAACCAAAATTGGTATTTGCTCTCTCTAGAAGTGTCTCTCTACTCTCTTTTTGGACAATATATTCAATATTAGAGGCTCTTTGAAGCCAATTTCTAATATTTCCTCTTATTTTCCTATATCTTCATACAATTTCTATACACATAAAACAAACCAACTACAATTTGTTCCATCATCAACTATTAACTAACTAGCCCCTAAAGTTGACTAAACCCGTTAATAATATTAACTAAATAATGAATTTATTGAATATAATAAATGAATTAAGCTTGCTACAACTACTAAACACAATATTACAATACATCAACTTAGTGAAATTCAAACACGTAATTTTGAGTTAACTACTATATGATGACAATCCTATTACATGGTTCACGTAATTTTAAATTTTATTAATTATTTATTGGTTGCCGGGCAAATTAAACTCAAAAATAAAAAGGTTAGCAACACAAATACGGAAACCGTTGTCAAATTACATCAAATGAAATGATGGATATTTTCCTTTTGGTTTTTCTGCTCAGAAAGAAAACGAAAAATAAAAATAAAAATCTGAGCTAAGTGCCAAGTTGGCCAAACCGTCACCACTTACACGGGTCACGACGCCCCCCTAACACAAGAAGAAGAAGAAACAGACTTGAAACGAGTCGACAGGCCAATCCTTCTCTTCCCTCTTTTTCAGCAGCCGACGAAACACTCCCCTCCACTTTCGTCGCTCCCGCGGCCGTCCTCCGCCGTCTCATAAACCCTAGCGGCTCCCTGAAATTAGGATATGCAGGCCTCGTCAGTTATATTCAACACCAAGCCTGTTTTGGCTCCTGTCCAAGTCAAGTCTCTACACAGCGATCCATCTTTACCGTCATGCTGCTCTTCTTCTAGGCTGCTTTCACCTCCTCCTAATTGGACTCAGCTGAGGAGGAGTGTAGCTCTTCGCTCGAATCGGCATCTGCACCATCGAGCTTATCTTCTTAAAAATAAGGTAGGATTTCGTCATTTTTTATTATGTTCACATATTAATGGAATTTTTTTAATTTTTAAATTAGTATCGTTTTTGCAGTAAGTTTGGTACTGCTGTGAATTCTGAACTATAGTCTGCTGCAGTTTTCTGCTTACTTGGGGAGAAATGATTTCTCAGCACTTTGCGGATTTAACACGCTGATTGTGTTGTCTAAGTTATGATATTGTGCTTCTTTTAAAATTATCTGTATTTGAAATGAGTTTTACTGAACTGTAATGGTGTGGCTAAGAGTTTGACTAGCTGGTAATTTATGCGGAGTTATGATGGGTAGGGGATTAATGGATTAGAGGGGATAGAAGCATGTATTTATCTTGTATATATTATATAATATAGCCTCAACAGTTGTACTAGAAAGAAGTTATTTCAGTTATTTGAACATTTCTCTTCCAATATTACATAATCCTGCCGCTGCAGATAGCTTACAAATTTGTGTCATTATGGCTTTATATGAGTCCAGATGTCTACTACTTGCTTTCATTTGGTTATATTTTTTTAGCTCTCTTCTCTCTCTTTCCTCACTACTTATTGTTCTTTTTGCCCAATTGCAGAATTCAGTGAGAAGATATCTATCTCAGTCTGAGGAACTGTCACCACAAGCAAATTCGCAAAATAGATGTCCACACGTGTCATGTTTCCGTCACCTGCAAAGAAAGCATACTGGCATCAACAGATTGGCAACTAGAGCCTTTCTTGATAAATCGACGTGTCATTTGTCAAAGCTGAAGCCTAATAATGTATCTGTAAGTAAACTGCTTGCAATTTTAATTGGAGGTCAAATTCTAATTGTAGCTACTATCTTAGGTCTACTTAGGAAGTCTAACACACACACACACGGATATTGATTTTTTTTTTCTTTTCCAAATACATCTGTTTCATCACCGAAAGACATATTTGTATGTGATATTTTTCGCTTTAGAACTGAATGGACTAAACTATACATGTTGCAAAGAATAACTGAAAATTTCATATAGATGTGTTTACATTTATTTTAATTATTTATCATTCTTCATCTCAACCTCTGTACCTCATAGTATAAACAGTTCACTCATTTAGCCTTTATTTGCATTTTTTGTTGATTATAAATAAAAGAACTTAAAGGCAAGTTTGAAAGAACAACTGTGTTATTCCCCAAGAGTGGAACTATCTGGTAAACTAATCTATGTATACTTACAGGTGAAACAACCTCATGTTCCACGTGCATCTGTTGGCCCAGATGAGCCACATGCTGCAAGTACTGCCTGGCCGGATGGTGTACTAGAAAAACAGTCTTTGGAATTGTTGGATCCTGAGGCAGAAAGAGCTGAGTTTGAGCGCTTTTTATGTTCTGAACTTCCTTCTCACCCGAAATTATATCGAGGACAATTGAAAAATGGACTTCGATACCTCATTCTACCTAATAAGGTTCCTCCAAATAGGTATCATCTTATTCATAATGTTGATATGAACACAGGGATTCCATTATCACTAATTTTAGTGTGTAATTGCTTATGCTAATTGGATATGGGGTAGGGAAAACCTTTAGACATTTGAAAAAGAGACCATCACATGGGGATAGTGACAAGGAGTTGTAATATTAATCTTTTTAAAATTCAAAATACTAAAGTGAAAGTTAATATATCACTCTTAGGATGCATTTTTTTTTCCCCTAGTGTCTACCCATGTATCAAAGTGCCCAACTGCCACTTCTTGTCATTAGGATACTAGCATTAGTCCTGGAAATGTAACATCTGAAAGCAGAGGTAAGGTTGCATACACTTGTTTTTTCTAGAGCTTGCAAGATCTGGGTCTTGTGCATTTGATCCATCCTTTTATCCATTTTTGCATCATACATAACTCATTATATGAAGATGACAGTTTTCTGCTCGAATAGTTATTAGATGAGCTGTCTCAACCTAGCTGTTGGCTTTTGGATGCATCATGCAGAATATAATAAACCATGTTTTGTAATGACTAAATTGATGTGCCATATTATCATGGCAATTGTGTCTCAGTTCTCTTTACTTCTAACGTTCCTGATAACCTCACTGCCAAAGGTGATAAATATTTTCTGAGTCTTTCCTTTGAATCTAATTCTCATAGATTTGAAGCACACATGGAAGTTCATGTTGGATCCATTGATGAGGAAGATGATGAGCAAGGAATTGCTCATATGATTGAACATGTTGCATTTCTTGGAAGCAAGAAACGAGAGAAACTTCTTGGAACAGGGGCACGCTCAAATGCCTATACAGATTTTCATCATACAGTGTTCCATATCCATTCACCTACAAGTACAAAGGTATGTCTTCTCATGACAATGGGGAAAGTTTGTTTAAAATATTGCAATTGTTCCCTCCCTATATGGTTGTAATGAATTGGAATTCTTTCTCTAGGATTCTTCTGAAGGTGATTTACTACCAGTTGTCCTAGATGCTCTGAATGAGGTAGAATACTATTTCTTTGTAGTTATTGGTGGATGCATTGATTCTCTGAATTTGGTTAAGCATCTTGCTTCCATTAATTAACTGCACAACTATTGTGTTTTCCACTTTTTATGATTTGTGAGTAAATCATACAATGAGAGCTGATAAGGTTTGTTTGTTCTTTTTGTTTTTAATTAATTAATTCATTAACTTGTAGATAGCTTTCCACCCTAAATTTCTTGCTTCGCGAGTTGAGAAAGAAAGACGAGCAATATTATCAGAGCTGCAAATGATGAATACAATTGAGTATCGTGTTGATTGCCAGGTATTTTATCAGAGGATATTTTCACAACCTACTTTCTGCTCCTTTGTCAAATCATTGAATAATTTAAATCTATTTCTTATTATTATTATTATTGTTTTTTTTTTTTTTAAACTGCAGTTGTTACAACACTTGCATTCGGAGAACAAGCTGAGTGAAAGGTTCCCAATTGGATTGGAAGAGCAGATTAAGAAATGGGATGCTGATAAAATCAGAAAATTCCATGAGCGTTGGTATTTTCCTGCAAATGCCACATTGTACATTGTGGGAGATATAGATAACATTCCCAAGACAGTTGACCATATTGAAGTACGTATTGTTCTTCACAGATGCATGCAGATTAGGAATTTGTTCACCTCATACATCTCATGCTTTTACCATATAACTGTTTACTTAGTAGTTACACCGCAAGTATTCTGCAGGCTGTTTTTGGGCATAGTGGTGGGCAGAGTAACATGGAAAATGGGGCAGGTGCTGCACCTACACCAAGTGCATTTGGTGCAATGGCAAGTTTCCTTGTCCCGAAATTGTCAGTAGGTTTGGCTGGAAATACATCTCATGAAAGGTCCTCTGTCTCCATTGAGCAATCTAAAACTTTTAGGAAGGAGAGACATGCTGTTCGGCCTCCTGTACAACATAATTGGTGCCTTCCCGGTAGCAATGAATATGTAAAGCCTCCACAGATATTTCAGCATGAATTGCTTCAGAATTTCTCTATCAATATGTTCTGTAAGGTACAAAACAGGCAGGGTAATTTGCTTATTTGTTTAGTCTTTTAAATTAAAGAATCTATATATATACAAATATTTATTTATGCACAAAAGAAGCATGAGTTGTCTAAACTGTTGCACTGTCTTCCTTCCAGATTCCAGTGAACAAGGTCCGAACATATGCTGATCTGCGGAATGTGTTGATGAAGAGAATATTTCTTTCTGCTTTGCATTTTCGCATTAACACAAGATACAAGGTGCAGTGGGTTTATTTGAACACTTTTGCTCTTGATCTGCTGTTGTTATTAAGATCTAATATTGCAATTATTGCACCGAAGCAAACTTGTTTCCATGGGTCATCATTGAATAATGTTGAAATTACTATCTTGTTAAATATCATGACTTCTAACAAGTTTAAGTGACCTAATTTGATAAAAAGAAAGACAATCCACTATTTGTTGTGTTACTTGTTGAAGGGCGTCCTTTTGTCTTTTCCCTTAAATCATAATTTTTGTTTTACAAAATTGTAAAGGAAGTATTATTTTAAAGAGTTAATATATCTTTGGTTTAGAGAGTATCTGGTTCTGGTTTGTACTTTTAATCTTACTGGATATGTGCTTGTCTTTGTCTTCTGCTAATTGGAGGAACTTTTCAGAGTTCAAATCCCCCATTCACATCAGTAGAACTGGATCATAGTGATTCTGGAAGGGAAGGATGCACTGTGACCACTCTTACAGTGACTTCTGAACCCAAAAATTGGCGGAGTGCAATTAAAGTTGCTGTTCAGGAGGTTTGTGCTGTTCTTTTAGTTTGGTACTAGCATTTTCTTGAAAATCAGACCAATGCACCTGTTTGGTCAACAGTATTTTTTCCATTTTATTTTAAGTATTTTAAAACGAAGACGTATCTTTCTGTATAATGCTTAAATTGTTTGTCAGTATTGTAAAACTTGCCTCCATTTGTTCTGCTATTCACATCATTTTTCTGCAACAAGGTCCGGAGGCTCAAAGAATTTGGTGTCACAAAAGGTGAATTAGCTCGCTATTTGGAAGCACTAATTAAAGATAGTGAACAGTTAGCGGCTATGATTGATAATGTTTCATCTGTGGATAATCTGGATTTCATTATGGAGAGTGATGCACTTGGCCATACTGTGATGGATCAAAGGCAAGGCCATGAGAGTCTACTTGAGATTGCTGGAACAGTTACTCTTGAGGAGGTAATTTTAATTTGTAGGACAATCAACTATACAATTGCTGTAATTTTATTTTATCTAAATTAAATTAATGTTTAGTATTTAATTGTATGATTTTTTAAGTAAAAAGCCACTGACATACATATAGTAGTTAATATTTTTCTCAATAAAAAGTTAGAGGCAGAAACTGTTTTTGTTACTTTGGGCACAAGGGTCGTTTTTTTTTGTTACTTTAGTACTTTAGTGGCCTCATAATGAATAGGGACCATTTTCACCACTTTGTGTGTGTGTGTTGTAGGCTGGTTTTACTTTGTGAAGATATTGTTATTGATGTTTTCGAAGAAATCTTAATCCTTGAACATTTGTCTCAGGTTAATTCTGCTGGTGCAAAGGTATTGGAATTCATATCTGATTTTGGAAAACCATCTGCACCCCCTCCTGCTGCAATTGTTGCTTGTGTCCCAAAGAAGGTGCACATTGATGGAGCAGGAGAAATGGAATTCGAGATAACAGCAGATGAGATAATAGCTGCAATTGAAGACGGTCTGAAGGAACACATAGACCCAGAACCAGAGGTGCCTATTCTTAAGAGCTTTTTTCTTGTAATATACATGCAATAGTGCTACTTATAAATATATATATATATATATATATATATATATATATATATATATATATATGTGTGTGTGTGTGTGTGTGTGTGTGTGTGTGTGTGCGTGCACGCGCGCATATATACACATGCACTTGTGCCCTACTGCAAGAGTGGTAGAGACTAGGGAAGGGGGGAGGATTTGGAAATAAACCCCAAACAAATGGATTCTTTTATTTGCACTTGCTTTATTGACTTCAGTTTTATTTCTTGACTTGTGCAGCTTGAGGTACCAAAGGAATTGATTGCCTCAACACAGCTGCAAGAACTAAGGTTGAATTCAAAACCATCATTTGTAACCATCAGTCCAGATGTAGATGATACAAAACTGTATGACAAGGAAACAGGTATCGTTCAGCGGCGCCTTTCAAATGGAATTCCTGTAAATTACAAGGTATGTTTTCTTTGAATTTATTTTTGTTTCCTGCTCAATACTGCTATGTAACTTTTTCTGTTCTGGTATCAATGAGAACTTATATTTGGTTTCACTATTTCATTGTTATCATAGGGGATTGTTTCCAGAGCGCATCTAAAGTAATTTCAAACAATGTGCAGTTTATGGAATATTAGTTGAATGCCATTCAATTATGTGGATGTGGATGCATTGCTAGGCACTAGTTAAAAAAGTTTGCACATTGCATCTTAACATTTGTACATGGTTGTCTTGGCTGTTAGCTGCAATTTCTTATGGAAGCTCTCAATTATCTACTTTTTGAATATCACTGCACTACTGCAGTATGGACTGTATCATTTTTTAATAAAAAATTGCATTTTGATTGATAGATATCCAAAAATGAAGCCAATTGCGGAGTTATGCGGCTCATCGTTGGTGGCGGCCGTGCAGCTGAAACTCCTGATGCAAAGGGAGCTGTTATTGTGGGTGTGCGGACTCTAAGTGAGGGTGGTCGTGTTGGAAACTTCTCAAGGGAACAGGTGATGGTGAAATTATTCCTTTTTCCTTGCCTTTGTATTTATGCCCTGCTATTTTCTGTTTGATGGGAGTGTCTTTCTGTGGGGTTGGGGAATTATGAGTAGAGCAATTGTGTTATTATCATTGCATTCCTGTGTTATTTATGCCCTTGTGAACTGCACTTGAATTTCCTCAATGCATTATTTTCCTGATGTTTAATATATGTCTCCAGGTGGAACTTTTCTGTGTAAATCACCTGATAAATTGTTCACTGGAGTCAACAGAAGAATTTATCTGCATGGAGTTCCGATTCACTTTGAGAGATGATGGGATGCGTGCTGCCTTCCAGTTACTTCATATGGTACTTGAGGTAATTGCACTGGAGTCTTTTCTAGAACTCTGAGGCACCAGTATAACACATCATTAATATGCATAGGTGATTATGTTGTTTGATCATCCTCCCTTTCTATCATACATCACATCCTGCCCCTTGAGTCAATTTTGGGTTTAATAGGAGTTGCAAAAGGCTATTCAGTTAACCTTATACAGTTATACCAATCCTTCATGTTGTGAATCTGTTCCATCTTATGCTTGTACAGATAAAAAATGTCATTATTTCACTTCCCATAGTTGGATTTTTGTGGGCTATAATTGCTATTGCTGGTGTTTTTATCTGCCATGAGGCCACATTTTTATATTATAGTCACATCCTAATCGTTTTCAAACATTAATTATTTGCAGCATAGCGTTTGGCTAGATGATGCATTTGATAGAGCACGACAGTTATATTTGTCATATTATCGGTCTATTCCAAAAAGTCTAGAACGTGCAACTGCGCATAAGCTCATGCTAGCTATGTTGAATGGAGATGAGCGCTTTGTTGAGCCAACACCACATTCATTACAAAACTTGACTTTGGAAAGTGTAAAAGATGCTGTGATGAATCAGTTTGTCTGCGACAATATGGAGGTTTGTTGTTTTTGTATGTTCTTGAAGAAAAGTGAAAGCTATTGGTTGCTTTATTGTGAAGATCCATATGCCAGTGATTTCTCGTCTTGATGTTACTAAATTTATTCATTAGGTGTCTATTGTTGGGGACTTCTCAGAGGAGGATATTGAGTCATGTATCCTTGACTATCTGGGAACAGTTAGAGCGACAAGAGGTTTTGAGAGAGCACAGAAATACAACCCAATCATATTTAGACCATCTCCTGATTTGCAGCATCAACAAGTGAGAAAACATTTCTTTGGATGGGATGGCGTTGCTCCTGTTCTTTTAGCTTTCTAAGTGTCCCTTGGTTGTATAATTTGATGTATTGCGCATTAACTGATTCCTTTCCGCACTAAATATTACGTAGTACTTCAGACATATTGACTTATTGCTTTTCAGGTATTCTTGAAGGACACAGATGAGAGAGCCTGTGCTTATATTGCAGGTCCTGCCCCAAACCGTTGGGGATTTACTTTTGAGGGGAAGGATCTTTTTGAGTCTGTTAGTAATGCTTCCACTTATAATGGTGAGTTTTATAGTTTTTAACACTTCTTCTAAGTGGCATCTAGGCTACCAAATTAGCTCTCAGAGAAGGAGTACCTGTTGTGTCTTTATTCGTTTAGGTTTTTTGACCAAGTGTTAGAGCCTTAGAGCCTGTAGATGAGAGGATTGTGAGGTTTTACAGATGGTAATAAATTGTTTTTCAGGTGAGCAACTAAAATCTGGGGAACAATCCAACAAACTGGAGAATGTGGAAAATGGCCTCCAAGGAAGATTTCACACTCATCCATTGTTCTTTGCCATCACTATGGGTTTATTGGCTGAAGTAATAAACTCCAGGTAATCTTCTTTCCATGGTTGGAATAATTAGATCAATTTGGGCTTGCTTATTTCGTGTTTATGTTTGTGTGTGGGTGTTGTGTTATGCACTGATTAGCTTGCCAGTAAGCATAACATATTGTACCATGGCTATTCAGAAGATGCCTGCAGTAAAAAGCTCAATTTACATTCCCAAACATTTTCTTGTATTCCTCTGCATTGGAAGCAACTACCTGCATTTTCCATGCTCTTCATGCAGACTTTTTACAACAGTCAGGGATTCTCTTGGATTAACATATGATGTTTCATTTGAACTAAACCTGTTTGATCGCCTGAAGCTTGGGTGGTATGTGATTTCAGTGACATCAACCCCCAGTAAGGTATGAACTTAGCATTTATTTTATCATATATTGTTTTGCCCATTTATTTTCTAACTTGTTTAGGATGGTGATGTACATACAGGTCCATAAAGCTGTTGACGCTTGCAAAAATGTCCTAAGAGGTTTGCATAGCAACAGGATTACACCGAGGGAGCTGGATCGGGTTAGTTTCCTCACAAAATTTCTCTAGAATTTAGGGTGTGCTTCTTAGCCAAGGTTGCTTCTTCTTTTGGTATTTTTGGTGATAAATTTGTGAAGCTGTTTGAATTTTCATCACATTTTAAGCAGTCAAATGCAGAGAATAATCGTATTCAATTTGCTTCTTGTAGTAGGATATACTTTTTGCTCTTTAACTAGCTCAATGCTTCTTAATATATGATTTTATATTTAAAAAGAAAAAATTATTGTGACTGGCATTCCTTAAAGTTATGATTCTTTTTTCCCTGTAGGCAAGGCGAACATTGCTCATGAGACATGAAGCTGAGATAAAATCAAATGCTTATTGGCTTGGGTTGTTAGCTCATTTGCAAGCTGCATCAGTACTCAGGAAGGTGAAGTAACACATCTTTGTTTCTACTTCTTCTTCTTCTTTTTTTTTTTTTTTTTTTTTTTTTTTTTTTTTTTTTTTTTTTTTTGGTGTAATGGGAGAAATTAGGTAATTACATGTTATCACCTGAATAGTGAACTTGTTGTCTGTACTTCAGGTTTTTAATACTTTTTCTTTCTCTTCTCAGGACATCTCATGTATTAAAGAGCTGACTTCACTATATGAAGCTGCCACTATTGAAGACATATATGTTGCCTATGAACAGTTGAAGATAGATGAAAATTCCCTGTTCTCTTGCATTGGAATTGCTGGGGTAAATGCTGGAGAAGACATATCAGGTAAACTGGTTCGATGATGTACTCCACCATAACTAAAAGTCTACCCTACTATATAGGGAAGACATTTATTACTCCATACAGTCATACAGTACACACTATCCTTGACAGCGTTCTATAATATGTATTTAAATTGCTTAAAGTCTCCCTCATTCTGTCTGCCATTGTGGGATAGTAAATCTAATTAGTTTGGGAAATATGTTGATAGTTTCTAATTTTAATCCTAAAAAGAGGGAAATAAAAGAAAAAGGAAAACTTGTTTTTGAGAAGCATAATGGCATAGGAATTAGGGGTGATTTTCTCATTTTTACTTTTATTTTGTAAACTTGGTCTGAGTAATTTATTTGGGTCCGTGGTAACTATTTCTTACTCATCAGGATTGCAATACACTTTTACTCATTTTAATCATCTAAAACTTGAATGATTTTAATATCTGCTATTAATCTTCTCCATTGTGTTGACTTCTATTTTGACTTTTGGATTTTATAGTACCTATAGAAGAGGAAGATTCAATCGATGGCCTTCCTAATGTTATTCCCATGGGACGTGGTTCATCTACAATGACACGGCCAACAACTTGAGGGGTGGTAGAAATTCTTTGAAAGACAGATTGTATGAGGTATGTTTCTTTTGGTCATATATCTTATACCAGTGTAATTATATTCCTTGGTACTAAAATAAATGGAGGATGCTAATAGGATAAAGGTCTTGATGTATATAGGCAAAATGATAAAAACACTAATCCATTTGGTTCGTGGAAAAGAATTGAGGGGGAGTTGAATTTAAATTCCATGGTAAAGAAATTACTCGGAATATTGATTTCATTGTTTGGTTGGTGGGAATAAGTTGTTGGAATAATTAGTATAAAGACTCAAATGCCCCCACATAATATAGATATGTGGGTAATATAGGAATTTCAAGTTGCATCTTTTATCCCAAAAAGTATGGAAAATAAAATACCGAAGGAGACTAAGGAATTCATTTTCCCCAAATTTGAGGATTTCATTTTCCATGGAATAAATCCTCCCATCAACCAAACAAGGTAAAATATGTTTTTCAAATTTGAGGAATAAATTCTCCCAAGAACTTATTTTCATGTAAACAGTTAAACACTAAATACTTTCTAATGCAAGCCACCTATTCTTAAACACCATTCCCTACTGGCTGGTTAACTTCGCCTTTTTGTGCAATAAACTAACTTCAATTGTCTTGTTTTTGAAATCTCTATGCACTCTGTTGCAATTAAAATTACATGTCAAGCCTTTAGTTACAACTAACAAAAGGTTGTAATGTTTAAAAGTTGAGATTGAGGTGTTCTATTTAATAACACTCTAGGCATTAATATTGACTAGCACGGATTATACTATAATTGATGTCTCGATTAGGCAGTGTGGTAACATATCATTATCTCTCTAGATTACTACTGGCACTGATATATATATGATCTCAAATTGTGAAATATGTAATGAGACTTAATTAGAGGTTTTATATATTAATCCAGTGACCTATAGGACACTTGTCAGTGCTTTTGCTGGGTAGAAGCCGTATGTCCACTGGCAGAATGTGTTATATATGCCCTTGACAGGGTTGTGCAGTCATTTCCAACCATAGAGAAGGTGCAGGACAGCAAGCTGCCACTCGCTACGGTATACAGATTAAGTCTTGGTGCTGACTCGACGCTAGGGCTTCATGAGATTACTAGGTCCCCATTGGTTATGGCATTGAATGGACAGAAGTATAGTCTAACTTTAGTGAAACTACAATTTCATATGTACCCAAGTAATGTTCTTTACTCACTTCAATAGGATTTATATACGGAGTACTAATTTTTTCATCATGAAGCCAATATTAAATTCAGTAGTACAGCAGCCAAATTGTATGTATGGATTCATAATTCTTTCCTGGCTTTTTCTTGTGCTAAAGTTGTATTATGCACACAACTTTCACTGCTTACAAAACATATATAAATATATTTTCCTCCACTCTTCTGTTGGTGAATTGCTGTGTGTATACCTAAGGTTGAAAGAATCTTTGATATGTCACATCTTTAATTCCTTTTTTATGCATCAGCCAGGGAAGATGATGGTTGAACACTTGGAACTCTTCTTAATGTAGGTGATCAGATTTTGTACGATAGCTTTGCATCATGAAAACATTTTTTTTTATATACTTTGGTTGTGTGGATTCTTCAATATTGCTTGGTGACGCATATTTTTGTTTGATTATTCAAAAGCCCCTTTTAATTTGTTTGACCAGATGGGAGAGATTTAGCATTCACGGGAGCAGAAAGGATAGCATGGCTTCAAAAGTTGGCAATAACTTTGGCGGTGGTTATCGTGACTTGTCATATATAAAGCAATTGCCAATTGGAGTGTCATTTGTGGGTGCTTTTAGTAATTAGTGCTCCTTGTCATGCTTGCATTTGTATGCATTATCGGATGCGTGGGTGTACAGCAACCAATCTCTTGTGCTTCCCAATCCATCAAAAGCCCGAATACCGAATTTGATAATTGATTAATATGGGACCTTTTTAACCAATCATCTCTTCACGCGTCACAAGATTCGCACCTATTATTTTCCTGCTTTTATCCTTTTCTAGGTCTAGTCATGCACTGCTAGAGCCACCAATGTTTGCACGCCAAACATGCCATATTTCAGTGTTAGAGCAAAGTTCAATAGTTGTAGAATTTTTTTTTTTAGGTTTTTGAAGGAAAAAAAAAAAAAGAAAAAGAAGTAAGGTGGTTGCTAGTTAGGGCATCCTCAATAGTGAGGATGTTGATATAGTTTTTGAGTATTTTTTGGAAGTGTGATTAGGAAAGAGAAATGAGTGAAAATGAAAAAAAAGAAAAGGAAAAATAAAAAATAAAATAAAAAATTGATTTTTTTTTAAATGTAATTACGTGCCCAGGCGGGCGCGTGGACTGCACGTGCCCGCCTGGGCGCGAGAGTTCGTGAGGCGCAACTCTCCTTCCTCAGTGAGTCCCACCAACCCTTGCAAAACCCCCAAATTTGCACGACCAACCCACCTCTCTCTCCTCTCTCCTCCACATACCCATTTTTTCTTAATTCTTGTGCAAAATCTCCTTGTTGGGGTTGCTCTTATTATGCCCCGATGTGCTTGTGGCTGGTTTTTTATTTTTATTTTTATTTTTAAAATCGTGCCATGTATGATTGTAATAGAAAAATTGGTTCCATATTTCTCTCGTTTCTCCTCTATCTAAGCTAAAATTCTTCAAACAATGGAGAGAAACTCTCATTGGAGTTGTTCTTACAAGAAATTTTTCATTACACGCCTTGAGTCTTTGTTCATAGGTCCAAACTAAAACTAATTTTATAAGGTTATGCTATAATTTCTTGTAAGGTTATTTATCCTTAATTGTTTGAAATGTTAAAAAATGAACATAACTTATTATGGAGAATGTATACATTATGTATTTTAATTGAAAAATTATTAGAGAATTAACTCTTAATCACTAGTTTACATTTAAATAATACAAATTCACAACATTTCATTTTGGATTGTCCTAAAATTAAACCAGTATACAAGGACATAACAAGCGAGGGAAATGGACATTTTCCCAAAAAAAAAAAAAAAAAACAATATTGTGGAGTAGGTACTATTTGTGTGACTTCATAAAGTAATGTAAAACTTAATTGATGATATTAAAATTTTTACAGTATTTTAATGATTGTTGACAAAAGACTATTTAATTAATTACTCTAAATTTTACACTTTTGCAAGAATTCTTTATACAACTATACTTTTTAAGTGATTGATTTTTTTTAAATATACAATATCCAGTATCCTCACCACTATAAAATTAATCTAAATTTGGTACAAGTTGCACCCGAAAAATTTATTTCTTACTTGGAGGAAAGTCTAGTCTAAAACTTTTTAATATGACCTAACTTTTACAAGAATCAAACTCTCAACATTTCAGTTGTATTAAAAATGTGCTTAACAATTGTTCCAAACTACGGAGGGCATAAAAAAATTACACATTTCCTCAATTTTCATAAATATTCTTAGAAGACCTTGATTCCTATAGTGCTAGTTGGGCAAGCTCATGACCCCCATCAATCATATACTTGGTAAAATATAAAGCTTAACAAGTTGTTAATAACAACATTTTAGTTTTTTACTAAAATCTTGTTTACTCTCTAACATAAAATTATCTATAAATTTAGAAAAGAAAAAAGGAACAATTTGTTCTAACATCATTGTTGTTTTTCATAAGGAAGGTCTCATATTCAAGTCTCATCACAATCAATGGTCTACACAATTTGCTGAGCAGATACTATAATTAGGTTAGAGTGTACTAAAAAAAAGACTCCATTATAAATTGAAAAATAATAATGTACGTAATAATTAAGCACAAAAAATAATGCTAAATAGTGGAATCCAATGCTGACTGCCCTCCACAAAGGGTTCAAAGTTGAAATAATGGCAATAAGAGCATCCACAACGGTAGAATTATTTTGTGATTTTTGAAGAGTTTTTGTAAGTGTGATTAGAAAAGAGAATATGAGAGGGGAGAGAAAAAAAAAACAAAACAAAACTAATTTAAAAAAAAAAAAAAAACACATTGTTAGATGCCCCCGTGTGGACACTTGTTGTGCGCGAAACGTGCACAACCTCAACCTTTCCTCTCCCTTCGTTACTGTTCCAAAAACCTTTCCTAACAGATGAATCCAATCTCTCTCTCCAATTTATCAGAAATAACTACCGATATTGATGCTATAGCACTATAATTGTGCACGTGATTTATTACAAAGGTATCTTTTTTGGTTTCTTTAGTTGTTGCCAAAAGATTGGAAGTTCCCAGCTCTGAAATACACTCATTAATTAATACTACAAAATTATATTAGTGCTCCTTCTCATGCTCCCACTGTAGCCTTTTTATTTTTTAAAATTTCTTTTTTTTTTCTTGAACTTTTATTTATTTAGTAAATAGAGAAAGTGCAAACCTTAATTTAATAGAAGAATAAAACACTAGTGACATGGCAAGTGCAACCCTTAATTTCATTCGAAAGTGAGTTTTCATCTCCATAATTTCATCGCTTGTAAAATGACATGGCTAGATGTTATGTCATTTAAAAAATAATAATTATGTGACTTGCAAACATTGCAATACTGACAAAGGCAGTCAAAGTCACGATAGTGGGTCTACTATTTCCCTTTTTATTTGTTATTATTAATATTAATATTATTATTATTGTTGTTGTTGTTGAATTGAAATTGCATGGATGTAAATAAAATAGTGAGTAAATTGAAAATATGATGATATGGTGTAGTGTCTATTTTTGAAAGTAAGATCTATTTCTTAAAGTGAGAGACTACTGCAAGACGCTATGATGTTCAATCCAGTATGATTCTAATTAAATTGTTGGGACAAAAAAAAAAAAGTAATATGATTGTAGTTTGTTTGAGTATGAGTTTTGATTCATATGGTTGAGTACAAACCAACCAAACCTACCATTCATACCTCATTCTTCTCGTTTTCTTTCTCTTATTGGGTGTAATAATTGACATTTCCTACATGCCATGACTTTATATATACTCCATATTGATGGCACATGGAATAATACTTATCCATCCAATAGTGTGTGTGTGTATTTTATATATATATATATATATATATATATATATATATATATATATATATATACTGGTTCAATTGCCAGTGCAGATTGCACCATTAAGTATGCATAAATGCAATGTATGGTGTTCGAAAAAAAAAACACTAGAATGAAATACACAAATGCACCACACACAAAAAAATCACCACACCTGATGGTGCATTTTTGAACACTTTGTGATGCATTTATACGTAGCTAATGGTGCGTGACCGTATGACCGCACGGGAACGTGATATATATATATATATATATATATATATATATATATATATATATATATATATGTGTGTGTGTGTGTGTGTGTGTGTGTGTGTGTGTTTCTTTACAAAGAAATTGCATTGAACTTGAAAGGAAAACAAATTTAATAGGATTTGCAACAACATAATAAACTAAATATTTGTTGTTGATAAAATGAAGATAAATCCTAATAGTAAAGTACTAAAGTGTGATACTCAACCCTCTAAATTTTTTTAATAAAATATTACTTTTACGTGAAATAATTTTTTTAATGCAGGACAACCATAATTTATCTAATGAATAATAGAAGAAATGGTATTCAAACTTAGTTCATATCTACTATTTGAACAACTCTAAACCTAATAGGGAGTTAGTATACTAAGAAAAATAGAAAATGAACCAAAATACAGTTACAATTGAATCTTTCGACCCCACTGACTAATGTTATTATTATAGGTGGCAAGATATTTTACAAGACAATCATTAATCGTATGACTAATGGAGAAAATTGTTCCTATAGACAACTCAGTTGGTCACAAAATGAAATTTGAAAATAATGATCTGAGATCGAGTCTCACCAGCAGCAGCATGAAGCAATCTCGCACCATTGTGCTAATTTACATTTTCCAGATGCTTTGTCGGATCGGGGCCTGGAGAGCCATTGGAATTGGAAATTTAACATTTTGGAAATAAAGTAATGGAGGAAATAAGACTTAACTCTAATGAGGACAATCATAATGAGTTTGGTAATCACAAGATTTCAATTTTACTTTCCGGAGCATTTGTCTATTGACCTTCTTGATTTGAACCTGTTATGGACAACTTATATTAATTTATCTTATTGTATTTTACTTATTATACATATTTAAATAGTGATTGTGAATTTTCTCATAAATCAAAATTAAGTAGGTTACACTGGAATCATTTGACCCCACTTGGCCATTTTTTTAAAATCATAGGTCGCAAGGTATTTTGCATACTTCTTTGTTTTAAATTTTGACCAACCTATTGCCCTATCCACTTTCTGTTTTAAATTTGTAGTACCAGTGTACCACCCACCATGCATCCAATTTTTAAAATGATATTTTTTATACATTCATATATTCATTACGGTAAAATTAATTTGGATTTGATCAGGGTGCTTGAAAAAAAGTATGAGTCAATTGTATTAGTAATTTGCTTACCAATTATCTCTCTAAAAAAAAGTTATATTTGTCTAGAAAGGGGTAGGTAGCATAATTCTCGTACTTGGATGTCATAAGTTCGATTCTTGCCAACTTCCTCTTGACCAAACTCGTCTCACAGGGTATTCTAAGTGTTGTTTATCTTTCATGTGTGGTTTGCGCACTATTACACAATAATAATGTTTATCTAGTGCACACTCTTGAGTAATGATCTTCCTAGCCAGATTTACATTTCCTGTGTGGTTTATGACTATTACACAAGAATGTAGTTTATCAAGTAGTGCACACTTTCATATAATGGTTGCGAATTTCTCTCACCGCTAAAATGGATGTCACAAGTTCGATTCTTGCCAACTCCCTCTTGGCCAAACCCGTCTGGCAGGATCTTCTAAGGGTGTGTTTGGTTCGCACATAGGAATCGGAATCGGAATCGAAATGGGTATCAAATACTTGGTAATGGTAATGGTAATGGTTTTGGTGAAAGTATTTAACATGTTTGGTAGTAGGGTGGAATGAGAATGGTTACTATTGTATTTGGGTATAGGTTTTTCAATTGATGGGGTATTCGAAACTCATAGTAGTGTTCTAAAAATCCATCAACCAAACAACAACAATCACTTTCATACCCATTCGGTCATTCCTGTGTGCAAAACCCACCAACCAAACACACCCTAAGTGTGTTTACCTCTCATGTGTGATTTGCCACTTTTACACAATAACAATGTTTATCTAGTGCATACTCTCGAGTAATAATCTTCTAGTCAGATTTACATTTCCTGTGTGGTTTATGACTATCACACAAGAATGTAGTTTATGAAATGCACACTTCCATATAATGGTTGCTAGTTTCTCCCATCACTAAATAATGTCATATTTCAACTAAAAGTTTATTGAATATGTGCTAGTTTTTTTTTTTTTTTTCCCCCTAATGTACCATGCCCACAGTTAGTACACAAAAAAATTTCTTTTAAAATCCCACAAACTTTAAAATATCTCAATGTACTTGTACATCGATATATACGTCGAGAATTTTAACTCATAAAAAACACAGATATTTGTTTGCTTTTTTTTTTTTTAACTGACATGCGACACTTTATATTATTCTACTTATTTATGTTTTCACTGTAACATTAGGTTATATCATTTTATTTGTTTTTTTCGGATATAACATTAAAAAACAATTTTAAATATTAATAACACTTCAGAAATTTGTTAAAAATTTATCCGAATCATAGTATGTCCTTGATGGATTAAATTACCCAGGTAACTCGAGTAGTCCGAATCAATTAACTCAATAATTGAAAGGAATAAATGAATATGATAAAATAACGAATGTAAAGACAAGAATATTGATCGTGGAGAGCGTTGGGCTCGACCTTAGTGACCTGAGGCTGAGGCCGAGGCTGAGCATTGGGCTTGGCCTTGGGGCTCAAAGGCCACTCGGACCCACCTTGTTCTGCTCCATAGGGTCAGTTCATTCCAGATCCAACTCTAATATATCCATCAGTCCAAAAAGTTTTTTGTTTGTTTTATTTTGGGAAAATGGCACTTTTTCCCCCTAAGTTATATACTTATAGTACTTTTTCCCCTCAATTATTTATGTAAGCACATTAGTCCCCTCAATTATTTTAAAAGTGGTGGTTTTCCCCCCTGATATATTAAATTGACATTTCTACCCTTAAAGTAAACATTTTATTTATTTTACTTCTCCAACAAATTATTGTGTATATGTAGCAATGACCACGGTTCGGTTCGAACTGGACCGGACACTATAGCAATCGAATTAAAAGTTTTCGGTTATGATTCAGATCTAGAATCCAATATTTAGATTTCAATTTATTAAATTTATGAACCAAAAAAAACTGGATCATGAACCGTGAACCGGCGGTTCCGGATCCGGTTCGCGATTTTGAACTGTCTTTATTTTAAATTTTATTTTATTTTTTATTTTAAAATAGTCTAAATTCAACAATAAATGTATTTTATTTTTTCAGTTCGGAACATGAACCGGCCATTTCGATTTGCGATTTTAATAAACTCTAAATATCGCGTTTTGATTCTAAATTGTAATTGAAATATTTTGGTTTGGTTGCTATAGTATTTGTTTGGTTTGAACCAAATTACAGTAATAATTTGTTGGAGAAGAAAAATAAATAAAATATTTATTTTAAGGGTAAATATGTCCATTTAACATTTTAGGGGGGAAACGAGCCACTTAAATAATTCATGGGAAAAAAATGCTATAAGTATATAACTCAAGAGGGGTAAAAGTGCCATTTTCCCTTTTATTTTTTATTTTTTGTTGTTATTGTTGAGTCTGCCATTTACTAGTACTTTAATTGAATGGTCCAAACTCCCCTTCATGGAAGACACCAAGGATGAGTACAAAGTCAATGGTTAAAGGGAATTAGGCTAACCTTGTTTTTGTTTTTTGTTTTTTTGTTTTTATAACTCAGGATTCTCCACTTTTAATAGACTTCATGAACCTACCTCAATTTCATAAGTAGATAAATAGAGTCAATCTAGTTTCAAGACCTAATATTGTTGTTTATAAACAAAAGATACAATGAACAACAATTCTTGAACCCTTACAAACCATAATTCCATTTAAGAAAAATAACATGCCAAATCAATGTGAAACAATAGCATTTTAGAATAGAAATGCAAGGTAGGGTATGTAGTAGTAAAATACAACTTCAAGTTCAATCCTTTCATGGCTTCCAGATAATAGTTGTTTCTGCGACCATAGAAGTAACCACGTAAGGATCCATATTCGACGCAGGTCTCCTATCCTCAAAATAGCCCTTGCCCTCTTTCTCCGTGTCTCTGCCAACCCTAACCGAGGCTCCACGATTTGCCACACCCTACAACATCAACCACAACCAATGTTTAACACACACACCACATGAATCTGATATGTTCGGCATATCTAGCTTATAAGCTAGTTAAAAGCTGAAAAACTTTAAAGTAATCAGGTACTTATTTTGAAACGCTACTAACAAAGTAATTAAAGAGAAAGAAATATTACCCATGAGAATTTATGGATATTAGCAGTTTCATGCCTTCCGGTGAGGCGACGTTCATTGCCTTCGCCATAAGCAGCAATGTGTTCCTTGTGCTTCAGCTCCAGTTTTGAGATTGCCTTCTTTATCACTTCAAAACCTCCATCATTCCTCATCGACTTTGTGCTGTTAATAGTTAATTAACACAATTTCAACCCCGTTAATTCTACGTTTTACGCCATTTTTCTTCAAATCAAATATATCTAAAAGTCATCTTAAAACTAGAACCAATTAACTAAGAGTATCATTTCAGATCATTTAGTGTATAATACCTGTAATTTGTATGTGCACCAGCTCCATTCCAATCGCCCTATCACAAACCGATTCATAAATAAATTTCAACTAAATTATAAAACATACCGTCCAAGACAGCGAAATAGCTAATAATTATATACAAAAGACTAACCGGAATGGGTTTGGGATCAAAGGAGAGAACCACTCCAGCTATCTCAGTAATCCTCTGTTAAACCAGATAATGCCGTGTTTATTAGATGATCAATCAGCAATATCATTCACAATTATATGTTATATATATTGCGATCTAATAATACCTCTAGAATGTAACGTGCCACCCAGACTTCATCACCAGCACTGATTCCGACAGATGGACCGACTTGAAACTCCCACTGAACAAAGAAACATCGAAGAGTTGAAGAAATTGACAGTCATAAAAAAGAATCATCATATCATTATTCTTTTCCCCGCTAATTACCTGTCCGGGCATAACTTCACCATTGATGCCACTGATGTTAATACCAGCATACAAACAGGCCTTATAGTGAGAGTCCACAATGTCCCTCCCAAAAGCCTTGTCTGCACCAATTCCACAATAGTACGGTCCCTATCCTCACACAATTAGGTATAACGGGGTTATATACAGATACTACATTGTAACAGAGTTAATAGTAACCAATTTGTTCATGAAATGGCGGGGAATTAGTGAAATAAAATAATGGAAATACTTACTAATGAAGAAATAAAATAATTACCTGAGGCCCTGGAAATCCTCCCACAGGCCAACCAAGTGGCCATTTCACATCTTTCTGCAACAGAGTATACTCTTGCTCTATTCCATACCTTTTATAATGTTTATTTAAAAGAAAAAAATCAACATTTATTTAAGGAAACAATAATTATTTTAGGCTGCTAAAATTAAATTAAAAATGATGTAAATATAATATACCATGGCTCTTCAGCAACAACATCTGGATGGTTAAATATTTTTGCTGCATTATATCTCTTGTTTGTTGGGAGAGGCTCACCTGCTGGAGTATAAGCATCACACATCACCTGTAATGATTTTTTTTTAAAAAAAGGGAATTTTTTTTAATTCATATAACAATAAGCAAACTTAGATAAATTTAAATTTTTTTAAATAGAAATCCCAAACTCCAACTTACAAGAATATTGTTGCCTCTTCTAAAAGGGTCCCTGAATATTGCCTGAGGACTATAACCAAAAGAATAGAATTTGTAATTTAAAAAAAAATCCAAAAACAAGTTTTAAAACAATCATAAATAAAAAAAATGGATTATAAAGTATAAGGATCATACTATAGGATGACTTCACTGTCCTCTCCCGGAGCTTGGCCAGTGCTAGAACCATCATAGTTCCACTTTGGAAGCTCAGAAGGGTCTTTTACAGCCTTAGGAATGGTCTATAATTCAATAAACAAACAAATCATTAATTCCCAAAATTCCTTTAAAAATACCAAAAAATTCCTTTTTTTTATGATATAAAAGAAACCCGCAACCAGAGTTCGTTCATGTGATCAATCAGCCTAAATTGGTCATAGCTGATCCGCTCAAATTAAAAATATCAATAGAACATTGAGAATCGAACCAGTAACCTTGTGGATACTAAGTTAACAGTCAGATCTAAATCTCTCTCACACACAGAGAATTATGTGTATAGCAAATTACCCTGGCTTTGCTCCTCAGGCCCAAACCAGTTCCATCAATCCTGTTCAATCATCAGAAAAAATATTACGAATTCACACACATCAAGCAAAACAAGCAGTGCATGCATGTATATACAATAAAGCACAGGAAAACAAGTATGAAAATGAAAAGAAAAAAAAAAAAAAAAAAAAAAAAAAAAAAACACCAAACGAACCATATGTATTCAACAATGATTTTGTCGGTGGTTTCGGAGAGATCAAGGTTGATCAAATCAGAAAGCAAAGCCATGATCTTTCTCTACTCTACTCGATCAATAAGAACACGGCACAGAGGTTGAAACAAGTCTAGGATTTATGGACTCCTGCTGGCCTTCATCATATAAATAGAGACAGACGGATTAAGGTTGGAAATTACTTTTTTTTTTCCTTTTTAAAAAAAAATTATTATAAGGTAATTAAGAAATGGTTATTTATTTAAATTTAAAAATTAGTCTTTTTAATTCTTTAATTTTTATTCTATCAATGGAATGTAATTTGGAGATTAATAAGATTAATTATATCAATGCTATGAATTTACAGTATTTTTAGTATATATTATTATTGCAATGAAAATAAAATAAATTCTGAGAAAAAGATAATGATGACATAATTAAGAGTTTAAACTCAAATGGAATCTTTTTTTGAAATAACCTCAAATGGAATCTATTTAATGCGGAATCCTTTTTGACCGTTTACAATTGGTATATCCCGTTTTGGTAGGAATATGGGATCTGAATCTTGGAGTATAGCACGTGTTTCACCAACCCCTTATGCGGTCTGTCATCAGGTTTATCATTTAACCATGGTTAATTTTATTTATCTACAGGTGCATTTGGTGAAGGGAGTGTTTGGCAATTTGAGGGTATTAGCTTATTTTTATTTGTGGGTAATATAAAAAACTATAAAGTAAAATACTGGATAAATTATTTATTTAAGGCTCTGTTTGGCCTTATTTAAGAGCATATAATATAATTTCTTTTAAACTATTAATAAGATATATAAGTTTTGTTTGGTAATGTTTCAAAAATAATGAATAGATTATCTTGAAACGTTATTCTAGGTAACATATCAAAAATAAATTAGTAGTTTCTAAATTCTTCTCTTCCAATTAAAAAGACTCCTTCGCCGTCAAGCATTCTCCATCATCTTCATTTAAACGACTCGGACCACTTTGGAAATACTTATTCCACCCCTTAACAGACGGTGGAGATGTACTCTAAAATACTCACTAAAATTCTATACAATCATATAAGTTAAATAATATTTGATAAGATTCTATAAATCTCTACACTTCTGCCAAAAATTAATGTAGACAATTTTGGCATCATATTTCAGTAAAAAAGCTCACATTATTTAAATAAATAAAAAAAAACGGCAACAACGTTGCAACGAGAGGAATCTGCCATCAACAATGTTTTCACATAGGTTTTTATGCATTTAGTACATTCTAATAAAAAAAAAATTTCATTGGTTCTAGAAGGAGAAAATTACGAAAAATGACAACAATAAAGATGGAATAATCCATGGAGATAACTTAGCTGCCCATCAACTATTCGATAGAATTTAGGAAAATATACCAAAACACTCACCTCATTATTAACTAAATATTTTTTTAAAAGGTTATTTGCATTGATATTTAACAAAATGTTGTACTAATTGCAAGGTTGCAATGTGTGTATATATATATATATATATATATATATATATATATATATATATATAATTGCAGAATTCATATTAATATTAATGAAATAAGGATTATAGAAATAATATATTACTAAATATAACTATGGTAACATTTCATTAAGATCTAAATAAAATCAAACTTACCAATTGAAGAATATAAGAAAAAGATATTGTGTATGCAAGTGCATGATAATAATAATGTGAAAGATAAGAAGTTATAATGACAGAGATATTTTTGTCCGAATAATTATGTAGTACAACATTTATAGTATAAGGTACAAAAAAAATTTAACAAAAAAACGGACATTGTAGTATCTGTTCATATGCTTTTTCAACCTACTGAAACATAAAGAACCAATAACGCCTCCATTGAGGCTCAAACTCATAATCTTCCAAATGAAAGTCCAACCCGGGTGCCATTAGACCACATAGTCCTGATAAGTAATTTATTTCTTATTTTGTTTAATTTATAACAATTTTTATGTCAGCAATGACAAGTGTGAAGTATCTTATTTAAAATCTTGTTTGACATTATTTAAAAAAATCACATCTATATCTACATCTACATCTACATCTACATCTACATCTACATCTACATCTACAATGCTAATAAGAGCCAATAATGTTAGGCCCTTAAGTGGAACAAAAAAATGTCGGTCCTATTGTTTCTTAAAATGAATGATTCATATTATACTATTGTTTCTTAAAATGAATGATTCATATTATTTTTATTTGGCACAAGTGTCAGATGGGCCTATTTGACATTTGTGCCTTTTTATTTTAGTATTTTTTTATTGATTTCCTTATTTACCCTCTATTATATTATTTTCTTCCCTTAAATAACCTAAATTCCGTTAGCATACACTTTAGTAACGGAATATTCCGTTAAGTATTTATTATTTTAACTTACACATTAATTTGTATAAGAAAAGTCTTAGTTTCGAACCACATCCCAATTAGAGTTGGCATAATTGTTAAACATATACTACGAATATGTTAAAATATATTTAAAATATATATAATATAAAATTTAACATAAACTTTGTTCAAATAATTAGTCTGACTAAATACATAACATTCAAAGTTAAGTATCAAAGATTATAAATCAAGAACTTTAAAAATCATTTGATCAGAAAAAAACTTAATATTCTTTTGATTATTTAGATCAGAAAAAAAACTTAATATTTCAATTATACTTTTACATTAATATTTTTTGTATGTATTTTTTTTAAAAAAAATCAATGATTGCATTATTGTTGATGAAAAGTATATACGCCACTTTATTACTCTTATTAAACTAAATAAAGTAGTAGCTACAACAAAAAATAATACATATGCATTTAATTAATTTAGAATTAGATGTCTATAATGTCTTTATTTAAAAAAAAAATATTCATTATAAAAAATTTAAAAATAGATATAATTTCATTAGTTATATTATCTTTATTTTCTACAATTCAAAGATTCATTACCTTCAAATTTATCAATTTATTATATTCACTGCATTGTCCATTGTATTCTTTTTACATTATCTTGTAATTAAATATCAAAGTTATAATACAAAATACATTATATATATTTATTTACCAAGTATTTTATACAAATATAATAAATATTAATATTTTGTTAAATACTTTCACATGATAACCTACGACACACATCTCACAATGCATGAAACATGTAGGGGAAAACTACCACTACCAAATATCGATTAGAAAATTCAATAAATATTATATTGCATCTATATATTTTGAATTACCGATTTAAATAAACAAATTCAATATTTATTTACATATGCATGAACATCTCCGATACGCACGTCCACCTTGCAAGGTGGACACGGTTCCATAGCATAATTTGCCCACTTTATTGCTCTTAAACTAAATAAAGTAGTAGCTACAACAAAAAACAATACATATGCATTTAATTAATTTAGAATTAAATGTCTATAATGCCTTTATTTAAAATAAAATAAAATTATTCATTATAAAAAATTTAAAAATAGATATAATTTCATTAGTTATATTATCTTTATTTTCTACAATTCAAAGATTCACTACCTTCAAATTTATTAATTTATTATATTCACTGCATTGTCCATTGTCTTCTTTTTACACTATCTTGTAATTAAATATCAAAATTATAATACAAAATACATTATATATATTTATTTACCAAGTATTTTATACAAATATAATAAATATTAATATTTTGCTCAATATTTTCACATGATAACCTACGACACACATCTCACAATGCATGAAACATGTAGGGGAAAACTACCACTACTAAATGTTGATTAGAAAATTCAATAAATATTATCTTGCATTTATATATTTTGAATTACCGATTTAAATAAACAAATTCAATATTTATTTACATATGCATGAACATCTCCGATATAATATTGCGTTGATATACTTTAAAATACTTATTTAAAAATAATCATTGGGCATTATCTCATTCGCGCAAAGCGTGTAAAAAAACTAGTTGTATAATGTGTGTCAATATATGGAGAATATATGTCAATAGATAGGTGAAAGATATATTTATAATATGTTTTATATTTAAATCATTTTGATTTATAAAATTGTCTTTTACTTTTTTATTTCATTGAATAAATTTCTTAATTCGATTCTATCATGAAAATTAGAAGTTATATTTTTATAATAGAATGTAGCATAATTCTAAGATTATACACGGTACAATACTACAATGTTTACTTCAATTCACAATAATCATATATAAATTATTATTATTATTATTATTATTATTATTATTATTATTATTATTATTTTCACTAAAAATATTGTCTGGGGGGTCTTCTTGTTGGTGAGAACTTAACATTGCTTTTTCATTTATTTAAAAATAATATTCCTCGGAAGTTTAAAGCACTACAATGCTTCATTGATTTTATCACCATATTTGTTTTACATATGTCACCCCCTGCCAAAAAGAAAATAATACTCCGTAATAAATAAAATAAAAAGTAGAAATGTTTGTTTTATACAAAGACAAGGAATCCTTTGAATTTCTCCCGAAAAGTCAAATTCTTAATTCTAAATATTCCCCACACTTTGATTCCACAGAACATGTGAGAGGCTGTAAATCATCACGGTAATTCATCAGTAATTAAGTAGACAGATTCATGAGTCTTGACCAGTTTGCACTACAAAATACCCACAAAAAATGGTGATGATATGAAATTATGAATAAGAAGAATTTGAATAGACATGAAATATAAATATATAATGGAAGTAAAATAGAATGCATGTATCATTGTACATTGATCAACATGAAGTACAACATTTGATTGCTTTGTTATTATTATTATTTTGAGTACTACTGACTCTATTACATTGTAATATCTATTTATCTATATTTTCTCAACCTTTTTTGAAGCACAAAGAGTCAATACCGTCTTCACTGAAGCTCGATCTCATGACCTCCCATATGAAAGAGTCAGTACATGTTATCTGAGCATAAGTTGATTGACTCGCTTTGTTAAATAATACTACTTGGAGTAGACTATTTTAAGATATACATATTTTGTGAGTTGGTATATATCATTACTTCCCAACGCAAAGCAGCATGCAGCAGGTAGTTTTCGCTGCCAAAAGCATACCATCTTGCCTTCAAATAAAGAATATATTTCATACAGACATACAGTAAAGTATCATAAAAAATAATTATGCTAGACTCTCCACCATTTCTTATCATTTGTAACTATTCAATCTTTTTAATTTAATAAACCCTTTTAACTTAGTAATACCAATGTTCTGTTTGGCACGCTTAGCTGAAAAGCTAGTAGCTAATAAGAGTATCCACACTAGTGAATTTTTATTGATTTTTTATGGAGCGGCAATGAGGGCTCGGCTGCGCAAAGAACTAAACTTCCATATATATAATACACTAACACGACATCGTATTATATAGGGTAAAAAAAAACCCTAGGCTCACTTCGAATATCCAGACGGGTTTGGATGGCATTTATGGCCCCCAACCCGAACCCTCTTATCCGCCAACTTTGCCAACCACGGGTCGGATAACAAGAGTTCGGATACGGTCCACGCGTAGTCTTCATCTGTCAGGTATCGGATCGTGCGGGTGGGTCGGATATTTCGGATTCTGCCCCTAGTGGAGCCCATGGTGAGTTGGATGTGAGAGAAGGAGAGAAAAACAAATGTTAACTCCTGCAAGAGATGATTTTTTGTGGGCCCCAAAGAAAGAGAAGAAAGTGAGGAATGGCTAGGTTTCTTTCGCGTTCCGCGCACAGAGCACGCCATCTGGGCGCGTAAATTCCAGTAATAAAGCTGTCTACAATGTTGTTTCCTTCTTCTTCTTCTTTTTTTCCCCCCTTTTTCTTCTATTTTGTCTTTTCCTCCTCTCTCTTATTCGGCTTCTAAAAAATTGTGTAAAAAACCAAATTGATGTGGATGTTCTAAGCTAACTAATTAAAGTTAAAGAGGGTGTTTGGTAAATAGTCGTTAGCTGATTGGGTTAGTAGATTTGACTAATTGATAACATTAACTGATTATAGAAAGATGTTTGGTAAATTAGTTGTTAGTTGATTACATACAAAATGATTTTCTCATGTTTTACCAAATCAAATTTATAGTTTATTTGTAGATTAAAATAAATTATAAGCTCTATCAAACAGAGCTCAAACAGTGATGTTAGATGGTGAAAATAAATGTGGGGAAATAATTATTTAACAAAATAAAATATAAAAATCCACATAAAGATAGCCTTAAGCCTAGCATATTACTACTTTGTATTGAGTCCTTAATTTGTGTTGTGCTTAACTTCCTACGGCCAAACTCGTGTGTCCCAAATCAAAATATTTTCTTATTATGATTGGGTTGGGCAGCATAAATATTGGGCTTCTACGGCAAACCCTATTGGGTTTTTTTGCTCAATAGTTATGCTGTGCAAATGGTGCACACGGTTGCAAAACGACGTCGTTTTGATTAAAAATACGTGTCTCATTTTTTAAAAAAATTCAGTTTCGATTCCCTTTAACAGCATTATTGTGGATATATAGTTATGAATTATTGTGAATATATAGTTATGAATTATTGTGAATATATAATTATGAATTTGTGGATATATAGTTATGCATTTATTGATATTTAGTTTATTCATTGTGGATATTTAGTTCATTCATTGTGGATGTTTAGTTCATTCATTGTGAATATTTAGTTCATCCATTCTGGATTGTGTTATTCATTCACTGTGGATATATAGTTATGAACTTGTGGATATATAATTCAAATTATGCAAAAAAAAATAAATAAATAAAAATGCTATTGCCGGGAATTGAACCTGAATTTTTTTTAAGTGGAACGCGCGTTTTTAGTCAAAACGACGTCGTTTTTGCAACCGTGTGCACCATACATGGTGCACACGGTTGCACAATATAATTTGCGGTTTTTCTCTCAGTATTTTACAGGTTCAGGAAAAGAAAGAAAAAAAGTTAACGGTCGCCCTTCTTCTCCCAAAAGGTTAAATTCCTAACCCTAAGGATCAATCACACATCGATTTGACAGAACATTTAAAAAGATGTAAATTACGATAACTCAACAGCTTAACAAAAAATGCCAAATGTCGGTGCAAAGGTTAGCGGTCAATCTAACACACCCACTAGGCGTTGATGATGCGCATTTCAACTTTGGTGGTTTTTTATATTTTTAATAATGGCATGGTCAACAAAAACTCATTTCTTCTCTCTTCTCCGCTCTTGGCATTTATACTGTACACCATGGTGCACATAGCAATGTGCACCCAAGCACAAAACGACGTGTTTCATGCTGACATCATTTCGTCCGTCCGAACAGACCAAATCCCATTATGTGTATTCAATTAAAAATTTATGTATATTGTGTTATGAGTTTATGTATTTTCTGTTAAGAATTTATGTGTATTATGTTAACCAAATCTCATTACGTGTATTCAGTTAAAAGTTTATGTGATTATGTATTATATTAAATTATGTATATTCTGTTATGAGTTTATGTGCATTCGAAAGAGATGATTTTTTTTTTAACAACTTAACAAAACGACGTCGTTTTGGGATGCGCGAGGCGCATAGTGCTATGTGCGCCGTGGCGCCTCCATCTCTCTAAAAAAAACCCACAAATATAGCTATTGGGGTTTCTCTAATTAAAATTAATTATTAATATTTGAATTGTTTTAAACCGGCCTATCTAAATTTTGACCCTGGTTTTCAATGCGACACTTCTCAATTTTTTTGAATGCTACTGGCTCTATGAAACACAAAGAACCAATAACACCTCTACTGAGGCTCGAACTCATAATCTTCCAAATGAAAGTCCAACCTGGGTACCATTAGACCACATAGCCCTAGTCAACACTTCTCAATTTAATTTATAGTAACATAACAAAACAAAACTTATGAGTTTGGTTCATGAAAACATTGGACTCTAATTCTGCCTTCACCAAATTAAGGGGGTAAATGAGCCGATCGGCTCGGTCAAAGCTCAAATCGAGCTCGGCCAAAATCGAGCTCGAGCCGAACTCGAGTGGCTCGTTTAATAATCGAGTTCGAGCCGAACCTAATTATTCTAGGCTCGTGGCTCGTCAAGCCGCTCGCGAGCCTTATATATAATTATATATAATACAATAATAATTAAATTTCTACCCTTCTAATCTTCTATCGCTTCCCCAACTCCCCACGCCCTAGCTCAGGCACTCAGCCGACAGAAGACGAGACACGAAGACAGTCGAGTAGTATCCGGTCTCTGTCAATTTACTTAGCCGACAACTACCAATTATGTATGGATAAAACAAAGTAGTTTATTTTTAATTGGGACATGAATTTAAAATCAAACAGGTAAAATTTGATGTCAAAATCAAGCCGGAACTTGAACCCAAAATCGAGCTAGAACTCGAGCTCAAGATCGAGCTCGAACAATCGAGTTGCTCAAGCCGAGCTCGAGCTCGAGCATCAGTTGTTGAGCTCGATCGAGCTCGAGCCGAGCCTTCCTTAATGAGCTCAAGCTCAAGCCAACCCAAGCTCGAGCTCGGCTCGACTCGTTTACACCCCTACACCAAATTGACCGTCGGAGCCGCTATTCAATTTGATAAAAATTATTTTTAATTTAATTTGTTATAATATTAAGTTTAGTGGACAAAGTATTGAGTGTCAGAACCAAGGACCTTGTGATCTAGTGGCACCAAGTTGCCTCCCAAGAGGTTGTGGATTCCAGCCTCTGTGGACAAAATATTTAACTCTTTGTACTTTAGTAATTATGAACAGATACTGCATTGTAACAGAGTGAACAATACTCAACAAAAAAAAAAAAAAAAAAAAAGTTTAGTATTAGTATATCTAAAATTTATATATTTTTAAAATTATATTAAAAATAATATTAAATGTAAAAAATTTAAATTTAAAAATACTAAAGAAAATAAAGGAAAAAAAAAATTGGTTTACCAGTAAATAGTAAAATGTGGCAAATGGAGTAGTGGTTAATATTTGAAAAATGTAATGGTTCAAAATTAATGTTTTCAACCATGGCTTTTCTATATATATATATAGAGAGAGAGAGAGAGAGGGTACATATGATAGTGGGAAGGAGTATAGAATTGCCAGCCTTTGAGGAGGGGTAGCCATGTAAGTTGTAACCTGCAGGTCATAACAGGCCAAAATGGAATGGACATTTTGGTTAAGGTTAATTCGTCAGACTAATTCGAACCACCATCAAATCATTACCTGAGAACATGCCCAAATGCATTTGCATATTCCCAAATCTAAAAATTCTTGACATCTATGTTAACTTGTTATTTCCTAGTAGTAAAAGTTGGATGAACATTCCTTGTACATGCTCGCCTTTTGTTAATTTTACACTTCATTTATGCCATTTTTTGCTGATTTATTTTTGGGTTCAACTACTACTTAAAATTTTTTCAACTATGAGGCCTTTTGATATTTATCATATTATACTTTTTTTTATCGTCCCTGTTGAAACCCTAGGCCTATTAGGAGTGGGCCCATTAGGTTATAATTTATTCATGTATAAATAGTTGGTACCTGTACAGCTCTTCGAAAACAATATAATGAATCTTTTCATTTTTCAACATTATTCAACATGGTATCAGAGCCTAAACCTTAAAATTTTGTGCCACCGCCGCCACCGGAGTGCCGTACTGCCGCGACTGTTTCTTCCGTTCCGACGTTTGCCTAGTGGTTCTTCTCCTAAACCAACAGCACAGCCCTAACCGGAACCTCGTCGCGAGCCTGAGGCTGAAGTCCGGTCGCTATCCGTCACCGCCGTCGCCGAAAGTCTCCACTGTTTTCTGGCCAGAGCTCCCTCCTCAGATCTCCGATCAAGACGTTGCTACCACCATTGGATTCCTCAGTACGAGACGCTTCTGACTGTGTTTTCAGTTTCTCCTTCGCCGGATACCGGCCACCGCCATCGCCGACCAGTCAGTTTGATTTCTTTTGTTGTTTATCGTTATGGCATCATCTTCCACAAATTTTACCTCTTTTCTAGCTATTACCATGGAAAAATTAGTTAGGAGTGAAAATTATGCATCTTGGGCTGCTTCTGTGAAACTTTCGTTCAAAGGCCAAGATATGTCTGACCTTCTAGACACAAATGTTGAGGACGTTCATGGTACAAAGAAAGAAGAATGGAAGAAGGTAGATGCATTATTATGCAATATGTTGTGGCAGTCAATAATTGATCCTAAACTCCACAACATCTACAAGGCGTATGATACGTGTTATGATGTTTGGAATAAAGCCAAGTCCCTTTATAATAATGATGTCCAAAGGCTTTATTCTCTAATCTCTAATATTAACTTCCGTGAGACTATTGATATGGGTATACCAGAGTTCTTGGGCCGAATCGAAGCTTTACAACAGGAGTATAATAACCTGATGTCGTATGAGAAGACTGCAGAAGGTCATGTGAAGCAATGTGATAAGTTTTTTTATGGTGTTCACCTTGGATACCCTTCGTCCTGATCTCGTTCATGTTCGAGATCATATTCTAGCTAGTCCTGATGTGCCCACCTTAACTGAAGCTGCTGCCAAAATGTTTCGGATTACCTCTGCTCCCTCAATTGAACTTATTGGGGATTCATCAGTACTAGCTTCTTGGGCTACAGATAGAGAACCTTCTAGACCATCCGGTGTTGGTGGCACTCGTCGTGGCAATCGTCCTTGTTGTGACTACTGCCACAAGGTAGGCCATACCAAAGAGCGTTGTTTCAAGTTGCATGGGAGACCTCCACGCTCTGTTAATGTGGTACAAGCTACTGGATCTGAGATTCAAACTCATGGTTCGAGTTCTAGTCCAGTTGAGATGACCCCTATGGAGTATGAAGAGTACCTCCAGTTTAAAGCATCCCGTCTGGACTCTTCCATACCTTCTCCAAATGATGGTGCCTCTTCTTTGGTTTCTCTCCCAAACCAATACTCCAAGTACTTTGATATTGGACTCAGGTGCCTCATATTATATTTCTGGTAATCTATCCATTATGCATAATGTATCTAAGTCTAAGACTTTACCCATAGTTACTTTAGCTAATGGTCATTAAACACTAGCAGTTGGTATTGGTCAGGCTTCTCCTATGTCATCATTTACCTTAGAATTTGTTTTATATGTCCCTAATAGTCCTTTCAACCTTATCTCTATGAGTAAAATTACCCGTATCTTCAATTGTTCCATAACCTTTTGTGCTGATTCAGTTGTTATGTAAGATCGCAATACGGGGAAGGTGATTGGAACCGGGCTTGAGTCACAAGGCCTCTATTACCTGCGTGGTGGTGATCTTGCTGCTTGTGCATCTACAGATTCTCCTATGCTTATTCATAGTCGTTTGGGCCATCCTAGTCTCTCCAAACTTCGACGGATGGTCCCAGGTCTTTCTATTGAGTCGTTTGAGTGAGTGTCATGCCACCTTAGAAAGCAATCACGTAAGTCTTTTCCAAGAAGAGACAATAATCGGGCTATGTCCCTCTTTGATTTAGTTCATACAGATATCTGGGGTCCATGTCATGTCAATTCTACTTTGGGTTTTCGTTATTTTGTAACTTTTATTGATGATTATTCAAGATGCACTTGGGTTTTCCTTATGAAAGATCGTTCTGAATTATTCCAGATTTCCAAAATTTTTGTGCTGAAATACAAACCCAATTTGGTAAACCCATTTGTGTTTTGCGTAGTGACAATGCTAAGGAATATCTATATAATCTTTTTCAGTCTTATATGACATCTCCTGGTATGTTACATCAAAGGTCTTGTGTTTACACACCTAAACAAAATGGGGTGGCTGAGCGTAAAAACAAGCATTTAGTAGAGATCGCTGGCACTATGTTGTTACACTCTCATGTTCATTCACATTTTGGGCTGCTACTATTCTTACTGCTTGTTACCTGATCAATTGCACGTCATCTTCTGTACTTAACAATGACACCCCATTTTCCATTGTGTATCCTTCCATTGATATTTTCCCTATTCCTCCTTGGGTTTTTGGGTGTGTTTGTTTTGTCCATGAATCATGACATGACTCTTGGGCGTTCGAAATTGGACCCTAAAGCAGTCAAATATGTTTTCTTGGGTTATTCCCGTCTTCAAAAGGGGTATCAGTGTTACTCTCCAGAGCTCAAGCGTCATTTTGTGTCTGCAGATGTCACCTTTATTGAATCTACTCCATTTTCCAGCCTTCCCCAGGTGACATAGTCTCTATTTCGGATGTTCTCCACATTCCTTATCTTGGTCCACTTCCTATTGCCCAAAAACCTAACCCTCCAGCTGCCCCGGCTCCTCCAACTACTCCTAACTGGCCTATTCAAGTCTATCATCGCCCTGCGTCTACTAAGGCTCCTGTTGACTCACATGTGTTACCCGATCCTCCGGTTGCGGTTCCACCACTTCTACTGCATTCTCTCATTGAACTCACTAAGGCACCTATTGCTATCCGGAAAGATACACGTTCTACTCATAACCTCATCGTATTTATACTTTTTTGAGTTTTCATCGTGTATATTCTCCTTACTTCTCCTTTCTCTCTTACCTTTCTTCTGTGTCTATACCTAAATCCACTCGTGAGGCTCTCTCGGATCCTGGTTGGCGCCAAGCCATGTTAACAGAAATGGAGGTGCTTCAATCTACTGGCACATGTGAGTTGGTCACCCTCCCTCTTGGAAAAATTGTTGTTGGTTGTAAGTGGGTTTATACTATGAAGGTGGGCCTTGATGGCAAGATTGATCGCCTTAAGGCACGACTGGTGGCAAAAGGCTACAGTCAAATCTTTGGTTTGGATTATACTGATAAATCATTGGGACATACACCAGTTGGATATCAATAATGTTTTTCTACATAGTGATCTTCAAGAGGATGTTTATATGGAGCAACCACCTGGGTTTTGGGGGGGGGGGGTATCTAGTTTGGTATGTAGACTTCATCATTCCTTATATGGTTTGAAGTAGTCTCCACGGGCTTGGTTTGAGAGATTTAGCTCTGTGCTGTGTAAGTTTGGTGTGACTAGAAGTGAAGTTGATCATTCTGTTTTCTATCGTCATTCTAATGGGAAATGCATATACCTTGTAGTATATGTGGATGACATTGTTATTACAGGGAGTGATCAAGAGGGCATATCTAAGTTGAAAGAGTATATCTTCAGTCGATTTCAAACCAAGGATTTGGGCAAGCTAAAATATTTTCTTGGAATTGAAGTGGCCCAATCTAGCAGTGATATTGTCATTTCTCAAAGAAAGTATGCCTTGGATATTTTAAAAGAAACTGGCATGTTGGATGGTAGACCGGTGGATAATCCAATGGATCCAAATGTTAAACTCCTACCAGGACAGGGGGAGTCATTGCATAACCGAGAACGATATAGGAGATTAATTGAAAAATTGAATTATCTCACAATCACACGACAAGATATCTCTTTTGCAGTTAGTGTGTTGAGTCAGTTTCTTGAAAATCCTTGTGATACTCATTGGGATGCTGTTGTTCGGGTTCTAAGGTATATCAAGAGAGCACCAAGACAAGGTTTACTATATGAAGATAGAGGACATGCTCAGGTTGTTGGGTATTCTGATGCAGATTGGGTTGGTTGTCCATTTGACAGGCTCTCTACTTCAGGTTATTGTGTACTCATCGGTGGTAATCTTATATCTTGGAAAAGTAAGAAGCAGGATGTTGTTGCCAGGTCCAGTGCTGAAGCTGAATACCGGGCCATATGTGACAACCAATCAGCTCTACACATCGCCTCAAATCCAGTTTATCATGAGAGAACTAAGCACATCGAGGTTGATTGTCACTTCATCAAGGAGAAAATTGTGTCAGGGTGCATCAAAACCAACTTTGTCAATTCTGCATATCAATTAGCTTATATCTTGGCAAAATCTACTAGAGCTCCTAGAGTTGGATATATTTGTAATAAGCTTGGAGCATATGATTTATACTCTCCAACTTGGGAAGGAGTGTTGAAACCCTAGGCTTATTAAGAATGAACCCATTAAGTTATAACTTATTCTTGTATAAATAGTTGATACATGTACAGCTCTTCAAAAACAAAACAATACAATAAATCTTTTCATTCTTCTACATTATTCAACAGTCCCATTTACAAAGCAGGGCTAGGCCACAATTATTCAACAGTCCCATTTACAAAGCAGGGCTAGGCCACAATAAGGCACAGAGAAAATGGAAGTAGGTAAATTTAGCTTGTAGTGGGGTGTTTATAATAATATTCAACCTAATTGATTGATTTTAGATGTTTAGGTGTACCAGTTCTTACTCTTTTAATCTCTGTGACTTGAAGCTTTATCCTCACAGTCATTAAAAAAAATGTAACAGAGAGTAGAAAGTAACATTATATATATTATTACTCAAAATGATATTTGGAGACATGAAAGCCGTATAATTTGCTCCCCCTGAGATTGGCTCACCAGTCACCATACCAATTTTGCTTCGTCAGTAATTACAAAATCTCTAAGTTAGCTTGCAAACACGCCTACATTCATAGTTCTTGGACTTGGACATCAATTGTACATAAAATCAACAATAAGCAGAGTAGTCATCACATTACTTCTTACTTACATCCACAGCTGAAAACCTCAGTGGGATGGGCTGGCTGGCTATATACAACATCCAATATTTAAAGCAAGATCGTCGCCACAGATAATATATACGTACAGGGATCCCAAAATATCTATATATCTATATATAGAGAGAGAGTTGAAAAGAACCCATGCATCCCCAAAGACACCAGTTGGATCAGTAAACCTTTGCTCTTCTCCCTCTAATGCACTACGAACCTGCGAAATACCATTGACAAATATAGTCAGATTCAGTGGCAACCAATATGTGTGTGTATATATTTGGGTTCAGGCCATCTTCAAATTTGGGTTCCGATATATATTTCTTTAACCCCCAAATGTTCCAATAAGACCGACACATGCATAGTAAAGGTACAATAATTAGCCAAATATACTCTTGCAGGCACTTTACCTATAAGAAACCTAGGATTTAAGGAAATTTTTAACATTCCTCAGCGCTGGATGCTGAAGGCAACTCTGAACTCTTCACTTCGTTAGCGTCCAATCCTTCTGCAACAGATAACATATCATCGCCTTTTGAATTTAGAGCCCTTGGATTCATCTGCTGTACCTCATCTTTCGTGTAGATGCAGATTTTGCGAACCATACCACAAAATTCTCTGTTTCGGGGGAGAGGGAAGAGATTAGGAGTAGGTATTTGACACAAGATTCACCACTACAAATAAAATTGAAATGACAACAGACAAGGAGAAAAAGGAAATTATCATTCTTCATTTATGATTTATTTACACAAAAAATGAGAAAGTTCTTACTGCCATGGATCATCTCCCACCAGCATCATATCACCCTCGTCATCAGTATACACAACGATCCAATTCTTGTTCTGAGACTTAAGTTCACCATTAAAGTCAAACAGCTGGTCCAGTTTAGTAATCAATTCATCATAGTTCTTGAACTTGGAAAGATCCACAGACCTGCCAAGGGCCGTGCCCTGTTTTTGAACCTGAGCTCATAAAACATTACACAAGCAAAGTTGTAAGAAATCTTAGAAAACGGTCAATAAAATAAAAAATAAAAATAAAACAACACTCCAAAAAGATGTTTTGAAACCTTGGTGCAACTCCTTGTTGAACCACTGTAGATTTTCCCCTCCTTGTCTCTAACACCACTGCGGAGAGTTTGAAATTGTTTCTCCTGTTCATTGCCAGTAGGCCTACTATCTAGCCCTTTAGAAACCTTTGTTTGTTCAGACCTCTGATTTAATTCAATTGCAGTGGTTTGATGAGAGTTTGTACCAACATGCATGTGACCTGACTCAATCATTGCATTTATGGGTAACATAGCAGGCTGGGTTGTAGCAGAGTCGTTAGTTATGAGGGGTATGCCAAATAGTTTGCAGTTCCCATCCTTTGGCTTCATGACCTCATGTTGTTGCATTGGTGTGGATTTAAGCATTGGCTCTCTTGAATGAGTAGGCATTTGCACATAAGACATTGGTTGATGCTGCACCAACCAGTTCCCTTGATGATTTTCATGTTTGTTACCAGGTAGTGCAGAATACTCACAACCAGCATACCTAGAGTCTCCTAGTGGTTGATAGGTGGCATCAAAACCTTCTCTGTGGTTTTTCATGCTTGAATCCATCAAATTAAGCGAAAGACCAGAAGGCACAACAGACCATTGCTTCCCAAGTAAGCTAAATTCCCCTTCTTGGTGCTGTGTTTTCTGCTTTACCAAACTAGGAGCTACTGCTGATTGATCCCCAGACTGTAAACAGAAGCCACGTGGAGAATTTATTTGTGTGCCAATACCTGATAATAGATCTGTAAACGAAGATTCAAGCCTCCCTAACGGCAACCACTTATCTGAACCATGTCGGTGTGACATAGATAGGTTGTCAATCTTTTCATCATCCAAAGGTGGTTCCCATGCCATTGGCTTCTCAGATGAATCTGACTCATTACTTTCTGCAAAAGTACCTCTCAAGGTTGGTAATTCTTGTCCTTGCAAGACCCTCGGAAGCCCAGTGGAAGGTGAAGGGTCTGCAGATATTTTGGATGAACCTATAATACAAGCATACATGAGGTTCAGTAAGCTTGAAACCAACAGAATAAAGGTGAAAAGGAGGTAAAGGACGTGATCTACCTTCTCTTGTAAGGACAGATGAATCAGGAGAAGGAAAAATGTTGGATCGATGCCTTTTTGGTCTTGGTACTGGAAGTGGATTTAGTGCAGAAGGAGAAAGAGCTGGCTCTATTTTCCAAGGTGAAACCCGGTCAGGCCTTGGAATCGTTGAAGTTTCATCCCACCGCACCTAAAGATAGCAATACAGATCACTTTAGGCATCACAAATAAAAATGTATCACCAAACGCCTCCCCTTCAAACACAAGGGTATTACCTTTAGACATCTCCATTTTGATTCTGGCCACTTGTGGGGATCACGATCTTCAATGCCAACAATAGTTCCAGTAAACCTAAAAGGACACCACATAACACTCATAATATTAGTTACTGGTCTAGAATTGATACGAAGAAAAGACACATCACCTTCAACAATGCTAACACATGTGACATACCTCTGCTCAGGAGCTTCTTCCCCTTCAAACCTCATTTTAAATCTCATTCCTATGGAGTAATTGTTTTTTAGAGACTCCATATACTGGTCATATGGAATGATAAATTCAGTTGGGCTTGTCCTGTAATATATGTATTTACTAGTTAGTGAGTATGCTTTCAGTGAGAGAGCTAAAAGGCTTTTTTTTTCATGCAATTCTTCAGAGAGCTTGACTAGGTCACAGACCTTGGTTTGTAATATACAGTGAACATAGTTTTAGTCTGAATGGCATGCCATGCTGTAGCCAGCACTCCAAGGTGCATGCTGTGACTGGAAATAACAGATGACGGAGCATTCCCCTGCTGTCTCATGGCACGTCTAACACCAACACGGAGATCCCCATTATCACCTCTGAAATAACAAATAAATAACTTAGTACTCATTTTTGTCCTTAAAACATTAAAAAATCTGAAACATAAAATAAAAATAATAAAGGTCACCAACCTTAAAAAAATGAATGCATCCCCAGCAACAAGCCTTTTTGAACTAACAAAGACACTCCAACCACTTTGAAGGAGGTGCCTCTTTGGTTGCCCTGAACAAAGTTAGCACTATTAAACTAAGCAGCATAAAAATTAACTACATCAAAAGGGCAGGCGCACAACGTTTAATGAGAAAAGGGCAAAATTGCATAAATTGTCTACTACCTCATGAACAATGTAAAATTTCAATAAATTACAATTAAAACACATATAGGTGTAAGATGAAGTTGAAATTTATTCTGGAGAAAGAAGAGGTATATATGATATATGGGCATCTTTCAGACCAAATTGATTGTAATTACCCTTTCAATCCACACAAGCTGCATTATGATTACCCTTTTCTTGATTTAATTTAATTGTCACAAACATTATAGATCATTAAGAATAATTAAGCAAGTATACCCCGGAATATGTGCTTGAAACGCCATTCACTTCCAAGCAAATCCTTGGCCACCAACTCTTGAGTTGGAGGCTGCTGAGACATATCCTGTCATAGACCAAAAATTGACTATATTTAACAAATAATCTCTTATACACAGAGAGACGCATATTGAGACTGTAGAAAATAAATCTTTCTGACCAGTGGGGGCAGGCATTCATCCGCATGTCGTCTAAGCACAGAAAACCCACCATGTGTGCTGGTGTCTGAGGCTGTAAGTGTTTTACAAAAGGAATGTACATGAAACCGTGGCTGTGGAGGGAGCATGGATTCCCTCGTCACAGCATTCTCATCTTGCTGCCAACAAATCACATGAATTATCATAAATCCTAGCCCAACACTCAAATTCAAAACTGAAGTATCTGACTTCATATGAATAAACTTACATTTGACTCAGGCATCAAAGTCACTTGGGCATATACCTCATCTGTATCTGGTTCAGCCTGAAAATTCACAAATACATGACTTTAAAATATGAAGTTCAACAGACATATCCGCAATAAGTGGGCATTTTGATAAAGTTGAATAATAAAATCCTTAAGAACAAAGCATCAGATCGATATTAACAAACATTGCCTTCAAAAGGACGTTGAAAACGCGGCATAGTATCTTCGGAGGAAGACCATACACTGGCATTTGCTGGTCAGCCACTTGATTAGTCGATGCTTCAACCTACCAAACAAACTCATTAGAATTTCGGTATTCATAAATTCAACCCAAAACAGAACAATATCAAGCTCAAAATATGGAAACATAAAATAAATTTTAAAAAACAAACAACAAATACGGGTAGATGCAAAATTAGAACAAGTATTAAGAGAACTAAAGAGAAATTTAACGAATCTGACTGACATAAATGCTTTAAAGACATGAACACAAACCTGCTCTATATGGCCTTGAGGAAAATAAAACACCAGGTCCTGTTCACGTGGCACTGTCACCAGCGGCCCAGCACAAGCCCGCCATAACTCCATGTACAACGCTGCCTCAGCGTCACCTAAACCGCACAAATTTTCCCCGACAAGTCGTAAAACAAACAAACAAATTCAGCTCAGAAATTGCAAACAGTAAACGCCATTGTTTTCGTACACGTATGGAAATATTACAGACAACAAAAAAGGCCTTACAATTACCGTTTCCGGCGCCGGCGGCACTCCGAACTCCACTACAAGCGCCGGCACGCGGTCCATCACTCGTCTCCGCGTAACCTCTGATCGAAACCTCCGAACTCACCATTTCCGTACGCTCACGAAAACTACAGATCTCTCATCTCCCGAACGCCCTCCTCCGGCGACAGAATCACGTCAATCCACCGAGAATTATCCAGATTCAACAACTTTCTCGCTCTTATTTCTCTCTCTACACAAGCTGCTGCTGCTGTGTCTGTAATCTGTATGTATATCTTTCACAGGAGAGGATGGGCTCGCAGGGACAGGACAATAGAGCGAGAGAAGTGAGAAAAGCATTTCATTTCGTTATTTCAATACGCTGCGGGGTCAAAATGGGAATAGTGGAAATTTTCAACCCCAGTCAAATTCTAACCCGTGTTGGAACCGGGAGCAGCCGGTAGCCGGTGGCGAACTCGTGAAGACTGTGTCAGGGGGGACAGGAGATTTTGACGGCGTTGGCGGTTCGACGTTTGTAGGTGTCGAAATCGCGGCATTGGTTCTGCATATGACGGCGCTTGTACTTACCGTTAGTGAGAAAGCTGTTCGGATTATACGGGTAAGTGGCCCTGTCGTGCTATTGACCGGCAGTGTAGGTTGCAATTGGCCAAACTTTACCAAGTCTACCCCAAGTCAGAAAAAAATTCTAGCCATTTTATAAATTATTCTTCAATTTAGTATTAATAAATAAAATTTATACGTTTTAATTTTACATAAAAAATTCAATCTAATATAAAATTTTAAATTTAAACATTATTACTTGTATAAGATATTAAATATAATAAGCGGACAATATTTTTGATTTGACTATTGAATAATAAATAATATATATTGTTAAGTTCTGGACTCCATGAGTACTAATAATTAATACTCATGGTTTGGCAAACTAATTGATTATACTTTTCAAACTCAACAGATTAAAACAGTTGCCGAGTAAGGAATTTGTTGTATTAAAACTTAAAATTTTACAAGTGTGGAATGTGAATACAATTTTGCAAAATTTTGGAATGTTTGAATAAGATTGTTTTTCTATTGAGTTTAAAAATTTATTGTTTATACATTAACCAACAAATTGTTGTCATCTAACTTTGACCGATAGAAAAAAAAAAGCTAGTGGTAGTTGGGTACGACTAGTGCGGGCTATATTTCTATTCTACTTCCTCTCAGTTGAGCACTTAAGCTCCCGTGTTGGTCGTTTGATGATTCAACACGTGTCCCAAGAGGCATTATTTCATCTAACTCTTCACAAATCTATTTGCTAAAAAATTAGGTCGGTGTCATTTACTCAATGAATTAGTTAATAATATTTCGATCATTGGACTTTCTCAAATATTACAACACAAAAACATATAAAAATAAAATGATAAGTGTACTATTGTATTTTCAATGAGTAAAACTCTCTTACACATTTAAATTCTAACGAAATGTCAAAATGAAAGAACAATTGTGACCCATTTTTTATTCAATTAGAGCATATCATATATTAGCATAATATAAAAAATAGAGAAAAAGTGACAATAAAAGCAAATTACTTCATATAAAATACAATAAAAAAAGTAATCAATTTATTTAAGGTAAAATAATCAATTAACTCGACATAAGCATATTTATTGCGTTTTTTGTGCATACTTCATAATATGAGACTAATCCAAGCTCGGTTCAGATTATGCACATAGAATTTGACTCTTACTTGACAAAAGATTTGGCCAATATCTCTTTATTCGGAGACACATTTTTTTAAAAAAATTACAGAATTACATCCACCAAGGTGGACATAATAATTATATTTTATTTCTAAATGTATACTTATTTTTTATTTTTACATTATTTTAAAATAAAAATAATCCAGAATACAATTTTGGTCTACCTAAAAATAGTGGACGGAAATGTTTATTTGAAATGATTTTAGAAAAAAGAAAAATAGTCACTTTTTCATTGACTTTTAGAAAAAAGTGGTATATTTTAGATGTGCATTGTGCAGTTTTTGGTAGGCGAGAATGGGCAATGGGAAATTGTGTCTTTTTCATGTGGAATGCCATATGCTTTGAAACAAATGTGCATATCATTTGATCAATATGAAAAAAGATGAAAAGTGGGAGAGAAATGTTCCATAAATATCGATAATATTTTTTTTTAGAACGATAATATCAATAACATTATGCTTTTGTTATAATTTCTTTGTTCATTTTCTTCCTTAGATGTATAACAAATATTTAATTAAAAAAAGCATCACTTATGAGTTTGAACAAAGCTTATGATAGGGTGGAGTGGTTTTTCTTTGAAATGGTTATGCTTCGGAGGGAGTTTGGGGAAAGATGGGTGCGGGTGGGGATGGAGTGTGTTATAGCGATCAGTATCAAGTTTTATTTGAATGGGGGAAGCATGGTCTGGTTTATCCTGCTAGAGGACTTCGTCAAAGGGACCCCTTATCACCTCATTTGTTCCTGGTGGTGGAAGGTCTAAGTGCTCCTTTGAGGGATAATAATAATAATAATAATAGTAATTATATTTTGTATAGCAATATTGATGTCTTTTAAAAACATATTTCATTTATATTCTTTAAACTAACTAAACATTGTAATAGCATCCCTAAAATCTATTCTTTCAGCGAACCAAACAATAGAATGCAATTAATATTATATTCTTTACCTATTTCATTTCCTATGAAATAATATTACTATTCCCTTCAAATGCATTCCGTGCAGTGAACCAAACATGTTGTTAAATTTCTTAGATTATCCTAAAAATTAACTTGAATTTGATAAAATTTACTCCATATAATAAAAGATCAAATGTGATAATGTCAACAACATTATGAAATTAAATATGATTACATTTAAAATTAAAACTAAACGTAACAATATATAATAATAATAATAATAGCTTTCAAAAAAAATATAATAATAATAATAATAATAATAATTCGTTTTCATATATAATTAATGAAGTGCACGTTAATTCCACGGAAGGTAGTTATGTCTAACTAATTAATTAACTATGCACTATAGCCCTCGTGTCATGAAATAATTGGAATAATTATCTTTTCTATATCAATATGGAAATTCGTTATTGACACTTAATGCCAAATCGTGGAAACCGGTGAATAGATAATTTAAAAACTTATAGGCAAATGTAAAATAGACTCATGTACTAACATTGATTGTTCACCTAGCATTATGAATTAAAATATAGTATATTTAGACATTATACACTTAATTATTTTTTATCTAGCATTTTTAGCAAGTTTCTAACAAGTAACTCATCTAATTTGCTTACATGAAAAAGTAAAATAAAAACAAAATGCGAACATGTTATTTTTTCATCTAACTTGTTGTTTTTGTCACTTTTTTTTTATGTAAAAAAATTCTTTTTTTTTTTTTTTACGTATTTTTGGATTATGTTAATTTTTTATATGGCTTGAAAGATTCCAACTCCTCATATGTTGCGAGTGTTGAGTGTGAAAACACGTGGGTGTATTCTAACTTCTAAGCGGAATGCATCCATGCTGTTGTTACCATAAATTTGCCCTGCAAAATGTATATTTTTATCATGGAGGGGTACCCTATTGCCTTCAAAAACATGGCCGCTTCCCTCGGAGACATATAGCAGTCTCATTTCTTCGTTGTCTATCTCTTTCGCTTCCCTACAGTAAGTTAGATGAAAAAATAACATGTCAGTATTCTTTTTTTTTTTTCATGTAAGCAAATTAGATGGGTTACTTGTTAGAAACTTGCTAAAAATGCTAGATGAAAAATAATTGAGAGTATAATGGCCTGAATGAACCATATTTTAATTCAATGTGCTAGATGAACAATCAATGTTAGTACACGGGTCTATTTGATTCATCGGCCAAACTTATATTAACTCTATGTAGTTGACTATAGATTGCAAAATATGTCATTAATCACCATTAAAACATTTATTCTCTGTATGAAAAAGTTTGCAGTTGTTATTTGAAAGTGCGTTATAGGTGAAGTCCGCTTTATTATCTTAGCCGGCAAACAAGTAGGTAATAAATCAGATTATTCATAGCTACTGGCTCAAATAAAAAAAAATAATAAATAATTCTCATAAAGTTAATTTTGAAACATTGTGATTACTAAGTTAAATTGTTAAAACATTGCAAACTTTATTTACCAAAGATAAACAATTTCCATTGGTGATCAATGAAATTGATTGGATTCTTAAGACTCAAAGGACTTGGATTTTTAAACCCCAACGAGTCTCTAAAATACTTTGTTATATATTGTTCAGAATATTCCTTATTGACGAGACAAATTCGTAATTACTATTAAAAAAATACATATACGTTGTGTAAATCACACAAAACTTGTTTTATATGTCATTAAGTCATTTATTATCTAACACAGGCACAGCCACGCATCCAACGAAATTAAAATTTACTAATAATACGTGTATTTACATATTACTTCATTCGTTTCAAAAATATTACCCACATTTTCTTTGTATAATTGCTTAAAATGTTCTTTTACTTTATCTTTGAGAATTTTTAAATACATTTATTCGTGATTGTGTTTTTTTGCAAAAATAGAAAAGTAACAAGAGTGTATTTTTATCACACAACTCTATTCTTCTTCTCTTTTTTTTTTTTTTTTTTTTTTTTTTAATTCCATTATCAAGTGATATTACTAATCAATTCTTGTCATATATATAATCATTGAGATTTGGTGTCAAAATACAAAATGTGCACTTTTTCAATGTACTTGCATTTTATGCAAACCGTCCATAAGTTACTGATACACATAAAATAAAAAATAATAATAATTGGGTGCTTAATTAGTAAAAAGTTGGAAAGGAAATAATTAATTGGGGGTATGTAATTAGTGTATATTTTTATTGTTAATTAGTATGCAGGAGAATTAAGAATTGTTATATTTGATAAGTCTTTTAGAATATTATATATTATATATTAGCTTCATTGTATCATAAATATCGATCGACAAATATATTTTTGTTTATGTTACTTTTTGTTATTTTTATTATTATTTAAGCTCTCACACGTTTAAAATGTGATCATTTATCATTTATATGCAACTTGAATACAGATATATCGTCAACAACTTGCTGGAAAGGTTTCAAATATATTACTATCCTATTAGGACCATAACAACTATCCAAATGAAGTAGTTGGTTAAATAGTTTAGCCTTACACAGTGACAACTTCATAGGAGAGTGGTTGGTTGGCCCGCCAACTTGTGTTGGGGATTTGCTCTTTGATCCATTGATTGATAGTTTATTTGGTTAATTAAAAAAAAAACGAGTATTTTTTTAAAATTGTACTTTTAAAAATAAAAATCACTACATAAAGGTATGCTCTAGATAAATTCTGCTCATGTGTTACTTGTTGGGTGTCGACCGGGTTGGCCGAGTTCAGCCCCTGCTCGATTCAAGACGTGACGTTGTGGCTTATCATGGATAGATGTAGTTAAATGGTTAATGTCCACCTACTTATCACTAGTTGGTTTTATGTAGGATATGACAACCAGATAACCAAAAAACTTTGTGATTCAGCGTATTTGACGGGTGACCCACTGGGAAGTAAGCATAGTGCAGCGCTGAGATCCATCAATTGGTATCATAGTCGAGGTCACTGGTTCGGGTTCGAATCGATGGCGAAGAGAAAGCCGAGTCCAGTCTCGGATGGGATGTGGGCGTAGGTCGGACCAAGCCCAGTCCTAGGAGGGGATGATGGGTGCGTAGACTAAGGACCGAGTCAGACATGCTGCGCAACTGGACTTGGTTTTCAAAGGTTGCGGCATGTGCTGGGAGGGGGATTGTATGCGGCATGTGCTAGGAGGGGATTGTTAGGTGTTGGCCGAGTTCAGCCCATGCTTGATTCGAGACGTGGCGTTATGACTTACCATGGAGGGATGCGGTTAAATGGTTAATGTTCACCTACTTATCACCAATTGATTTTAAGTTGGATATGGCAACTAGAGCCCATGCTTGATTCAAGACGTGACGTTGTGGCTTATCATGGAGGGATGTGGTTAAATGATTAATGTCCACCTACTTATCACCAATTGGTTTTAAGTAGGATATGACAACCAAATAGTCAAAGAACTGTGTGGTTGGGAAGTAAGCATAGTGCAACGCTGAGATCCAACATTACTGTGTAACAATTTACAAATTACATAGGAGAGACAAACTGCATTAGGAAGACCCTATGTGGCGAGTTCAACTGAAAAGTATACAAAAATTAAATTCGTGACATTTACAGGACGTTTGGTTGGAAGGAAGGAATTATGGGGGGAAATGAATTGTAATTCGGTGGGAAAAGAATAAGATGTGAATAAAGTAAAAAATTCAAATTACATTGTTTGGTAGGGATGAATATAATTATTGGGAATGAGAAGGGAAGAAGTGGTATGAAGACTAAAATGTCTTTGTGTAATAATAATCAAAGATTAAAAAAAAAAAATCATTTTCCCCTCTTTTCCCTTTCCTTTCCCCATTGAATTGCAATTCATATGGGGAAGGGTATGAATTGTAATTCAACAAAATGAAGAATTACAATTCGGTGGAATTGTAATTCTCTCCAACCAAAGACTGTAATTCGAGTAGTCAAAGAATTAGACTGTAATTGAATTGCAACTACATTCAACCAAACAACCCATTAAGTACAATAATCATATTTCATTCCTCCACTATTGATTTTCGAAGCACGAAAAAATTTTTTCACGCCGATTAATTGCACTAAAAACTAATTGACAAATGGATGGTATCCGGCCATTGTACTAGAAAGTACTATAACGTTGTGGTCAAAATTTACCAGCCATTAGAATAGCATAGCAGTACTTGATTAATTCACTATAGTTCTAGCTAACTTTTTTCTATGTTCATAAAATTTAGGTAACAAATACAGTTTAATTTCTCATTGATAATTATATAGTACGCTTGTCCTTCGTTAATTAATCTTTACATTTATTTTGCCCCAAATTCGAAAAGCTTAGGCTTATAGCAGATATTGTCCCTCCCTCAATCAGCCTCCATTATAGGAATTAGCGAGTTACAAATGGGGCATTTTAATAAAGTGTACTCTTTGGCCTTACTAATAGAGTAATAGTCCTTTGACATTTAGATGATTAAAGTCTTAAACATATATATATTTTAAAAATAATCCTGACTCTATTACATTGTAATATCTGTTCAAACATACTTTCTCAACCTAATTAAGGTACAAAGAGTCAACAATGCCTCCACTGAGGTTTGATCACATAATTTCCCACATAAAAGAAGTCACTACATGTCATCTGAGCACAAGGTGCTTGGCAGTCTAAACATATATTTAATTATATTTAAGTTTTAATATTCGCGATAATTATACAATGATCATTCATATTGTCACGGAGTATTAACAACTTTGTTATAAACTATTTGTAGTATGTTTGATTCATGGAATACATTAGGAATAAAATAGTATTCAAGCTAGGATAGACTTATCCCTGTTTGTTTTTGCTTTCTATTCCCATGAATAATATTTTTGAGAATGAGTTATTCCACTTGCAAATAGGGTTAATAGTTGTCAGTTTGATTTGACTAATTGATAACATTAGCTGATTGTATAAAGATATTTGGTAAATTAGTTATTAGTTGATTACATATAAAATGACTTTCTCAAAAATCTGATCGAAAAAACTAATTTGAGCATCTTTTTGAATTTTAGCGTTTTAGAACAATAAACTGTTACAAAAAGCTAATTAAACAAACACTTTTATTGATTATTTAACTAAGTTAAACAACTAATAGTGGTCAAACAAGTTAAAATTGACTGATAAACTAACTATGTTACCAAACATGGTCAATATGATATTCCAAAGTTTTTAGGAATAGCTTTTTAATTGTAATAGCATAACCTTTTAATTGATAGACAAGCTTATATATATATATACACACGTACACATACACACAACATTCAATGTATATGATAGTTTTTTGTCTTTTAAATATGTATTCCATCTCCAACCCTAAAACTAATCAACAACCAAATACAATTTTTGAAATCTATTTATTTAACAAACCAAACAGTGAAATATAATTCATATTATATTCTCTGTCTATTTCATTTATTTATGAAATTATTTTTTTAACCTCTTAAAATTCATACGGTTAACTAAATATGTTACTCAACTTTCCATGCTCTGGTGGCGCTATTCTCCTATGCAGTCGTGCGGACATATCAAAATCGTAGGATGAACTAATCAAATATCCTGCACCATGTATATTTTAGTGATGCACTACGTGCTACTGTGTGGTGCACTTTGATGGATCTCAGCGATGCGTTACATTTACTTCCCAGGGGTTACCCATCTTGTAAGTCAAACACACTTCATCACAGAGTTCTTTGGTTATCTAGTTGCTATATATATATATATATATATATATATATAGGATCATATGAGATCACATGTTTCGGTGAGATTGTGAGATCAAATTTTGTGCATCAATTTAATTAATTTTAATGATCTAGATTAAGTGTGTGTGAATGCGATTAAATGTGTGCAAACTCGATTAAGTATGTGTAAATGCGATTGATCTAAATTGGTCTAGGTGACATTGTGATATCAAATCTTGTGAATCAATCTAATAAATTTAATGGTCTATATTGATCTAGATTAAGTGTGTGCGAATGGGGTTAAATGTGTGGGAACGTGTTTGATCTAGATCATTAAAATTTATTAGATTGATGCACAAGATTTGATCTCACAATCTCACCTAAATAGGTGTTCTCATATGAACCCTCTTCTCTCTCTCTCTCTTTCTCTCTCTCTCTCTCTCTCTCTCTATATATATATATATATATATATATATATATATATATATATAATTTGTGGTGCTGTGCATAATGGTCCAAAAGCAACAAATGGTGGAATCTTTCATCTTTGTCCAGAAATGATTTGTATATTAGCCGAGAAAGTAAAACTTGACGGAAAATGCTTTTTATTTTTATTTTTTATTTCTTTTGGTATTTTTCCTTCCGTTTTGAGAAAAATCATTTCTTTTGGGTCAAAATATTGTAAAACTTGCCAAAATATAAATGGTACCCTAGAAATCGTATAATAATATCGTTGCCGTCGTTTGTCATAGATCATTATCGTACCCTAGACCTCCCGAAAGTAACCGGATACCAATGAACCACAAGCCACTTGGTTAAATTGTGGCATGAATAATTTTTAAATATCTATTTTGTTCCTAGTATTATTGTGGCATGATCATTTTTTGTCTTTTATCAATAAAATTGTTTAATTGCACTTAAATACAAGGGCATTTCGATTTTCAAATCGGAATTTTTTCAAAAAATAAAAAATATATCGGATCAACCCATTTTGTAAAAAAAAAATATCAAAATATCCTTGTATTTAACGTCATTTCAACGATTTTGTTGACATAGGACCGTACCATAAATGAGTTGACTCGCTACGCTATTAGTCATTACAACAATTTTGTAAGTATTACTCGCTTCACATGAATCAATCTAATGTAAGACTAGTTGTTGTTGTTATTATTTCGCACCACAACCATAGATTTATTATTTATTTATTTCCCCAATTAATTTGATACAAGACATGGTGGATTAGTGGTTGGAGGTTTGGTGGTAGGGCATACCCTAATTTAAGAACTAAATAATGCACGCAGTTGTGCTAATTTTTGAAGGTTTTGTTGCAATTCTTCTTTATAGTAGTAACAACTAGTATTGTCTTAAATGATTTATTTAGTAGTTGTTATTAGTTGTTTGAATGGGTATAGTATATTTATTGATTGTATTGAAAATTATAATTATTCATTAATAAATTGATATTTTATTATTTCTTACTTACAAAATGTGAAATGTGAAATCTCTCTGACATGATGATAGACGGATAAATTACGATGATTCAACAATTTATTAGGTGTTAGGACTAATGATTAGTTGGCCAGAGCATATGCTATGTTGAACTTATACTATGAATATGTTAGAGTGTGTTAAAAAAGTACAATATAAAATTTAACATTAACTTTGTTCAATTAATCAAGAATTCAGTTCTGGCAGAAGTGGTAACATGAGGAAGCATGGATCACGCCAAACTGGAAAAATTAATAGGGTTTTGTGTTAGTAAAAATTATGATTGGTTACTATGCATTAAGGGTGCTTCATATTTCTACCACATGTCATATTTATGGATTCTTGAAATAGCAGTTTTGGATACTTCCTCTAAAATTGCTATTGCACCAGTTAATCCAACATTTCTGCCATATAAGTCATATGTATGAATTTTTGAAATATTTACTTTTATAAAAAAAAAATTGATAATCTTGCATTGATATACATTAGGATACCGAATTATACTTTAATAAATTCTAAAACACTAATTTAAAATTACACATTAGTTATGAGACTATTCACGCAATGCACGTGTGATAACTAGTTTTCTAATGTAAATCAAAATGTACACAAATTATTAATTATACCAAAGTTAATGTCACTAAAATTATCAACTGTACTTTAATATAAAATTTGCAATTTTTCTTAAAATTTGTATACTATTTTTAAAATATATATATTTAGAAAATGTCAAGCAATATCAGTTATTCCCACAATCCCACATCATTAAGAAAATTATTTTCCTTTTCTTTTTAAGTTGTGTTTGAATCCCGGAAAATGATTTTTGTCGGGTTTCAAGTATTTGGCAAGGGGAGGAAAATGAGAGTAACGGAAATTGATTTCCGGTGAAAAGGAAAACAAAGTCAATTTTTCGAAAAATAAATTTCCCTTTTTTAGGGAAAGTAATTTTCCAGGATTCCTATTTCATCTCTTGCGTTGCGTCTTCATTTTCTTCCTACCAAAGAGAAACTGCAACTTCTTCACCTTCTTGCCCACTGCCGGAAATTGATTTTCAGTGACCAATGCTAGAGCCGAAGTTGAAAACTAGAGTCGGAATTCCAGTTTCTGACGAAAATAAAAACTTTGGTTTCAAACCGAAAACTAGAGCCAGAGCTCTAGTTTCTGACGGAAACCAAGCTCTAATTTTCGAAACGTAGCTATGGTTTCGAACAAAAATCATATGAAATTTGGATTTCGTCATAAACGAGAGACTAGAGATATGCATATTCTTTTTTTTTTTTAATAACACTCATTTTATGGATGACACTCACTTTTTTTTTTTAATAAATAACATTCATTTATATATATATATATATATATATATAAATACACACATAAATTATACAATTTTACTCATTTTTCTGAGAATGAACCAAACACACAAAGACTATTTTCTGAAATGCAACCAAACATTAGAAATGAAAATATTTTTTGAAAAATGATTCATTTTCTAGAAATTATTTTTCTTGTTTCTAAACACATCCTTAAATAAATAAATAAAAATAAAAAAACAAAACAAAAAAAACAAAAAAAAAAAAACAAAAAAAAAAATAAAGAAAGAAACATGTTAACATTACATGTGACAAAAAAGAATATTATTATTGTCATTTGTTCATACACTTGAGTGCCAATATATATCTTACATGGCAAACTATCGATTGAAGGGTAATCTCATATAAATTAATTACATTGTTAGCTTTATAACAATAAAGTTATAAATTTTGACTCGATCTTAATAACTTTTTAAAAGTATTATTCAATAATTAAGGGTAAATCACGGACTCATGAAAAAGAATCAAATTTATAATCCTTTTATATGAAAAACTCCACTTACTCAATCACATATTTCGAAATATCCTCTAATCTTCCTAATTATTCATAATATAGTCATGATTTGTTTTTAGAAGGAAATTTTTTTAAAAAATATATTATGATTATATTATGAAACTAAAAATAAAAATAGATAGTCACGTTTTTAAAATAAAATAATAGTTTTATGCTTGAAAGTTGAAACCTTCAGATTTGGTTTTGACCGTAGGATGAAGAAGTACGATCCGACGGCGATATCACATGGCTTGTCCCCTGCGGAGCCAACATGAGACGAAATTATGCGGGGGCCACCTTTAGCCTGCTTCCATATCCTAAATCACTCCGACACCTCCTTAACCTTCCCTTATTGACCCCTAACCTGCAGACCAAATGCTTTTTTATTGGCTTTTATAATTTAATTAATAATTAATAATATTAATATAATAATGTTTATTATCTTATATATATATATATATATATATATATATATATATATATATATATATATATATATATATAGAGTAAATACCCAAAATGGTCCCTTGACTATAGCTAAATTCACAAATTGTTCATCGACTTCTAATTTCAACCAATTAAGTCCTTAACTTTGCAATTTTAACACAATTTGGTCCTTTGTCTATTTGACCGTTTGTTGACTGCGCTTTTTTAGGATATATATGTAATTTCATGGTCCATCGTCGGTTTTTAAGGTTCCGGTTGCATTTCTAGACAGCACTGTTACATTTGAATCCACTGTCGGCGCTGCACCTCATGCCGGAGAGATTATAGCTTTTGATAGATAGATCGCCGAAATCCCTGGAGTGGCTCTTCGAGAAAGTCGTGACTCCAAGCAATGTAGGCAAGCTGAACCGGCTCGGGATCCCCAAGCAGCAAGCGAAGAAGCACTTCCCCCCCTCCGAAATGGCGCTGTCACCTCCAAGAACGTTCTCTAAGTTGAACCGGCTCGTGATCCCCAAGCAGCAAGCGAAGAAGCACTTCCCCCTCCGAAACAATGATGTCACCTCCAAGAGCGTTCTCTTGAACTTTGCATGTGAAACTACATATAGACAGAGGACCAAATCGTGTCAAAATTACAAAGTTAAGGACTTAATTGGTTGAAATTGAAAGTCGAGGACCAATTTGTGAATTTAGCTATAGTCGAGGGACCATTTTGGGTATTTACTCATATATATATATATATATATATATATATATATATATATATATATATATATATATATATATATATATATGCTAATGATTTTGTGGTCTAGCGATACAAAGTGACTCTCAAATGGAATGTCATGAGTTTGATCCATAGTGGGGCGGTATTGACAAACATAGATGAAGGGCCAAAGAGCAAAGCATAGGCGAGGGACGATGGACTCTTGGGGTTGGCAGCAACTAGCGATCCCCGCAAGTCAACTTCGGGCCCTGACCAGTGTGCCTTGACTTGATCTCAAGGCCAATACCACCTCTTTTTTAGAAGTTTGTTATTAAGCGCAAATTATGCTCGGAAAACATGTTCACCATGAATGATGAACACGGGCCAAACGGCATCGTTTTTACGGAAAAAATAAATAAATTTAGTTAATGTGTTGTTAACGGTGTTTTGCATTTTATGTTCAGATTATGAATTTACATTTATTAAATTATAAATTTTCTGTTATGAGACTATGAATTTACAGTATGTAATTATGAATTTTCTGTAAATTCATAATCTCATAACAAAAAATTCATAATCTCATAACAGAGATTATGAATTTTCTGTTATGAGATTATGAATTTACATTTATTAAATTATGAATTTTCTGTTATGAGATTATGAATTTACAGTTATGTAATTATGAATTTTCTGTAAATTCATAATCTCATAACACAAAATTCATAATATCATAAAAGAATATTCATAATTTCATAAATGCACATTCATAAATCTATGCCTGCACATTCATAATTTATGAGTGTTGAAGAAGCTTGCACGAAGAGGAAGTGAAACCGCGAAATGTGAAAATGAAGAAGAAAAATCATGCTGTTAATTTAAAAAAAAAAAAAAAGAAAAAAAAAAGAAGATAACGGTGTCGTTACCGTTGGAACTGTGTTCACCATGATTCCATGGCATAACAATTGGTTATTAAGGGCTTTGGCCTTGTATATTTAATAATTATCATTGTCATAATCTAGACATAATCATGTTCTCTCCATTACACAACCCGTATTACACAAACATCATGTCCTTTTACCACACAATCTTGTAATACTCCAACATTAATCCAAATAATATTCTTACAAGTTGTCTTTATTATTTCACCACCTTATATTCACTACATGTTTTTATATATCAAATTATTATAAATCATTTTTGAATTAGATAATAATAATTGAAAATGTTGTATATACACATTTTGTAAAATTTTTGATATAATTTTTAATCAATCAAACTTTGTGATATATATATATATATATATATATATATATATATATATATATATATATATATAGGGAAGGGTTCATGTGCGGGTATAGCTTCTCGTGCGGTTGTGCGGTTAGATTTGAGTCGTTGATCAAATCTAGATCAGTGACTCAAATCAATGAAAATTAAAAAAAAAAAAAAAAAAAAAAAAAACGCGTGTCCGGAAGAAAGCAACGCACCTTTAAGTGTTAGATCTTCCCAAACTCATGTACATTAAGTACAAAACTCATGCACATTAAGTACAAAACTCACGCACATTAAGCACAAAATCCACGCATTTAAGTATTAACTCACAGACCTTAAGTTTCGACAACTACTGACATTAAGCACAAACTCACGCATATTAAGTAAACTCACGCACATTAAGCACAATCTCACGCACATTAAGCACAAAACCCACGCACTTTAAGTATTAACTCACAGACTTTAAGTTTCAACAATTACTGACATTAATCCCTAACCTCACACACATTAAGCACAAACCCTACGCAAATTAAGCACAAACTCCACTCACATTAAGAACAAATCTCACGCACGTTAAACACAAAAGCCCACACTTTAAGTTTTACCAACTACTCACATTAAGCACAATTTCACGCACATTAAGCACAAAACTCACGCACCTTATGCACAAGACTCACGCATCTTATATACAAAACTCACGCACATTAATCACAAAACCGCTCACATTAATTTTGACCTAGATTCAAAAATTACAAAATTGCCACCGCGCTTTTTTTAAAAATTTTGGTAATCCTGGACGTTGATTTAAGCGAGATGAATGACCCAGATTAAACCACACAACCGCACCTGAGCACTCTAACCGCACCAGAACCTAATTATATATATATATATATATATATATATATATATATATATGAACAAATATTAGTGTAAAAGAATTCAGAGTTGAAAGTATAAATATAGATGAATTAAATAGATATTTTATGTAGAGTCAGTAGCATTCAAAAAAATAGATATTTTATGCGGGATGCACCAACGTTCAAAAGTTCATGTAGCATGTTAATTACTTTAACGCGCATTCCTCACAATAAAATTAATTAATTAATTAATATTCACGGGCTTAGTTTAATAATTTAATAGGCGATATTTGGTAGAAGAGACCAAAGAACCTCGTCGGCAATCTGTGATTAGTCTTTAAAACTCTATGAAAGTCATGATTGAATACACCCCCCTTAGTTGGATGACTGATTTTAAAATTTAAAGCATTTTCTTTCAAAAAAAATAAAATTAAAGCATTTTAGTTATAGTAGTTAAGTTACGTGAAAATTGACTAAGGGTGTGTTCGGTTCGCACATGGGAATCAGAATCGGAATCGGAATGAGATTCAAATACTTGGTAATGATAATGAGTTTTGGTGTAAGTATTTTGTATGTTTGGTAGTAGGGTGGAATTGTAATCATTACCAATATTGTTGTTTGGTTATGTATGATCCTATAATGGGAATAAATGTTTTAAAAATACAAGAACAAAAAATCAAAACAATTTATTCCAATACAAAGACATCCAAAGCACCAATATGGAAAAAAAATAAAAAACAAAAATCTAAAAGCATTAATCCAAACTTAAAAATCAAATTACCAATTAGGAGGGGAATAATGGCATGAAACCTTATTTTAGTAGAAAATGGGGGTGTGTTTGGTTGACCGGTTTATGATTCAGGAATGGGTATGAAAGTCATTGTTATTGTTTGGTTGACAGGTTTTTAGAACACTACTATGGGTTTGGAATACTCCATTAATGAAAAAAACAATTCCCTTATTTTATAAGGGTTTCATTCCAGGTTGTTAGATCATACATAATCAAACAACAATATTGAAAATCATTCTCATTCCACCATATTACCAAACATGCAAAATATTTTCACCAAAACTCATTACCATTACCAAGTATTTGATACTAATTTCAATTCGGATTCCCATATTCGAACCAAACACACCTTGGGTTTTCTAATTAAGGGGATAATCAATCCCAGAGTAATGCTCTAGAAACCTGTCAACCAAACAATAACAACGACTTTGATTCAAATTCCTTATATCTAAAACTATGAGCCAAACACACCCTAAAATATAAATGTTACTAGTGTAATGTTATATGAATAAGTCATTATATTTTGTACAAATTCATTATTTAACCTAATATACTTACTTTATTCACTTACTTTTTTTTTTTTTTGTGAGAATTTCAATTAATTCAACTAATTAACTAAATTAATGAAAAATGACTTACTCAATCTGAAACTCGAAAGTAAGTATTTCGATTTATTAGTGATTGATTTTACTTAATTAAAAAATTAGCTAAAATAATTTAAAATAAATTGAATGAACATTATACAGGTTATTTTACATCATCATCATAATAATAATAATAATAATAATAATAATAATAATAATAATAATAATAATAATAATAATAACAACAACAACAACAACAACAACAACAACAACAACAACAACAACAACAACAACAACAACAACTTATTACACTATTGGATGTTGTTCAGTGCTCTTTTTGTCGATTTTGGCTTCTCTAATAACTGGACCATTGGATGTTGTTTGGAGGGCGTTTCAATCTTTTGGGAGTTGGAGTGTTATTTCCTGATTTTGTTGGTGGGTTCAATGCTACACTGGGTTCCTTCTAGTGTTCATGATGATGGAGTTAGGACGATGTTGGATTTGGTCATGGTGTGTTAGTGTGTTTGTTTGTTGGCCTTTTTTTACCATATAATCGTACTTGTCACTTTGTTTGATTGAACTTTGTTCTACTTTCAGATTATATTATCATTCTTGTTGTTAGTTTGTACGTATTTTAAGTTGCATGTTTTGCCATGCTCATTGTAGTTGCAGCTTTGACTGCTCGCTTGTATTAGATGCATGCTTTCCTTTTGTTCGTTTTGTCTTTGAGAGAGTTGGATTTTTAAACTTTCTGGACCTTGTTCTTTCTTTTTTATTTTTAATAAAGCTCGTCTACTTAAAAAAATATATATAAAACAAAACACAGCACAATACACTTGTAAATCGCCAAACAATCAAACATCTATCTCAATTTACAAAACAAATAAATTCTAAACACGTAATTCTATGAAATAAAGATCTCTCTTAATTAAATGTTCTCTAACACTTATAAACGGTTTTGATTCTATCGAGCAACAACAACTTCATATTTGTACACATTTTTCTAACAAAAGGTGTAGAAAGGAATAATTGATGAATGCCAAAATCATATCTCACTTTTTCCTTCACCATCCTCTTTCTTCCTCAAAATAATGTGAGGTATTGAAATGGATATATAATTGTCCTTTTGGGCGTGGGTGGTGGTTGTTGGAGTGTTGACTGAGGAAGTGGAAATGAAAAGCATATGGTATAATAATAATAATAATTGATTATTTGAGAGTTGATAATTGACCCTTCACTAACTGGAATTGACATTTATATAATTATAATTAGGATTAGTTTGATTGGTGCCACGTGTCGTAGCACAAAACATCCTATTTGACACCTCTTTTGCATACAAGTATGTCGACAGGAATAACTGTAGTCTTTAACTACGCAATTGAATTCTCCATGTTCTAGAAATGTGCATAAAAAGTTGGTCACGCTTTGGTTTAAAAGAAGACCTAACTCCTACTATTGGAGATGGCAATTTACATCGTGCACAAGGACGCGCATTGTATTGTGCGCCCTCATGCAAAACGACGTCGTTTCATATAATTGTATAAATAAATACACATAATTGTATAAACAAACACACATAACTATATAAATAAATACATATAATTGTATAAATAAATACACATAATCACGTCAACTTCCTACCGCGCCTTCCAAAACGACGTCGCTTTGGGAGGCGCGAGGCGCACAGTGCTATGTGCGCCGTGATGCAGGGTATAACGATTGATTTGAGATAGAATCAAAGTCAATCTCCAGAGAACTGCACTTTAATACTAGAGTAACACTTGTGTGAAACCGTCTTACGAGTCTCAATCTTTGAAATGAGTCGATCTTTGATTAATAGGTTAAATCTTTAATTAATATATCAATTTTTGACCTTATTAATCAAAGACCCGGTCGGTCTTACAGACTGAAACCCGTGAGACAGTCTCATAATATTAAGGGTTTTTTCCCCTTTTTTCGTCAATTCTTTATTTCCATTTTCCAAAAAGAAAAAGTGAATTCCACTTGGAAAAGTAAACAAAAGAATAAATAAATAAATAAATAAAGAGAGAGAAATTATAATTTTGATGGCAAATTAAAGTCTTTTATATATATATATATATATATATATATATATATATATATATATATATATTGGGTAGATCGTAGATAGGTATGTCAAAATGAACCATTATTTTTAAAAAATCACAGTTGGCTACAATTATTAATGTTAGGGGTGAGCAAAAATGGGTTAAATATTTCATCCACATCTACTTAAAGCGGATAAGATAAACATCTATTTAATGAATCTGTTACTAGTGGATTGGATGTGGATGTGACTTTTTAAAATTCAACAACTCTACTAATGTAGTCCACTGTTGAGTGTTTTACGACGGATGTATATAGCCCAAATCTGAAATTATAATTCAATCATAAATTTTAAATTTTCTACACTTGGCATAGGGTTTTAGATCTATTTCTCAATTATCATTTCTAACTTTTTGCCAAACTATCTTTTCTTCAAGTTAGATTTGTTTTTCTTTATGGTGTTACAATCACAAACTCAACACTACTGAAGATGAATGAAGATTTGTAATTTGAATTTTAAATTAATTATTTATATTTTAAAATTGAATATTTGTTTTTTTTAAAAAAAAAAAATTAGTGAGATGCTTGAAAATTTGTGGTTTTAATTGTTGAATGCTTGAAATCTTATAGTTATAATTTATTTTATTTTAAACTTAAAGTACACATTCTATCTGCATCCAATCCGTCACATCCGCTATTAACAAATCAAATTGAATTGGATCGGATCTATAACCCTAGAGGATGATTTTTTTCAAATTCACTTTTAGCGGATTAGATGCGAATTCACTCCAATTATACTACAATCTACTCCTCTCTCACCCCTAACTAATGTTATTCCACCTCATACTCCTCTTTTCTTAATAAAAAAAAATCCCTACAAGTCACAAATTCTTTATTTTTATCGACTCGTGACTTATTCTAAATAATTGAGGCTCATGTTTGAAAGAATGATTAGAGTGATTGGGTGATATACTTACTCCATCCACTCTAGTGATGTCAAGCGGGTTGTGTCATGTCGGCTCGACTCATACCTACATGGGGTTGGTATGGCATTAATGTGGCATTGTGTTGTGCGCATGCGCTAGCCCACATTAGAACACGAGTCATGCTTGCCCATCCCACATGTTTAGAAGGAAAATGATACTTAATTGAATTCTCTAATTCTATTATCAACTTCTACTCTTTTACTTAAATTTTTGATGTAGACATTCTTTTTGGGATTCACAATTTGTAACATATATATAGGTACTCTATCTGTCTCATTTTATCTTCATATTTACTATTCATTAGTCAAACCAACTCTTTATTCTTTATTTATTTTCTTTAGTATTTTTTTTACTTATTTTTAAATTTGATTTTGTGTGTTTAATAGTACCTTTAATGTAGTTTATAAATATATAAATTTTGTATACTAATACTAAACTTAATATTATGAAAAATTGGATTAAAAATAACTCCAGTCAATGCTCGTTAATCGAACCAGACACATAAAATGGGACGAAGGAAGTAATTGATTATCTTATACATTGTAATAGAGCCAGTAGCATTCAAAAAAAAAATTGATTATCTTATTTTGTATTCACAGGTTCCTTTCAGATACTGCAGTCACACAATATTAACATATTAGGATTTGATGACCAATTGTATTATGTGTTTTGACTTAGAAACACAATTTATATTTTAGAAGTTTACAATTCCAATACTAAAAATACACAATTTATACGTCGTTTTGGACCATGTTATTAAAAATAACAAAGGTTCTATTTGGTTGGTTATGTAACATTCTTACGTTTGGTTGTAGTTATGTAAATTTCTCATGATATCAAATATACTTTCCATACTAGGATCTGCTCAGGACACCTCATGGTCTGACAATATCAATATATATATATATATATATATATATATATATATATATATTCCATGTTAGATTTTTTCATGTTTTGAAAGAAAATGTGATTTCCTCAACATCTTTATGTATTGTGAGATTTTCTTGTCTTTTACCTACTTTGCCATTTGATTTTTATCTTTTTCACACAACATTATTTCTAATGATATTAATGATAATAAATTACATTATTTATTTTTAAAAGAATAAATTATATTATTATAATTATATATTTTATTATAATAATATACTCCGTAATAAATATTATTATAAATATTTGATCTTTCAGTAAGATGTTAATTGGAAACACCTTACGACTTACGAGAAGTGCTTAAAAGTAGCATCATAAGGTGCTTAACCTTTCGATAATCACCGAAAGATTAAGCAATATAGGTGCTACAATTAAGTATGTAAGAGGTGGTTAAAATCAACACATCTCGTAAGGTGCTTTCAATGCACACTCCTAACATCAACCATGAGGTTCACTCTTAAGCATACACTATTGTAAAATCTCATATATGTAGTTAGAGCATCTCCTATAATTGTGATTTTTGAGGAGTTTTTAGGAAATAGAAGATGAAGGGGAGGAAAAAAGAAAACAAATCTGGAAAACCAAAAAAAAAAAAAAAAAATCATATTAACGCGTCCGATTAGGCATTATAGTTGCTCCGCACGCGACCAAATACAAGGCATATTTAGTATTTACACATAGTGGGACTTAGGAGAATTTTTATTTTTCACTCTCCACCCCTTCTTTCCTCCACCTAAGCTTGCTACCCTCAAACATCGAACAAAAACCATTCTAAATATACTCATGGAGATGCTCTTAAACAACTTTTCTAAACCAAGGTTTTTACCTTTAATTTACCTAGGTAAAGGTAAAAACATTTTTTTTATGGCAAATTATGCTGTGCATCCGTATGCATCATGCATGGTGCATACGGATGCAAAAACGACGTCGTTGTTTTATTAAAAACGCGCGTCTTACTTAAAAAAAAAATCAGTTTCAATTTCCAGCAACAACATTATATTGTACATAATTTGAACTAAAATTCCAGAATCGATGAACTAAAATTTCAGAATCGATTAACTAAAATTCCAGAACCTATGAACTAAAATTCCAGAATGAATGAACTAAATATCCATAATGAATGAACTAAATATCCAGCATGAATGAAAAAAAAATCAGTTTCGATTCACATCTAAATATCCATAATCAATGAACTAAAATTCCAGAATTTATAAACTAAAATTTCATAATCAATGAACTAAAATTCCAAAATCTATGAACAACATAGTGTTGTTGAGGGGAATCTAAATTGAAATTTTTTTTTTAAAAAAATGGGATGAGCGTTTTTAATAAAACGACATCGTTTTGCATGGTGCATACGGATGCAGTGCATAACGATCCTATTTTTATGCTCAAAATTTTCCTCCTTAACGGGTGCCCTAAGAGGAACGTGCTTAGCAGAGGAGTCCAATACCCGTTTTATAAACGGGTCAAACCCACGGAAAACCACCAAAACCTCCATTACCAGCACCTCAAAGTCTGAAACTGAGCCTAAAGCCCTAAACCCTAAGCCTCCATTAGCAACACTCGAAACGGCACCGTTTCGCAGGATGAATGCTTATAGCTGGAGCGGTAATGGAGCCAATGAATAGAGCCAATATTGTTGCTTCAGCGCTGCTCGAACAATGTTCCTTCTTTTCCAAAGGTTATTGCGTATCAGACACAGAAGCAACTCTCACCGCGTAAGCCCATTTTCACACAATTTTTTGATATTTTTTAGTGATCTCCTTTGCTTTTTCCAATGCCCATTTGCCAGAAACGCCAAATTCACTACTTTTGACGGAATTTTCTTCGATGACGAAACGATGAAGAAAATTGTGCGTGAAGGTAAGTGGGATGATTCTAGAATATTGCGACTTTTCGACTCTGCTTTAGCTCCCATTTGGGTCTCCAGAATCCTGGTGGAGTTGAAACGAGAGCCTAGGTTAGCTCTTAACTTGTTTAATTGGGCAAAAACGCGGAGTTCATTTCGTCATACGACAGAGAGTTATTGTCTGATTGCTCACATTTTGTTTTGTTCAAGAATGTACAATGATGCGAGCAGTGTTCTAAAAGAATTGATTAGTTTGAATAATGGGAACAAGGCCACAATTCCTTGTTCTGATATACTTGATATCCTGTGGTCAACTAGGAATGTCTGTGTTCCAGGTTATGGGATCTTTGATGCTTTTTTCAGTGTTATGGTTGAATTGGGGTTTCTAGAGGATGCTTATGGGTGCTTTTTAAGGATGAGAAGTTTTAGAGTATTTCCGAAAACCCGATCCTGCAATCATCTTTTGGATAGACTTGTAAAGGCAGGAGATCAAGATTTCTCTTGGCGGTTTTTTGAGGATATGATTGCTGCTGGGCCTTCTCCTAACGTTTATACATATAATATAATGATTGGTTATTTGTGTAAAGAAGGGGACTTGGATGCTGCAAGAAGATTATTTGTACAGATGAAAGAGAACGGGGTTAATCCTGATGTTGTTACGTATAATTCTCTTATTGATGGGACTGGAAAGCTAGGGGAGCTTCAGGAAATGGTTTCTATGTATGAGGAAATGAAGGAAGCTGGATGCCCTCCATGTGTAGTAACATATAATACTTTGATTAATTGCTTTTGTAAATATGACAAAATGGACTTGGCATTTAACTATATGAATGAGATGAAGAAAAGTAGTCTAAAACCCAATGTTGTGACTTATAGCATATTTGTCGATGGTTTCTGCAAAAAAGGGATGCTGCAAGAAGCAATGAAATTTTTTATTGACATGAGGCGAGTCGGTCTCATTCCCAATGAGTTCACTTACACTTCTTTAATTGATGCAAACTGCAAAGCAGGGAAAATGGGCGAAGTTTTGAACCTAGTCAAAGAGATGTTAGAAGTGGGGATTGAGTTGAACATAGTTAGCTACACGGCATTGCTTGATGGCCTTTGTGAAGAAGGGAAGCTTAGAGATGCCGAAGAAGTTTTTAGAATAATACTAAAAGATGGGATCATCCCTAATGAAAAATTATATACTGCTCTTGCACATGGGTATATGAAATCGAAAAGGTTAGAAGATGCTATGAACATTTTGGAACAAATGAAGGAAAAGAGTATCAAGCCAGATGTATTACTCTATGGAACTATTGTATGGGGTCTTTGCAACCAAGGAAAGTTTGAGGATGCAAAGATTTTTTTTGATGAAATGGAGGGGCAAGGTATAGAAGCAACTTCTGTCGTATATACTACACTCATTGATGCTTGGTTTAAGGCTGGAAAATCCACAGAAGCACGCAACCTGCTAAGTGAGATGCAGAAAAGAAATATTGCCCCAACTGTAGTGACATATTGTGCAGTAGTTGATGGTTTGTGTAGTTCAGGGTTTGTTCAGGAAGCAATTGATCATTTTAATAATATGCCAAACATTGGTTTGCAACCTAATCTGATGGTTTACACAGCACTTATTGATGGTCTCTGTAAAAATAAATTTCTAGAGGCTGCTAAAAACCTTTTTGATGAAATGCTTGACAAAGGTATGCTTCCTGATAAAGCGGCTTATACATCTCTGATTGATGGAAACATGAAGCAGGGAAATGTTCAAGATGCCTTGCTTTTGAAGAAAAGAATGATTGAAAACGGTATTCAGCTTGATCTTCTTGCCTATAGCTGTTTGATTTGTGGTCTTTCAAGAAATGGTCAAGTGGAGCAAGCAAGATGTTTGCTTGATGAGATGATTGAGAAGGGCGTTTCTCCCGATGGTATTATTTATCAGTGTCTCATAAGAAAATATTATGAACTTGGTAATACAGATGAAGCTCTTTTCTTGCAGAGTGACATGGTGAAAAGGGGCTGTACGGCCATAAAAAGTGAAAATGATGTTCAAAATACATCTAAACTTGGTAGTTACAAATGTCACAAGTGAATATGATGTTCAAAATACAAACCTAAGAGTGTAATTATTTGCCATGTAGCATTTTCATATGAAGGGAAAGAGTGAAACCTAAAGAAACTGCTGTCTGTTTCTATGCCAACACTTCTTGATCTTCCAAACTATGGTGAGTAGTGCCTCTTTCATCTTTAATTGCTGACTTTTTAGGTCCAACTTTGTGAAGTTATATTTCTTCACGTTTTAGGTCTCATAACTGCTTGTTCTGTCATTGCATAGGTGATACTGCCTTATATACATGCATGGGACCTGGTTAAAGTGATAACTGTCATATGTGAATGATTCTATGGTGAAAGGCTGGATTTGCTCTTCCAGCTATGTTATCATCATTGACAGTTAGGCCATGATTCAAGCCTTGAAAACCTGTTTGGAAATTAGAGTTTAGGTTACCTGCATATTTATCCTCCAAATCCTGCATATTGTGGCAGCCTTGCGCACGGGGTCTGACCTTAATGATATTGCTTTTGATGCAGAAACAACGGTAACTCCTCAGTGTTTTAGGTAGAAATTTTATTATATGTAGGAGTTGAATAATCAGTGGAATGCTTTGTTTTTTTCGAGTATTGTTTAGCTAACAGGATCATACTGAAAAGAAGTTGAATATGTACTTATCAATGAAAAAGAAATCCTTTTTTGAAAAAAAAAAAAAAAAAAAAAAAAAAGAGCAAAGGGGTGGTTTTAATGGTTGGTATGTACCTACCAGTTATATCTAGAGAATGTATGACTGCAACTAAAGTAGCTGCGCTTGTGTAATAGAACACTTCCTAGCAATCAGAAAGTCAAACTATAAAGTGCCCTGTAGTTTCAGTAATGAGATGAGTAAAAAAAGCCTTTAGTTAACGGCTCCACCTAGGAAAGTGAAGCTGCATAATAGCTTATCAAAATGCCTTTATAGAGTATATGTTGTGATAAATGAAAAGTGTGATCTGTTTGTCTTCGGGGCACATGAACTAGAGTAGATGACTTGTATAGCTGGAGCAAGCCGGTTATCCATTCATTAAGTTTTTGTACATTCTTATTTTCATCTGCTCATTGCTACACTTGCACACACAGATATCGTTATTTGTTCTAGCCTTATTGAAGTGCTCTTACAATTTCCTAGAGTCTAATAATGGTTGATGCTTGTATTGAATATTGATCAGCAAAGAGAGCGTAAAAGTGTAAAAGATTCCAGGAATTTGATCCACACCTGCGTGTTTTGTGTATTTTGTTGACTAAGTTTTCTTGTTTTGCATACAGAGTGCATTAGCGGCTTGGAACACGAATGATGCTGTCGCAGGATCTCCATGCCAAAAGAAACTTGTGTAGTGGACAGGCATGCTTATAGATCTGTGATTATTTTGGTAAGTCCTTCAAAGTTGACGAGACTGGAATTTTTTACCCCTTGCCTCTTACTCAACTGTTATAAACTTGCAGAGATACATGTAAAGTACCTCGGAAGGGCATTAGAAGCAAAGTTCGCAAGTGAAGACCCTCATCACCCACCCTGCATTCTTATGTATTTAAATCAAACGATGTATTGTGGATTGCTCATGAAACATTGAGATTTTGTAAGGACTTGATGATGATACTTTTGAAGTTGAGCATTCAGGTTGAGAAACCCATAGGATAGGAATACAGCAAATTATTCTGTGGACCAAGATAAGCCTAGGTCGAAATGTTTGCAATTTGTATATTATGAATATACAATGTTAATATATACAAAGTATATAATTTGTCATTTTGTTTTTTCAAGTTCTTTTCATATACTACAATTATACAATATTAATAAATTAAGATTTGACAATCATGTATGGTAATTCACAAATTTCTCGTATTTTGATTTAGAAATACAATTTATATTTTAATGTTCACAATTTTAATATTAAAAATACACAATTTATACGTACATCGTTTAGGAGGTGGGGCCTAGTCCATGGTATAACAACTCATAGAGTATCATGTAATAATAAAGAAAACCACTGCCCTGCCAAATAATGGGGTTGCGGATTTGTTTACATAAATAGAAAGCAGGATAAATGCATTGAGAAATTGAACATTAGGCAGCAAGCTAGCTAAGCTCTCTTTCCAAAAACATTCTATTCGCATCAATGTCACCACCTTTGAGCAATTGAATACACATCCCTTCTATACCCAAAAAAATACAGTACACCCACCATAAAATAATAAGTAGGGTATGATCCCCAACAAAATGGGAAATAATCATACTCATCAGACAATGTTTCCATTCTGTAATATAAAACCAACCATCCAATCTCATCTCGTCAACCCGTGATTTCAATCCCATGTACAATCTTCCAAGTGGCTACCACAAACCATGTCCTGCCATATCACCATACATTTCATCACTCATATGGACAAACAAAATTGCAGTGAAACGACTATAAAAGCAGGTGGCCATCACGATAAACGAACCCTCTTAACAAATTTCATGGTTTTCTTTCTTTCTTTTCTTTTTTTTTTGGAAAATGTTGTGTACTCCCATTTTCTACTCCCAATTTTCTCTCACCCCCGACACATCAGGGAGTAAAATTGAGAAAGTAAGATTTGGGAGTACATGTAGTAAAAAGCTTTTTTTTTTTTTTTTTTTTTTTTGGGGCGGGGGGGGGGTGGGGGGTGGGGGGTGTAGAATTATGCTGATAGTTTGAGTGAATAAACCAGAAGAAATCTGGCTGTGAGCAATGGAATGAACATATGTCAACAATAGAGAGAGAACTTACTATCTTCGTGAGTTGGATGAGACCGCAGTGATCCTGACAGAAATGCAATTCATCTTAAGATGTTAGTCAATTGTTCTACATACTCCAGCACGTCATAAAACTATACATATAGTGTGTGTGTGTGTGTAGCAACTGTCAAATACCTGCCCTGCTGTAAGCCATGTGCATTCAGACTAGTTCTCCCATGAGATGATCCCTTGCTGTGAGAAGTGGACAAATCATTTTTGTCATAGTTAATTCCATTACCCACTGCATGTGGTACAGAAGATGCATCCCTAGTTTCAGAGGCATTCAGCTCCATTGGACCTCTGGGTTTTGCCAAAATTTTCACATTTGAAATGCCCCCTCCAGCACTGTAGGCACCATTGGAATGCTGACTTTGCATTGCCATCAACTGAGAAATGTCATCAGCAGTCTTCTTCAACCTGTGAGACTGAGCCATGGGAGTAACAGCAACAGAATGTATACGTGATGGATATACTGATGGTGCTGCAGTGGCTGCAGCAACTTTAGCCACAGCCGCTGTGGCTGCTATGATCTCTTGAGCTCCTTCTCGAAGCTGAATGTAGTCCCCATCAATCACAAATAACTGAAAGTAAAAAATCAAGATTAGTACTAGGAATACCATCAGAAATCAGCACAATTACAAAAAGCATGCACATACTTCAGGGTGACTCGAAACAAAGTCATCAAGTTTCCCATACTTCTTCTTGTAATCATGCCAGTGCAGGGGTGCAAGCAGTTTTCCAAGCCTATTTGGGAGCTGAGCATCACAAAGAACAAATGTTAATCATGAAATCATTTTGGCAGCAAAAATATAATGCTTTATGAAACCTAAAGAAAAGAATTCACTCATTGTAACTAACCGTTGAACTAATCCTAATTCGACCACTAGAGCCAGGTGGAATAGTGCGAACTATGCAAGCTAGTAATGATTGTTCATCAAGTAGAGTAGGCTCCACAGCTTTAGCAGCAGCATACGCATTTTTCTGGCCCATAGCAACCAAAGTTTCAGGTATAGCAGCGTTAGAGTTGGAATTCGTTACTTTCTCATTTAAGTTACTTGCTGGCTCTGGAACATTAGATGGCAATTTATCAGCAGCAGAGCTAACTTCTCCTGTCATCAATCCTTGGGACTCCAGCACAGGAATAGGTGAAGAGTTCACATTCTTCCCCTGCAAAGCAGTTATGAAGGACATAAAATAAACCTGTCTATTTAAAAAAAGCATTAAGACAATCTAACAATGCTACAAATATCCCTAATTAAAAACAATGTAGGAATTTCAATTCAAAGAAAATACCTGAAATTCATTATTTTGTTCGAGAGGATCCAGCCTTAGACCATCATGAAACTGGGAAGAGATGTGTTGCACAGAAGACTGAGTTTGAGGATCAGGAAGGTAGTTCTCATCAACAGATTGAGGAACCTGTACAAAAATTTAAGATGAATCAAGAAAACTACATGATAAGATATACACTACACCTATAAACCGCCATGCTGATCTGCTTACCTGCTGCCCCCCTTCACTGGAATGAGCTACAGAATCCTTTGGTTCAATCTCTTGGCTAATATTGGCATCCATATAATCTGAATGAATTGCATTCCCATTGACAGATGCTTCGTACTGGTAACTAGAATTAGATCTCAACAAGGTTGAGTCAGTTTGGAGAGGAGATTGGTTGTGAGAGGACAACTGTGAACCTTCCGACATAACCTTGAACAAAAAAAGAAAAAGAAAAGCAAGCTAACCAACAGCCACGCAACTATACTCATAGATTGGATACTATAAATATTCATCTGAAACTACCTGTTGGTTGGGCCATTGTTGGAGAGACGGCATTGCAGATGCTGGCACAGAGTGAAAATGAACAACATGAGATTGAGGTACAGAAGGGGGAATACCCTGTTGATGCACGACAAAAGGATGCAATGCAGTAATCTGGCCTGGAGGGATGTAGGTTGGCATCCCAAGTAAGGATGAAGGAGCAAGTGGAAGACCATGGATATGATCATTCTGGTATTTAAAACAAACATAAATTATTATAACTGCACTTTCAAAGAAATCCAGAATGAATGGAATACTAATGATTAAAAGGGGAAGTTCTACCTGAGTTGAAACATTCACTGCAGCAAATGAAGAAGAATTTTCATCATTTCCATTGGGTAGGTTGCCAGAGTTTCCACCAGGGGCATCATTTCCACTCTCATAAAGTTGGTTGTTAGCACTCTTCCCAATCTGAGTAGCATCTTTTAAATTTGCTTTAGAGACTTGAGAACCATCAGAGAAGGTGCCATTCCTTTCTCTAACCTCTGTCAATTCTATCTGGAGCTGTTGTATATGCAGATGTAGGCGCTCCATCTCAGCAGCCTATAATGGGAAATGTTTAATACCTAATACCAAATTACACCCCTATTTCTATTAAAAAATTACACTGCATAATATTTTACCAAATTAAACAAAAGACCATTCAAAAAGCAACATCATGGAGAAAAGAACTTGCGGACAAGAGCCATATAGGCCAATAACACTCTTCAAACACAATCCTTGCAGAGAATACGCAAACAAAAAAAAACAAAAAAAATCAGTGTAAGCCCAAAAAAAAGTGAAGCTAAAATACCTGTCTCTGGCAACCAAGCCAAAGCTGATTGCACTGCTCTGTTCGTTCACGTATTTCAGCTTGCTGCAAAGCATCAATTTCCTGAACTCGACCCATCCAAGCCTGGGCCTCCCTCATTTGCTCATCTTTGTAAACAATGGTCTCCTGAGCAATTCTATTCTGAAGGATGAAAAATAAAACTGGTCAGACTAGGCATATAACATCTATACCATTCTAGATATAATGATATATAGCTCCTAAACAAGTGTTACCATACTAATACTGATGAAATTCCATCTAAAACTGTGGAGAGAAACCAACCTGTTCTTGTAATTCCATGAACTGCCGCTCTTTCTCTTGAATATGTTCCTGAAGCTCATGGATTTGTTTAATGTACTGGTTTCTTTCAGCTTCAGAATTGTCTCTCTCTCTCCTACAAATCCATTAGCCTAAATTAGATTATATCACTACAAATCACAGTAGACAATCTTGAAACTCAGATGATTTTGGATTTTAAACTTAATTACTAACTACAGGTTACTAACAAGTTGGAATATCACTCAAAAACTCACATCAAATCCATCAAAACCTGAAATTTGTCACTAAATAAAGTACATATGATGAAATACAAACCCATCACCCCATATAGTTGTATCAGTTAAAAAGACATTATCATGGCTACATGACATCCAATTAAAAACACATGTGATACCTGTAAGTTTGCAGTTCTTTGCTTTGTTCTCTAAGTAGATCCTCTTTTGCCCAAGCCTGCTAAGGTAAATGAAAAAACATGAGATTTAATAAAAGATTCATGAAAAAAAACCAAAATTTCAAACCCAGCCCCAGCGAATAACATATAATCATATTTTCAAACCAACCGCCTCATTGTCCAATCTTATTGCATGCAACTCCCTTTCCTTCTCTTCCATTCTTCTTTCCAACTCATATATCTTCTGCTCTCTTTCACGCAGTTGCTCCTTCATAACCATGAAATCCAATTAAAAGAAAACACACATCCCATTAGCAAACAAAAAAAAAAAAAAACAAAAAAAAACCAAACACAAGTATCCATTTATACCCATACAGTCTTAGTAAGAAAACAGTGTTAAAATACCCATATGAATACTTGTACACTACTGTACGAACCTGAAGCTTAGCATTGGCATTTGAGTGTTCTTTGACTTGAGCATCAAAGGTATTCCTCATTTCCAAAATCTCAGACTTAGCAATAAGCTGAGCCCGAAGCTCAGTCTCCATTCTCTGCAACTCCTCTCTTTGTTTCGCCACAGTACTAAGTCTCTGCTGCAGAGGGTCATTGTCCAGGCTTCCATCAACAGTAATAGAGCAAAAGTCCACATCAGCCGGACCTCTCCCCTGCTGCACCTTTGATAAACATACCAAATTATCTTCATTTCCACTCACATTCAAATACTTTCCTAACAAATGAATCTCAGAAAGAGAACCCCAACAGAAAAAAACGGTGTTTTTAAGGTTAAAGAAAAAGGGTTCCCTCCTTACCTCGTATATCAATCTCTCATCCGTCTGCCCAAACTTCGAACGTTCCGTCTCCTGCAAAAACACGTACAAAACTCATTGATGGAACAATATCTGAGAAATGTAAATCAAACCTGGGCTATAGATCAGGAAAAAAGGCAATGCAGTAGATAATTCGGGTTGAATCCTCACCGATGGGTCGGACACGACCCGCCACTCCTTGCGAGAAACCTGAGGGGAGGACACGGGGAGAGAAACACCGCGTGCGGCAGCAACACCAGCCGCGGCCTCCATTGGCGATTGAATCGGTGGCAGGACCGGGACTCCGATTCCTCAGAAACCCTAGCTTTAAAACCCTCAAAAGTTAATAATTGAAAATTGAACCCCAAAAAAAAGAAGGGAAATCTAGAGAGAGAAAGAACAGTTCAATGAAGTCAATGAGTGTTTGAATCAGTTAATAATGTGTGAGAGCTTAGGTTTGAAAAAAAATGATCGAAGGCGAGAAAAATCGAGAAGAGGGTGACGCTCCCGCCATTTATAGGGCAATTGGCTGATGGGTACACGGACCCTCGCGTCACTTGGTATATCTTTCCTTTTCGATATTTTTTTATCGAAAATGAAAGAAAATTTACAATGTCTTAAGGCTAAAATGTCATCTGGCACCATAAATCATTCTTAAATATTTATGTCACACTGACGGTAATAATGTTGCCGGTAATAATAATACTGTAATAACATTATAAGAGAGTAACAATAGCTGTATTGCCTTTGTCTCAGTATAGAAAATACAGTGTGTTTGTCCAGAGTCTTGAACGTCCCCCACCAAGCTGAGGGGAGCTCCTACTTATACAAAAGCTGCTAACAATAACAACATGAAGCATGAATGCGGAGTTAAGCCTTTAATTCTCTCTCATCAATGGTGACATCAATGGTGGCTTCAATGGCAGTAAAGGTGACAGCCGTTGGAATTCTGCCCGTTGGGTTTCCATGTGGTGTCGGGTCAGATTCTGCTTATGATCCGGGTCGGGTGCCAGCACCATTCCATGTGGTGTCGGGTCAGATGCTGCTTATGATCCGGGTCGGGTGCCAGCACCATTATCCTGTCACCAGTCCCCCCTACTCCTGAGTCTACGAATGTGTTTGAGTTGACTAGGGAGTAAGACTAAATTTGCTTGATATCATGCTAAATCCCAGTTGATCCCGAGCATGTGATTTTATTTTCCAAATCACACATGATTTTTTTTTTTTATGCTGGCCGAGACGGGCTGCGGCTTAGGCTGGCCGGGGTGCGTGCCTCCGCCGATCACGGCCGAGGCGTCGCCTCGACCGATCGTGGCCGAGGCGTGCACCCCGGCCGATCATTCGTGGCCGAGGCGTCGCCTCGACCGCTCGTGGCCGAGGCGTGCGCCTCGGTCGATCGTGGCCGAGGCGTCGCCTTGGCCGATCGTGGTTGAGGCGTCGCCTCGACCAACCGTGGCCGAGGCGTGTGTCCCGATCGTAGCCGAGGCGTGCGCCTTGGCCGATCGTGGTCTAGGCGTCGCCTCGACCGATCGTGGTTGAGGCGTGCGCCTCGGCCGATCGTGGCCGAGGCGAGCTCCGGCCGTTTTTTTATTTTTTATTTATTTATTTTTACGGAAAGGCTGAGGCGCCGCCTCGGCCAGTGGCCGAGACGCGGGCCTCGGCCTAGCCTATGCGTGCGCCTCAGGCCCCCGGCCGAGGCGTGCGCCTGACGGCCTTTTTTTTTTTTTTTTTCAGCTGAGGGGTCGCCTTAGCTGGGTTTTGCCGAGGTGTCGCCTCAGCCGTGGGCGCTGGCCGAGACGCGTGCCTCGGCCAGTGACCGAGGCGCGCGCCTCAGGCCTTTTTGCGGCTCGGCTTGAGGCGCCGCCTTAGTCGTGCCTTGGGCCGAGGCGTCGCCTCAGCCCGCGCTGGGCCGAGGAGTGCGCCTCGGCCTTGGTTTTTTTTTTTTTTTTACAATGCGGCGTCGGCCGGCTTTTGGTTGATCGAAGGTGGTGCTGAGAATCTTTTATTTGAGCAAAGTAACCTGGGCAGACCATGATTACAAAATATTGTTTACAGGTCTGGGCGGACCACGACTACAAAATATTACTTATAATATCTAATTAAATGTTCTGAGTTCCATACCCGATCGATCATCCTTGCAGATGGTATGGACTCGTAGGTCCTTTCCGCCAATCTTTTTGCATGCTTTTACGTAACAACTGTGTGCTGCTCGCTGGTCTCCTCTGCCGACTCATATCCCACTCGGAGTAGGGAACTTCATACACAAGTGTTCCACCGACACTATGGCCTTGAGGTCCTCCAGTGCCGGTCTCACCAGTATGATGTTGTGCGCACAAGTGAGTCTTACCACGATGAACTCCATGTCCAGCTTGCGAATGTTGGGGCTCGTGCCTATCTCCACGGGCAGGGTCACCGACCCTTCTGTTTCCACCGAGTCCCCAGTAAACCCAGAGAGTGGAGTTCGTACCTCTTTGAGCTGGCCTCTAGGTAGCCCTAACTTGGTGAAGGCGTCGTAGTACATCACATTGACCGAGCTCCCTGTGTCGACCAAAATACGATGTACGATCATATCATCGATGTCCATCTTAATCACTAGTGCGTCGCGATGGGGTAAGGGACCCTCGGGGAGGTCCTCGTCAGAGAAAGTGATGGCCTCCCGCCTCTGCTTCTTTCCTTTGGAAGACTCACCACTTCTCCCACGTACAGCTGTCTGCTCCACTTCTTCCTTTCTGTGAGTGTGTCGCCCCCCGCAGGTCCACCATAGATAAAGTGTATGGTGTGCTTCCTTTGTCGTCTGGGCGCCACCTCGGTTTCCTTCTCGCTATCATCCTACTCAGATATCTGGTCATGTTCTCTTTTCTTGGCGTTCGAGGTGGACGGCTCGGCGCCATCCTCCTTCCTCCAGACATTTTTTGGTGGATTTTTTTATGGATCGTGTTGCGACTGTTGCTGCTGCTTGGATCGCTTGACAAAATGCCGGAAGTAGCCCTGCTGGATGAGTTCTTCTATTTGCCTCTTCAGCACGTTACATTCATCCGTGTCGTGCCCGGGTTGCCTATGGAACCTGTAGTACTTTGCTTGGTCTCCTTTTGTGGAGACATTCATGCACTCTGGTGGGAACTCGACTATTCCCATCTCCTCAACCTGTTTCAGGATGACACTGACGGGATGGGTAAGAGGAGTTAGGTTACGTAGGGGAACCAGGCGAGGCCATTCATAGTCCTGGCCTTTCCCTGCGGCCGGGTGGTTCGGTCGTGGTGCCTGGCTGGACAGACCAGTTTTCCCAGGTTTCCCGTTTTTCCTGCCGTCCTCCTCATCTTTCTTTTTCCTGTCGACGTCCTCCGCTTCGGCATAGTGGCTAGCCGTCCTCATCAGATCTTCGTAAAAACGGGGGTGGTGGGCATTCAGTTGCTTGTGAAAAATATCCCGATCTCAAGGCATGGATGAATATAGGGATCGCCGCCTTGGAGTCGAAGTCATAGACATTATTGACTTCCTTTTTCCATTTGATGAGGAAGTCTTTGAGGCTTTCGCCTTTATCTTGCTTTACTGCACAGAGGTGAGAAAACAGTTTCTTACGCTGTATGCTACCAGAGAAGTATGTCAGGAAGCTTTTGGACAACTCTCCAAAGTTTTGGATCGACCCATCCGGGATGGTGTTGAACCAATTTTGGGCCGTTCCATCCAGGGTGGACAAGAACGCTCGGTACATGATGGCGTCCCCTGCCCCAATCATTACCATAGCAGCCTTGTACCTAGTCATGTGGACACGTGGGTTAGTGGCTCCCTTGTACGCCTTGATGGCGGGTAACCTGAAGTCCCTCGGTAGAGGTACGTCCATGATGCTTGAGGAGAACAGTGCTGCCATTCATACCTCGGGTTCCGGCGACTGCTCCCGTGCCTCCATCCTTCTTGCTAACTCCTTGATTCTTTTCTGCAGCCTTTCGACCAGTGCCGACTCGTCAGGGTGCCGGCGCGGGGCCGACTGCCGCTCCTCCATGTGTGGGGCTAGTTCATCAACGTGCCGTCCATCTGAGTGTCGACGCGGAGCTGGTTCCTCGACGTTTCGTCCATCCAAGTGTCGGTGTGGAACCCGCTCACCAATGCGTCGTTCGCCCGCTGAGTGCCGACACGGAGCCGGCTCATCGACGCGTCGCTCCTCCGAGTGCCGACGCGGGGCCGGTTCATCGAAGCGTCGCTCATCCGAGTGTCAACGCAGGGCCGACTCGTCACCGTGTCGGCGCGGGACCGGCCCACGAGACTCGCCCATCCTTTCTGTGGGCGATCTCTCCCCTTCTCTTTCCTCGTGTCGGCGATGGCCTCTAGCGGAGGATCCCTCGGCACGCGACTCTAGCCTTTGCCGAGCGGGCACCCCGTGTCCCAACTGTTCTAAGGCAGAGCGGGAAGGCCTAGGTTGCCGGCCGGCCGGCCCGCTTCTCTGGGTGCCCTCTCCCGGACCCCCGGTCCTAGTGCGTCGCCCTGCGACCCTCGCGGCACGAGTTGCGTCCTGGGCATCCACCCTTCGTGGGGATTCTACTTCTATTTCCTGAGGCCGCGGCGGGGGCACTTGGCCTTGTAGTCCCACCGCCACTTGGTTCAGTGCCGTCGTCACTGCTTGCTGGATGGTCGCCTGGAGGTTCACGATTTGGTTCGCCCCTCCATTGTGGAGTTGGTCTCGGAGGTCCCCTCCATTGTTGAGTTGGTCTCGAAGGTCCCCTCCATTGTTGAGTTGTTGTCGGAGGTCCCCGGGCCTCCCGTTGTTGAGCTGTTCTCGGAGGTCCCCCCGCGATTGTTGGTGAGCTGGTCCTGTAGATCACCTGAGGCATTGCCATTGTTCACGTTGCGGGAACCATGGGAGCTGCGGGACACCATTCTTTCAAGCTTGCTGTTGAAAGAGGAATGAGTTGTGTGTGTCGTAGCCTGCTTGAGTATTGGACTCAGGCTTTCAATGAAAGCACCAATGACGGTAATAATGTTACCGGTAATAATAATACTATAATAACGTTATAAGAGAGTAACAATAGTTGTATTGCCTTTGTCTCAGTATAGAAAATACAGTGTGTTTGTCCAGAGTCTTGAACGTCCCCCACCAAGATGGGGGGGAGCTCCTACTTATACAAAAGCTGCTAACGGTAACAACATGAAGCATAAATGGGGAGCTAAGTCTTTAATTCTCTCTCATCAATGGTGACATCAATGGTGGCTTCAATGGCAGTAAAGGTGACAGCTGTTGGAATTCTGCCCGTTGGAGTTTTGCCCGTTGGTTTTCCATGTGGTGTCGGGTCAGATGCTGCTTATGATCCGGGTCGGGTGCCAGCACCATTCCATGTGGTGTCGGGTCAGATGCTGCTTATGATCCGGGTCGGGTGCCAACACCATTATCCTGTCACGCACCATTATCTTTAATAAGTGATATGTAGAGCTATAAATCATAAAAAAAAAAAATTTGTCTAGAACTTTTTACAGGTTTCCTACCGGTTATCGGTAATGTTGCAAAAAACGTTAGGCGCCGATTTATTTTTAATTTTTTTTTAATTTTTTAATTAAAAATAAAATTAAAAATTAAAAATTTTCAAAATTTAGTAATAAAATATAAAGTTTTCATAGTTATTTCTTACGAACTATTTACGTAAATGGTTGTAAAAGTGTTCAAAAGATTGTTTAAACCATCTAAATACATAAAAAAAACTAAAATTAAGAGCAAAATAAGCATTTTTCCTTTTTCCCTAAACGTATAGACCTGCTCTGCGTTTTTCGCTTCTCGTTTCTCCGATCTCTACGGAGTTTGGTATCGGAGACTAACATAGCATGACATAGCAAATAATTAAACATCTAGAGGTTTAAAGGAAAAAAAAAAAACATCTAGAGGGATTATAGAGCTTCAAGATTTTTCAAAGTACTATATTAAAAAAAAAAATTAATCTCAAGTAACAATTTATTGTTATTCTTTATTGGTTTGACATTCCTTATATGTGGTACACAATATATAAGAAATCTCTCTTGTGTGTTCTAAGTTATTGTATAATGATACTAGGTTGGGGTTACAATTGGTAGATGAGTTTCTACAAATGTGTAAACATCTAAGTTATACCAAACTCCGCAGAGCAGGCCTGATCGGAGAAACGAGAAGCGAAAAATGCAGAGCAGGCCTATACGCTTAGGAAAAAAGAAAAATACGAAAAAATAATAATACAAAGGCGAAAGAAGAAAAATACAAAAAAAAAAAAAAAAAAACTAATAAAAAAATTTCATGTCAACAATATTATATTATTACTAGTAACTTGTAGGAAACCTGTAAAAAATTCTAGATGAATTTTTTTTTTTATGATTTATGTCTCTAAATATCACTTGTTAGTAAACATGTAGTGACTAATTAAAAAGACTAATTTACACATTTGTAGAAATCCATCTGCCAATTGTAACCCCAACCTAGTATCACTATACAATAACTTATAACACACGAGAGAGATTTCTTATATCTTGTGTACCGCCTATAAGGAGTGTCTAACCAATAAAGAATAACAATAAATTGTTGTTTGAGATTATTTTTTATTATTATTTTTTAATATAGTACTTTGAAAAATCTTGAAGCTCTATAATCCCACTAGATGTTTAATTTTTTTATTTTTTATTTTTGAAAACCTCTAGATGTTTAATTATTTGCTATGTCATGCTATGTTAGTCTTTTATATTTAAATAGACCACTTGTTTATTCACAATCTTTGTTGAATTGAGATCTTGAATTCTTATTAATAAATGAAACTTGAGATCTTGAATTCTTCTCGATAAATGAAACTTGTCAATCACTCTGCCTTTTGTATCTCCACCAACACAACTCCACAAAACAATTTGGTGTGGTTTTAATGTGTTAATGGTGTATGCGACATTGGTGTGGAAACGGTGGAGCATACTCTGCGGAGATGCAATAGAGTTGAGGCTATATGGATGAAGCTGGTACAAGAAAGAGCCTAGAAATGGTAGAAGTGTAGAACATTTGAAACTCTGAGGACTAGTATGGTTCAGGACTAATATGAACAACTAACACAGTTAAGGTATCCTCAATGGTAGGGATTTTGACGTAGATTTTGAGGAGTTTTTGTAAGTTTGATTATGAAAGAGAAAATGGTAGAAAAGTGAAAAAAAAAAAAAAAAACAAATGCTGATTTTCAAAAATTTTAAAAAAAAAAAATTAAAGACTGTCATTAACACGTGCTTGTGGCCTTCACGCAAATAGAGACGGAAGCCACTAAAATGAGTGGATCCCACTTTTTTTTTTTTTTTTTTTTTTTTTTTTTTTTGCAAAATCTCCAAATTTACAAAAAGCACTCTAGCATTCCCTCTCCTTGTTATTATCCTTTCATGTTGGCAACTTTTTATTAAAACCTGTGCATAGTCCCCTTATTGGGGATGTCCTTATAGACTCACTTGGAGAAAATATTATTGGCCTAATATGTTCAAGTCCACGCTATATATGGTGAATTTGGTGGTGAAGGAACGAAACAATGTTCAATTCATAGGTACATAAAAGATTACAAACATTAATCAATAAACTTACAATAACCTTAATAAATAATGAAAAAAATGGACAAATAAGCTACTAAATAAAATGTGAAAATGCAATTAGATATCTGAACTCAAAAATAAAATGCAATTAACTCACCACACATATTAAAAATCGCACAATTATGACCAATAGAGCTCTCTCTCCTGTGATTATCAGTCAAATTGCTTAAGTGGACATTATGTGTTCTTAATACATTTTATGCTAATTTGAAAAATCAGTTGAGCCAAATCCAACCCAAGAAACACAATCGCCTTTTTCTTCATATATATCTTTTAACAATGGGCAGCTCAACTGGTCATAGAGGTGAAAGTTTGGAAGAATGACCGGGGATCGAGTATCACTAGCGACAATGTGAGAGCAATCTCTGCCTCTGTAGTTCATGTTCAGTTGAGTTCCCATGATTCCATAATTTACATTCTCCCAAATGCTCTGTCGAGTTCGGGTTCAACCTTACGAACATATAATTGAAAACCAATGATTATATGGTTTGAATTTGGATATGATAGAAATATTGCATTCAAGGTCGTCAAACTACACAAAAAAAAAATGTAATTAACTTATCAAACAAGTTAAAACTATGAAATACATTTAACAATCCATATAAGCAATTTTACCAATAATTAAAGGATATATAAGTGACTAATTGATGAAATTGTATGGTTTTGATATGTTTGATGGGTAAGTACACTTAAAAAATAATGTTTAGTGGACCATTTTATTTTGTTATGTTAAGTTCAATGATTTATTTAATTCATTTGTATATAAATAAAATGGAAATAATCTAAATTAAATCTTTAAAAAAATCTAAATTAAATTATTTTAATTATTCAAATGAAGAAGGTGGGGATGGTGTGGAAATCATGAAAGAAAAGAAAAGCAGAAAGAAAGAACATATAAAACAAAGAGGATAAAATGATTACAAACATTTATTAATTTTAAAAATCTCGTCAATTATATTTTTCATTTCTGTAAGGACATTCACATTTGTGATTTTTGTTGGGTATTTTCAGAGAAAAAAACTAACTTTACAAAATGGAAAGCCTTATTTTTGAAAAAAAAAAAACTTTTTTTCCTACAAATACATAGATTTTGTAGGGGAATAAAAAAAAAAAAAAGAGGTGCATCTCGCGCGTTTGGGGCACGTCAGAGCTGGCCGGCTACTCTAACTCTAACCATTGCTTTTGAGATTTTTTCTTTTTTAACATTGTAGAATATTTTTCTTTTATTTTCTTTTTCTCTTCCTTTGTTGTCTCTCTCCTACATGGCCTCCTAAAATATTGTGCAAAAACTCAACAAATGGAGATGCTTAACATAAAGTTTGATTTATCGAATAAAAATGAAAGAATAGTGTTGAATTTTAACGAGTCATACTCAGTATTAAACCAGTTTAATATAAAAGCAATATTAAGAGAAATGAACACCAAATTAAAATGAGTAAAAACCCTAGAAATATTGCAAATGGGCTACAAATAAAATAAATAAAACAATAGAATTACAAATACCCAATGGAGAATGGATTCGCTCAACTGGCCAGTTGGAAGCTAGTTGAAAGTTGTCAACAAGCAACAAACTAGCCAACGACTAATGACAAACGAAAGGAGTCAGGTGAAAGTCTTGATGTTGAATTGAGGATGATGTTTAAAAGGGAGAAGTCCACTCCCTCTTTTTATAATGTTATTGGGAGCGAAGACCACAACGAGACTAATGGACCAGGGTGTTTAACAAACCATAGTCGCACATACACCCCCAATATACCGTCTCTTTTGTCACTAACATGCCACATAGCCTAGGAAGTTAGAACACCTTGGACCAACTTCACTGCAATTCAAAGTGTTCGATCCACCACCAACAACCAAAAACGCACTCCACATTAGTCCATAGGCCCAAACTGGCTCCTCGCCCAACCTTCGACACCCTCGACTTTACTGCTAATCAGGTTGAAAACACCGATCGAAGTCCTAATGGGGGAGGGGGAATTGGCTCTCTCCCCCCATAGGTACTTTTCCATCATTATTCCATGTCTACATTACCAAGTGCGTCCTTAGTGCTCATTTTCATGTCTTTATATGACGTTCTACACTTTATGCCTTAACATACTTTGTTCTTCAAACTTTCTCCAATTCTTCACTTTACAGCCCCACCTCTTCAATCTTCGCACTTTGACCCATTCAAACTATATTTTTCAATTAAACATCTCGTATTATTGCGACTCACAAAGACAAAATGTTAAGTATAATTTTTTTTAAAAAAAAAATATTAAAGCTTACGTAGCATAATAATTCTTAATATAAAAACTCCAGCCCCTCTTTCTCCCGTTTCTTCCATGTTACTCAAAAGTAAAAATTCCACAATCGTGAAGATTACCAAATACTGGTTACAAACATTTGTGGGACCCACGAGAAGGATGGGCAGAGAATCCTATCCTTATCCTGGATTACATTATCATCTACACAACCAAACATTTCTCTCCATCTCCCGCCGGCGGGGAAAAACTAAACTCTCACCGAGAGTGAAACCATGGCTTACTCTTCCGCTCTATTTTCTCCCGTCAATTTCAACCAATTGACAAATTGCTCTCGCACAAAGCTCACCAAGCCTCACCGGAGAACTGTCGTCTCCGCCATTCCGCCGCTGTCCACCGCCACCGACGTCTCAGCACTGACCGGGCTCGACGGCACCACTCTCGCCGTCATCGGCGGCAGCTCCGTGGCGGCGCTGGCGGCGGTGCTCTCGCTGTCGGACCCCGAGCGGCGGCGCCAGTTGCAGGCGGAGGAGGTCGGCGGCGGCGACAAGGAGGTGGTGAGGGAGTATTTCAACAAGGACGGGTTCCAGAGGTGGAAGAGGATATACGGAGTCGGCGACGACGTGAACAAGGTCCAGCTGGATATCCGGTTGGGGCACTCGAAAACCGTCGAGAATGTGATGAAGATGTTGACCGATGAGGGTTCTCTGAAGGGAGTGACCGTCTGCGACGCCGGGTGTGGGACCGGGTGTTTGTCGATTCCGTTAGCGAAAGAAGGCGCCTTAGTAACGGCCAGCGATATTTCAGCTGCCATGGTTGCTGAAGCCGAGAAACAGGTAATTATCACTCGATTTCAGCTCTTAAACCCTTCTTACAACTAATTCTCCATATATGATTGTCTTCTGCTGAAATGCTATGTGCCTTCCTAGTTTAATTTCCCCTTGCTAAAAGACTGATTTATATGGAAAAGTTGATTTTGTTTTGGGTTATGAATGCAATGGCGAAATATAATTTGTATAGCTAACCCAACTAGATTGGAAATTGGAATTGAATTAGTTGAGTTCTTTATACACACATACTGTATGCTGTAAATATGTGCAAATTGTAAGCTCAACCAAATATATCAATGGTGAAATAGAATTTGTATAGCTTATCCTAATGATATTGAGATTAAGGTGTAGCTGAGTTGATTTATCAAGATTAGATGCAAATTCTAAGCTAACAAAATATTGGCAGTGGATTAGTTAAGGAGTTGTGCAATAAAGTGCATTTACTATTACTGAGAGTTTGAGATCAAATTGGCAACGTAACCTGAAAGTGTAATCAAGCCACAGAATGAAAAAAAGAAGAAGAAGAAGGTGCAATTGGACCTCCGAACACCTCAGATATATGCAATTTCACATGATAGCAAGTTAACACCCATTTCTTCCGGTTGCCTGCTTATGTGGATGGTGAGTTGACATTTTTAAATAATTTTTAATAAAAAACTTATAAAAAGAAAAAAAGAAAAAACTGCCGAGGCCACCCCCTTCCCCCACCTTCGTCTCCGGTGGGAGAAGAAGAGAGACCCAACCAGAGACGAAGAGCTTCTCTTCCAACTGGAGACAAAGGAGGTGCTGACCACCACGGCCTTTTTTTTTTTATAAGTTTTTTTTTTATTATTAAAAATTATTTAAAAAATGCCAACTCACCATCCGCGTAAGGCAACCGGAAGAAATGGGTGATAACCTGCTATCAGGTGAAATTACATATATTTGAGGTGTTTAGTGGCCTAATTGCACTTTCAAGTTAAGTTCAGTGGTCAATTTGTACCTTATTCCTTGTTTTATTGTCTTAGAGAGCAACCCAAGAAATGTTCTTGAGTTTTTACATAAGAAGTGGGGTAACTTTGATATTTCAAAGAGTAATACTACGTGCACTAGTTGTTAATGTGACATGTTGTGATCAATTCAGAAAAAGAGCGGGGCCATGGTTTTTACATAAGAACTGGGGGGAACTTTGGAATTTTGAACTTTGATATTTCAAAGAGTAATACTACATGCACTCGTTGTTAATGTGGCATGTTGTGGTCAATTCAGAAAAAGAGCGGGGCCAGGGTTTTTATTTTATTTTTTTCTTCATCCAATAAAATTTGAACATATGGTAAGGGTTTTATTCTCTGGAAGTACACTAATGATCATTTTCCTATTTCTTGTTGCTAAACATATTTCAGGCACAAGAAGAGCTTTTAAAAGGGAGGGATGAGAAGCTCCCTACACCAGTGATGCCCAAGTTTGTAGTGAAGGATTTGGAAAGTTTAGATGGGAAGTATGACACTGTTGTGTGCCTGGATGTTTTGATTCATTACCCACAGAACAAGGCAGATGCAATGATTGCTCATCTTGCATCCTTGGCCGAGAATCGCCTAATTCTGAGCTTTGCCCCGAAGACATTTTATTACAATCTCTTGAAGAGAATCGGGGAGTTGTTCCCTGGACCTTCGAAGGCCACGAGGGCATATTTGCACGCGGAAGCTGATGTAGAGCAGGCATTGGCAAAGGTGGGGTGGAAGATAAGGAAGAGAGGTTTGGTAACCACACAGTTTTACTTTTCAAGGCTCGTTGAGGCCGTCCCTGCTTAGGATGCGGGCAAAGACGACAGGTTATATCACATTTTTGCTCTTTCTTTCATTGATTTCTTGATGATTAGGAACGAACAATAACCTCATCATCAATTATTGTCTTGTGAGTTAGTCAGAGTTGGGTGGGTTGGGTTGGTGTCAATGATTTCCTTGAGGCGATGCTATAAAAGTACAACTATAGATGACAGGATGTGTGTCCAGGAATAGATTAGAGGATTAAGTTTTGTAAAAAGTGTATTCTATATATTGTATTCATGCTTTTTGCATTCTCCCTCAGTCCTCATCTCTCACTTATCAGTAAATCAAAAGGTAAGTAAACATGCTCCCCTCTCAGATCAGTGTGAAATGTACATCTTTTTCCTGGCATGGTTGCATATAATATGTTTCCTAAACTTTCCATTTATTCTAAATCCTCTTAGTTAAGTATCATCAGATGTCCACAGTGTTGGGGCGGAGATTGGTAAGGACTAAGTCCAATATCATGTGGCTGGGGAGATTGTTAAGCGAAAGTCGGTAAAGGATTAAACCTAACACCCTGGCCCACATTTAAAGTTGTGCATTCACTACTAGCTATAGTTTTTGGTGTAATGGTAAGGATTTGATCCTAACAAGTAATATTAGAGCTCGATGGAGATTGTCGGGCGGAGGTGGGTCAAGTCCAATCCATCACCCTGGTTCTTAAAAATGTGTAATGATATAAAAATAAATAAAAATTTTAGCGTATTGGTAACTGGTAAGCGTTTAATTCTAACAGAGAAGGAATTTGTCATTGTTCACAACATTTTTTTTTGTGTTTTCTATTAGGTCAAAAAGGAAATTAGGTAGCCTAGTGGGGTTCTTTACCAAAAGAGAAGAAAAGTGTATTTCCTTGATGCAAACTTTAGAGATTTGCATGTTTTTCTCGGCACTAGAGCCACTTATAGGGTCAAGTTAATTTCTGTTTCCATTCTTTGGCTATTATCTTTGTAAATTGATTAAATTTGGTCATTATTAAGAGCATGGCACTTCCAATATGAAAATATACCACTTTTAGTCATAAAGTGGCACATGTTTAATAATTAAGAATTATATATTTGAAAAAAAACCTCTATACACTGCAAAAAAAAACCTCTATACACTGCAAAAAAAAACCTCTCTGCCCTCCCAAACCTTGCTTCTCACCGTTCCTTTGTAGTGTGGCTGCCGACCTTGGCCGGCGGTCTCATACTTCCGTAGTTCCTTTGTATTTTGTTTTTTAGTTTCACAACTTCCACCATCACATCTAATCAAGAAGCCTCTCACCATTGTCAAACACTTATTTTTCAACAAAAAGGGGAAAAGAAGGCTTTATGTCAATGTTCTTTTCTTGAATCTAGGTAAGGAAGTCTTTAAGTTCTGAAAAAGGACAAGAAGTTCTGTACTTTGATCAAGGACAAAAAGGCGTGGTGTTTTCTTGATGGAAGAAGGTGTGGAGTTCTGTTTTTTCATTTTTTTCATTAGTTATTTTGACAAGTTATTTCCTCTCGCTTCTTTGGCGAGTTATTCCCTCTTGTTTCTTTGGCAAGTTCTTTTTTCATTAAGGTGAAACGATTTCATTGATCATGGCGTATGTTTATCTCATCCTGAGCAACGAAGAAGATTTGAACCATGATATGCAGTTCAGATTAATGAAGATATTGTCTACGGACAGAAGAGCTGCAATAGTTACTCAGGTGGTATGCAAGACTTCTCAAATAGAGGCAGTCTTGGATAGCCAGATCATTAACAACATCAAAGAAGCTTCAGGTTCCTCCAATGAATTCAGCTTCAATCTTGTAACACAGTTTGCGATTCAAGTTTCTTTTAGCATTGCTAGGAAAGTTGTTTCTATGTCTGACTGTAAATAATGTTTTATCATTCTATTGATCTTTATTGTAACTGTTTCAACTTATGATTAATGAATTAGTTTTTTATTTTTTTTTTAAAAAGAATTATATATTTGAGTTCCAAAATTTTTAAAGAATGCAATCGTTAAAAAAAACAAAAAAAACAAAAAAAAAAAACAAAATTGGAAGAGTAAATTATTGAAAATTCAACACTTTGGCCCTCAACCTCTAATTTTGTTCAATAATATTGTTATCAAGTATATTTTTGTTTTAGTCGCTTGAAGAATTAAAATAGACACAAATTTAAATGAATTAGCATTTTTAAGAAAATAATTTGATAGTTAACGATATTTTCAAAAAAAAAAAAAAGATAGTTAACGATATTATTGAATGAAATTTAACCAATAACTAAACTACTCAAGTAGTTAATTTACTATTTCTAAAAAACTGTAGTTAATTTACTACTAATTAATTAGTTATAAAAACAACCACATTAGTGGTTTTTGATGCTCAAGTTTTTGCTGGCCAAAAAATCAAACAATGATTTTTACATAAATGGAGAATTTGATTTTTTCAATGTTTTTTTCTTATGCAAGACCCTAGGTTTTTTGTGGGTTTCACAGGAGAGAGAAATGGCAGAAAGATAGTGCATTTGTGCGCTTTGGCATTCATTAAGTTAGGAGCATCCATATCAGAAGTTAATTGGGAGATCTTGGAACAGTAAAGGGTGATGCAGAGGGAAGAGAAATAGGTGAGAGAAGGGCTTTGGTTTTCCTGCGGTTATTGCTACAGTGCAAAGCATACTGTAATCATCACACGCGCACAGCATGTGGGCACGTGCCTGTTGGCGCGTCAAATTATTATTTTTTCTTTTGTTTCTCTTCCCTCTAATATTTTATTTCATAATCACACTTATAAAAACTTCTCAAAAACAACAAAATATCTCCACCATTATTGATGCTCTAAGAGAACCCTGATCCACAATATAATTTGTCTGTGTGATTGGTATTAGGATTTAGGGCAAATTATGTTATGGAACTAAGGTGGACACGGTTCCAAAACTGTTCATAATTATGAATATATATTATATAGTTAAAAAATTATCAACATATCGTTCTATAATTATGAACATATAATTGTGAACATAATTATGAAAATATAGTTTTGTAATTATGAATATAGAAATTCAATAATTGTGAATATGAAGTTCAAAAATTATGAATATATAGTTCAATAATTATAAACATAGAATTTTGTAATTGTGAATATAGAGTTTAATAATTATGAATATGAAGTTCAAAAAGTATTAATATATAGCTTTATAATTATGAACATAGAACCACGACATAACGATTGAGGATTTAGGAACATCAGTCGTTATACCCTACACCACGGCGCGCATAGCACTGTGCGCCGCGCGCCTCCCAAAACAACGTCGTTTTGGGAGGCGCGGTAGGAAGTTGCTGGGATTATGTGTATTTATTCACACAATTATGTGTATTTGTTCATACAGTTATGTATATTTTTTTATACAATTATGTGTATTTGTTCATACAATTATGTGTATTTGTTTATACAGTTATGTTCATTTTTTATACAATTATGTACATCCGAATCAGAAAATTTGTGTGTATTATGTTAAGAGTTGATGTATATTATGTTAAAAGTTTATGTTTATTATGTATTATGTTAGATTATGTGTATTATCTTTTAAAAAGAGTATGTATATTTTGTTATATAATTATGTGTATTCTAGTATAACATTATGTACATTTTTGAACAGCGGGTTTTTTTTTAAGAAAAAATTACTGCCATTCACTGGGACGGAAAATTTCAAAAAAAAATAATAATAAATTAAAACGACGTCGTTTTGTATCTGGGCGCACAGTGCAACGCGCGCCGTGGTGTAGGATATAAACATCATAATGATCGGGCTGAACCATAGACTACGAAGGCCCAATGTTCCCGCGTTTTGTCCGACCCAAGTGATGTGGAACTCAAAATCGCGCGCATATGCATTCATCATTGCCGCATTTTTTTTTCCCGCGCATCCTTCGGGACATTGCTGTGATTCGATGAACTGAATTCTCACAATTGACGACGAAAATGGGAGGAGCGGAAGACGTAGCTACGGCAAGCGAAGTAGAGCGAGAGGACGACGAAACCTCCGCCGCCAAAGAGCTCTTGCGCGACCGATTTCGCCTCTGCACCATCTCCATCGCTGAAGCCGAAGGTAGGTTTTCGATTCAAATCCCATACTTCTTCATACATAGGGAGAGTAGTAGGTTCGGATATAGGATTATAGGTGTATATCTCGCTTTCTTTGTTGTTTATTAAATTAACGTCACTTACGGAAGTATAATTGCGATATTTGAGCAGCGAAGCAAAATGATATGGAAATTTCTCAGCCAATTATGGCTTGTATCTCCGATTTAGCCTTCAAATACGCCGGTAACTCTCCATAACATATGCTTTTCCAGTCTTGATATCATGCTCACAAAGCTCCCTTTTATTTGTTTGCATATTGGGTGGACCCCAGTATAGATTTATGAGGATTGTGTTTGATTATGAAGGGGGAAATCATTTGAACTCCATAATACATATTATCATATTTTTGTAATGACCTGTTGGAGTTTGAAGAACTTGCAAAAAGTTGAAGACACAAGAGAAGGAAAAATTATTAGTCTCTGCCACAGTGATATTCATCTTTCTGGGGATAGGGATTGTGACACATCATTTATATTTTAGTGAACATTATGTGGCAGAGATCATCCTGAAATTATAGAGGTTGCTTTAACTTGTGATGAGTAAATATCAAATACTGCATTTGTTAAAGATTTAAACATTTGATACTGTTAATTGTATGGAAGGTCCTGATACACTCTTCATGTTTGCTTTATGTGGTTGCCTTTGATTGCTTCTTATGGTGTCAATGTCTTAAAAATGACTGTCTTTTCAGTCTTGTGTAAAATGGCTAAATGGCTGATAAATCTAATGTTTGATTAGCTATTTCGTGTTTGGTAAATGGGCATACTTCTTTGGTTCTCTAAAGTATTAGGTAACTTTGAAAATTGTGATATTTATACTGGTTGTGTGATTTATGGCTGTAACTACTACATTTTTGGTGTGACTTAGTAGATGTTTCAAAGTAATCTAATGTGGAGAAAGAAATCAATACTTAATTACTTATAAAACCTAGCATGATTGAAGAAACAATAATAGTCACAAGTGGGTTGGTCTATTCCCAGGAATGTTATTTCATTCCTGACCTATTCCATGAACCAATCATGCCATTTGTGTTTTCGCTCTTAGGTTGCATGACTTAAAAATCAACTTAACCAGCTCCTTTTCTGTGTCATTTTAGTGACTAAAGCAACTTCTTATAATAAATTGGTGGTGAATGTTTAATTGGCAGCTAGTGTCAACTTTTTCTAGAATAACAGTAAATAAAAGGAAAAAAAAAAAGAGGCAAATTAAGTAGGTGGGCAGCTACATTACCTATCTGGCTATCCTTTTACAAATTGCATTCTTTTATTCTAAGTTCTATCTGCTAAGTGCATTAAAATGTCTGATGTCCTAAGACATAAAAGTGTGCTAAAATATCAAGCTTGTGCTTCTTTTCATCTTTGAATTCCTTGTCTTGAGTGGGGGTGTATGCTATCTTATGGTTCTTAACATTATATCTTCTAAACGTAGTAAAAAGGTTTACTTTTCGAATCCACAAACTAACTTACATTTTTGGAGAGCAGAGCAGCTGGCAAAGGATCTAGAGTTATTTTCACAGCATGCTGGCCGCAAGTCTGTGAATATGGATGATGTCATACTTTCAAGTGAGTTTCTACTTGCTTGAAGTTTACAGTAGTAATGCTTTCCCCTTAAGTTTAGAAGTTCATGAAAATGACAGCTCTTTAATATGAAATTTGCTCCTCTTTTTTTTTTTTTTTTTTTTTTTTTTTTGTTTTTTTTTTTTGTTTTTTTGTTTTTGTTTTTGTTTTTGTTTTTTTTTTTTTGTTTTTTTGTTTTTTTTTGGGTTTATGACTTTTCTACTAATAAGACTATCAGCTGCAATTTTTTTTTGTTCCACATAGTGACTGCTAATTTTAGTTTGAACGCTACATCACTACAATTGTTCTTCTACATTTCTATATAATATGTAAATCACATGCAAATAAATTTGGTAGCATAATCCTTGAGTATATTAAGCAGGCATTTTAAATTTTTAATGCCAACGATCTCAGAGTTATGTGTTGTCATGGTGTCACCTATCCACGTGCTGAAATTTTTGGCCATTATTTTTCTGACCGAAAAGTTTTGGTGTGTAATCTGTCTTTTCTGTTTTCCTTCTCAGCACACCGGAATGAGCATCTAGCTGCTTCATTGAGATCCTTCCGCGATAATCTGAAAGCAAAAGAACCCCAATCTGATAGGAAGAGGAAGAAAAGACCAACAAAAGAAGACAGAGCTGCTGCAGATGAACTCTTGGTACTGGATCCATAATGCAGCATCTGATCTCTGCTTGACTAGGTAACTAAATGTAGCTGCAGCCATGCTCTGATGCCCCATAAAGCCATTTCATTTATTGCTATATTCAACAATGGACGCTGAGAAATATAATTGCCTAACAAGTGTATTATTGCTTCTTGCCCAAGGTTGGCAATCGGAAATTTTGTCCAAACAAGAATCCTAGTAAATAGCACAGGTAAGTCCCCTCCATGGGGTTGCATAGAATTTCTTGTACACAATACTAATGTATTTCTACCTGTTTTGGTCATTTAGTAGTTAACGTAAGGTAGTTTAAACTGTGCATATCTCAATTTCAATGTCTTGCACAGTTGCACAATAGTCACAAGTTTGAACTTTATTGAGGATAATTAGTATGTGGGATATCTAGATTATGAGGTGTTTGAAAAATAATTTATTAGTCAAAAATTAGTTGTTTAATTTTGTCAAACGGTTGAAGTGAGCGTTTGATAATAAGTTGATTGGCATCAATCAATTGAATCTGAAAACGTTACTTCAAACATCATTTTGAGATTGATTGTTGCATTTCATTTTAAAAAGTCTGTTCTAAGAAAATTTCAAATCTAGATCTTTTATATTTTCTTTCACAACAAAAATTTGTGTGAGACCGTCACACGGATCTCAATACATAAGACAGGTCAGATTTTTGATTAATGAGTTTCAATTTTCGTCATTAATGGATTTAAGCATTTTTTTTTATTGATTGATTGTTTGTTTTTAATTAACAAAGCCAACAATTATCTCATTATTGTTGGAATTGTAATCTCCAACCACGTCATCAGAATACCAGATGTTGCCAAATGCCAATGCATGCCTCGCTGTAAGAACTAAGAAACCACACATCGTAGCTGCTGATTTTCGTCGTCGAAGATGCAGGGAAAAAAATCGAACCTCATGTAAAGTTTAAAAGGATTTTCCAAGTTGCTTCAATTTATCAAGCTAACAATAATGCGCCAAATTATATTATGAATTAGGATCTACTTTGCATTGTGAATCCTTGTTCAACAATAACTTTGATGTTCTGTATATTTAGTTGACATATTTTATATATACAGATAGCTGTTTTTGTATTTGTAATTAAATTGAAGGCACATCACATAGTCACATAATAATTATTGACAGATAACATGATAACTACATACATATAAATTGTTAACTACGGGTATAAAATATGTTAACTGCAAACACATCACACATTGCAGTTAACATATTTTGTAAATGCAGTTAACAATTTATGTGCGTAGTTATCATGTTATGTGTCAATAATTACCATATTATGTACCTTCAATTTTTATATTATGTGCGTTCAATTTATTTACAAATACATTAAGTATTAATTATATGTATAAAATATGTTAACAGATACATAATTTTTGAACTAAGATTCACAATGTAATATGAACCATGTTGTATGATATAATAGTTGCAATAATGCTTACAATGGACGAAAAATGGGTCAACACAGTGCCCATCATTTTATTAAAATGCTTATTTTCCAATAATAGTAATATATATATATATATATATATATATATATATATATATATACTTTCAAAAAAAAATGAAAAATTGGTTTTCAAAAAATAAAACTCATTTCCCTATAAATTACTTTACTTTGTAGTCGACTAACGTTAAATAATTACTTTATTAAATGCTTTTTACAAACGATTAATACTACCCGCTTGTTAAAAAGTCAACATAATTCACTATCAATAATAATCAAGCTAATTGCCAAACACTTATATGTTTCTATTAGAATCATAAGGTGGATTGCAATTTTATTGTAAGAATTTGCTTACTTTTATTACCAATTAATTATTGACCAAATTACTACGAATTTTCTTTTTGTTTACTTTTTATATTCTTTAAATAGAAAACAAAAATGTAGCTTAATTGGAGAATTGAAAAAGCACTCTTAATAAAGTGCAAACACTGTTCATCCATGTGCTTTCATATGCAAAACAACTAAAGATGGGAAACGAAAGTTTTTTTTTAAAAATTTTTTTTTGAAAGCGATGGGAAACGAAAATTGCTTCCCAATATTCAATAGAAAACAACTAAAGATGATGGAAGAAAAAAAAAAGTTGTTTCCAAAATTCAATAGAAAGTGGGAAAATTAAAAAAAAAAGATTTATTTTTTTAAAATTAGAAAACAGAATTCATTTGAATACGCAATTCCTTTTTTTCTATATCTACAAATAACAAATATAATAAAAATCAATAAAGTATATAACTAAAAAAATGTTGGTGCAATTGTTTAATAGGAGACTAGATTAAATCAAGAATTTATTTTTATACTATTTAATAGAATTTTGTGTTATAAAAATTATGTTTGAGTATGGTCTAGTATGCTTTAATAAAATTAGAAAAAAATTCTCAAATTTTAACATGACGTTTGGTTGGAGATGATGAATTACGTGGGAAAAGAATTACAATCTTCATGGGAGATAAATTATTGGAAATAAAGTGAGAATTTAAATTCTAGTGTTTGGTTTACATGAATAGAATTACTGAGAATTTCAATTCCAATGTTTGGTATACATAGGAATTGAAAAGAAATAAGTAGTATAAAGTTTAAAATGTCCATTATTATTGTCGGACATTAATTTTAGGTTAAAGAAGGAATGTATAATTTTGACTCATCACTATCTTTTTTTTCTTTCTAAAATTGCAGGGGACAAGAAATCATATGAGAATTAAATGAAAAGATAATTTAAATTCTCTTCAACCAAAGGCACAGTAACGTGTTTATTTAAACCTAAAAGAAAACAGAAAAGTGGAAGGATGAAGAAACAAATTCTTCGCGGCGTCAACAACATAACGGGATAGAAGTATAGGAAAGGGCAGGGGTGGCCCTTTTTCCTACATGGCATCATGATCCATGACTCCTGTTGTCCATTCGCCGTGAAAATTTTTCTTTACGTTATCGATTCGATGCAGTCACGCTCACGCTTATAGATATGTTTAGTGTAGTAATTATTGATAATAAATAAAGTTAGACAATCCAATATTCAGTATCAGTAGTTGGAGTAGTATACCCAATTTGAAGTTGTAAGCAGGCCAGCAGGCGGAACCGGAAGGAATGGGGAATTGCTGCTCCGACGTCGCCGCCGGTCAGTCGGCGCTAGGCGCCAATAGGAGTTTCCGAGCCAATCCAGGAGATGCTGCACACGACGCCGTCGATGCCTTCCTCAAGTCTCGCGGTTACCAAGGCCTCTTCTCTCAGATCGAGGTTCTCTCTACTATGCTCTAACTTCACACTTACACTAGGAAAAACTGTTTAATTGCAAAATTTATACGGAAATCTTACTGAAATTATGGTAAAACTATTCGTTGACTCGAGAGACTTGAAGTGGAATTCGTGCTAAACGCGATGAAATAACTGACTGAACTGCGTGATCGGTCTTGATTAATTGGTGCGGAGTAATTTCGATTTTCCAGATGTAACTGTAGATATTTAGCTATTGCCTTCTGTTTTGGTATATTTCTAGAATTCCAGATTTACGTTTCACTTCTATCTTCGACATTTGGAAAAGGTTTTGGTTGGTTAAGAGAAGCATTTAGTCCATCCAACAGGCTAATGTGTCTGCATAGGGTATAGGCTCAAAGAGAGTAGACACTGTAGACATATATGATTAACTAGCATGCTGTAGTCTGTAGAAGCATGTTGTTAGTGAAAAAACATATGCGGAGCTACATTATGCAAAACACCTGACCTTGTAGTTGTGATGAAACTCATTATTGCTATCCTGGAATGGATTTTTCTTTTCAATTATGTAAATAGAGTGTTTTTCTTCCAGTTTGGCAACTGAATTTGTGTTTGCACTGTATGAAATATTCCTCTTTGGAATTTTTTGATTTTTTTTTTTTTTTTTTTTTTTTGTTTAAGAAAGGTTAATAGCTTGGATTTCCAACCGATGTGAGTGCACAAGTTTGATTGAATATGCAGTCCGGTGAGAATGTGAGATAGTTAATTGAAAAATATGCAACTGTGTCCTCTAAATTGAAGCAAAGTGTAAGAAAGTTTTGATTGTGAATTTGTGACCTTGAGTTTTGCAGTTTCAATTTTAAGCATGATGTACTTGTCACAACCAGAATTCTGTGGCACTTCTACCATGACTTTAACTTCCAATTTATATGATGTGAGCATTATCATAATGTTTTTCTTGTGACCATTTAGCACATATAAAGTGAATATTTGCTACATATGATTTGGACATATGTATCATATCAACATTACTTTGTACTTTGTTATGTGAACATTGTTAATTATATTATCAAGTTTTTTTTTTTTTTTTTTCATCTGAATATTTAGTACATACATGTAAACACTGATTTATGCAATGTTGCCATGGTGTGTGGTAGAATTTGCAACAACTCTGACATTATTTTATCAATGCTTTGGCTTCATTAAGTGTGATACCTTTTATTGATATATGTACTTTAAACTGATATATTTTTGTTACTTTGTTGCAGTTATCTTTATCTGCTTCAAATTTGAGTGACCGTGATGTGCTTTCCAAGGTCTGTTGTGAATTACATTTATTTAGGATTTTATTTTAATTCATTCTATGTTGCTAATAGGATCTTTTGTTTCCAATCTAGATACCTTAATGTGGTATTATAGTCACTTCAGATCTGTATGCATACAAAATTGTTGTTTGGAAGAGGAAATACTTTTCTTAATTCATTTTCATATGTGGAAATTTAGGTTGCATTTACTTTAATTCTCTGTTTTTCTTTCTCTAGTTTTCCTTCATTTTTTCCCCCAATTTAGAAAATATGTTTACCAGCACCAATTTTCCCTTTTCCTTGCTCCTTTAAGAACAATGGAAATTTTCTCCAGTTAGTAAACACACACATTGAAATTGTTCTTTTATCTTAACAACATGATAGCTGTTGCTTGAATGTAGACTATGAATTTTTTGCCTGTGAAATATGTCATGCTATGTGATTGATTGTAATCATCTCTTATTTTTTACAGAGTGATCCTATGGCAGTTGTTTATACAAAAGGGAAAGATGGCTCACTTCAAGAGCTGGGCCGTACAGAAGTAGTTTTAAATTCATTGAATCCCAAATGGATTACAAAGTTTACTATGACATATCAATTTGAGATGGTTCAAAATTTGGTGTGAGTCTTGACACTTTAGGATATGATTCTAATTGATCAAACATGCCTTTTATTTCCATTCTCCTTTTATTCCAGGTTTCATGTGTATGATGTTGACACACATGTTCATAATCAAGATGTTAAGGTATAGTTTCTTCACATGCTATCATTTACAGAATTACAGTTCCTATTACAGGTCAACAGCAATTCAGTGTTTTTCAAATTTCAATGAATGTAAAGTTAGTGTTTTCAATCTTTTAGCTGTTTTTTCTCCCAATTCACCTTTCAAGTTAATTTCTTAAGAACTTAACACAAACCTTGCCAAACCCTGCTGCACTGGAATCACAACTGGTAAACCTGAGTCTTGACAAAAATATTATTTTTCTAATGTAGATGCTTAAACTGGAGGAGCAAGATTTTCTTGGCGAGGCCAGTTGCACATTATCTGCGGTATGGATTGCCGGGTACTCTTTAATTATATCATTGGGGCTATTATGAGCTAATGAGTTGAAAGGTCTGGTAGGTGGCAAGGAGTCACTACCTGCCAGTAAGGTGGGAGCTATATACTAGAGTAGACAGAGATAAGATGGATTGATATTAACCTAGTTAGATAGATTTCAAGAGCCTATTACAGTATATGATAGCTATATAGTTGAGCCTAGATTCCTAGTTCTTCTTTCTAAAACATGTGATAATTGTGAAACTATGAGTCTTTACTCTTTAGTTTACTGCATGAATAAATAAGAGAATCTAATAATTGTCAGTTTTTCTAACAAGGACTCTACATTCAAATATATGTTGGAGAGGAGGATATGTTTCTCTAGCAAAAATTAGAGAGGAGGATATGCGTTACTAGCAAGATCCTATGTGTGTATATATGGCACCTTGAAGTGAAACTCTCTTTGCAATTCATGGAGTTTTCATTAATTTTTCTGCAGATTGTCACAAAACCAAGCAGATCTATGACCTTAGATCTTTTGGACAGAGAAAAATCTTCCGGTACAACACATGCTCAAAGATTTGGCAAGCTCACTATTTGTGCAGAGGAAAGTGTCACCTCAAAGACTACAGTAGAGTTGATATTTAGGTGTTCAGATTTGGAATCCAAGGATTTGTTCTCAAAAAGTGTAAATGCACAAATGCTTGTTTTTCCTTGCCCCCTCTTCCTCCCTTAAAATGGATAATATGTTTATACATCATGTGCCATTGATTTTTGTATCAGGATCCTTTTCTAGTGGTACTCAAAACCACAGAGGGTGGACAAGCCGTGCCTATTTGCAAAACTGAAGTTTTGAAAAATAACCACAGTCCCAAATGGAAACCAGTTTACTTGAGTATTCAACAAGTTGGAAGTAAGGTATAAGAATCCCTATGCTTGGTATGATAGGATGCATTTAGAGTGTATGCCGTGATTTTAATGTTATTTTGTGCATCTCGACCTATAACCCACTAGATTTGGTGGAGTTGGTTGCTTATGTCCTCTGAATGGGATGATGTTATCTGCTGCCTTTTTGGGGCTGACCCTGGAAGCATTGATGCATCTCTGTGAAAATTGAAGTTTTCTCTCAGTTTTAGGAGCTGTCTGTCTTGTTCATGTTTTAATCATACTTTTGCTTGATAAGTTACATTTGCCATTTACAAGAACAGTACTACTTTTTTTCCAAAGATCCTTCTCCCCTATAACTTAAATTGCACTGTCGTTTAATGCCTCTTGGATTCATGCAGGACAGCCCATTGACTATTGAATGTTACGACTTCAATAGCAACGGAAGACATGGCTTACTTGGGTAAATTACTCCTGTTTATTCTGTTGCAGTATCCTTTCTACACCTTTACAGACGAGTTCTGATTTTGCTCCTATTGCATGTTCAGAAAGGTTCAAAAATCACTTTCAGAGTTGGAAAAGTTACATGCTTCCAGGGCAGGGGCAAATTTCTTTATACCCACTGCTGTTGGGACAGCACATCAGAACAAGGTAAGTAACTGAATAGTCAATAAAATTTGTTATCTATTTCAAGTTTTGGCTTGCACTGAACGTGCTCTATGATTTGAGTTCAGGTTATAAAGAGTCAGCTGTTTGTTGAAAAGTTTTCTGAAAAAATCCAGCATACCTTCCTTGATTACTTGGCATCAGGCTATGAACTTAACTTCATGGTGGCCATTGACTTTACTGGTATATAATGTGAATTCTTGTGGGGATATATTTACAGTTGTGCACACTCTCCAAGGCTATGAAAGAATCATTCTTTATGAATAATCCTTCAAAAAATTCCAAGATTATTTTGCACTAACATCCTTTGGCATGTAGAATGTATTCCTCTGACTTCTGTTCCTGTTTGTTAGCTTCAAATGGAAATCCACGCCTATCTGATTCACTGCATTATATTGATCCTTCAGGACGTCCAAATGCATATCAAAGAGTGAGAAACTGATCTCCCATGTTACAATTTAGAAGGTTTTTTCTTATATGAATCATGCAACAATGATTTTCTGATTTCAGGCAATCACAGAGGTTGGGGGAGTATTGCAGTTTTATGATTCAGACAAACGCTTTCCTGCATGGGGATTTGGAGCACGACCAATTGATGGTCCAGTCTCCCATTGCTTCAACTTGAATGGAAGCACTAGTTACTGTGAGGTAACTTCACATGAATACCATTTTTTAAGATACTTGTTCACTGTTGGCTTCTTGAATTTTGTGCTTCCATCAACTGCCAACATCTTTTATCATGGGCTTTTATTATCTCAGGTTGAAGGAATCCAGGGAATTATGATGGCCTATACAAATGCCCTTTACAATGTATCACTTGCTGGACCAACTTTGTTTGGACCAGTGATAAATGCAGCAGCACAGATAGCTGGTGAATCTGCAACTAGAAAAGAACAAAAGTATTACATCTTATTAATAATCACGGTATGCCATTTACTACCGGATGACTCGTCTCAATTTTGTTAGCTTTCAGTTGAAACAAAAATGTGACATTGAAGCGATCGATTTCTCGCTTTATAATTGCTTGAATACCTCTCACATTACATGCATACCTTTGCAAATTAAACTAAGTTCCTTGTTTTTGTGAAAAAAATTGTAGGATGGAGTCATAACTGATCTGGAAGAGACAAAGGATGCCATTATTAGGGCATCAGATCTGCCATTGTCAATTCTTATTGTTGGAGTGGGAGGAGCTGACTTCAAGGAAATGGAGGTATTCTTGTTTGTCTTCCTTACACAAGAAGGGTGCCTAATGGCTCATCATATCATATTTTCCCTAACATTGGTTTTCACTTTTCAACATTTATAACTTTATTATTTCAGATATTAGATGCCGATAAAGGTGATAGACTTGAAAACTCATTTGGAAAGGTTGCATCCCGCGATATTGTTCAATTTGTCCCATTACGAGATATGCAAAGTAAGTCAACCCTGTAAACCACTAAGCTGAAATCTCTGAAAGCGGAAACTGAACCAAGTTTCATACTCATACAAAGCCTAGAGTTTATACAAAATTGTGATGAACAAGCTTGTTTAATAATTTCACACTGAAAATATTAAATTCTGATTCGGTTTGCCAAACAAAAAGTTGCAAGTCGACTGTATAATCTGATTCCTTAATTTGCATGGTCTTGTAGGTGGAGATATGTCTGTTGTTCATTCACTTTTAGCAGAGCTTCCTTCTCAGTTTCTGGCATATGTGCGAGCTCATCCAACTGTATAAACGTATGTGCATTTTCTGTACAAAAATAGTCATGTTTGATTTCTGATTTCAATGTGTTAAAGCGAGGGCCTTTTTCTATTTCGTTCGTAGGGTTTCAGCTCCTTGTTTCTTATTATGTGAATTTTGTTCATTAAATAGATAACCTTATTTTTACCAATGAAGGGTATGGTATGTTGGATAATTTTGCGTTAACCACATTTGAATTCAAACTTTTCTGGTAGTGTCAAATTTAGTTCTCGTGCTAGATTTAAGGGGTATGTATATTCCTAAAAAAAATATTATCAATCAAATTTTAATCAAGCTGTTTTCCAAAACATGTGAGTACTCTAAATCACTCAAAATGTACACCAGTGACTGCAACGCACACTTACAGAAGCCACAATACATTACAAACTTGAAAGTTTATAATAATTATAAAATTGATCATGTATTTTTTTTTACTAAAATTATTAATCACTGATGAATTTTAATTTATGGCTATATGATCAATCATATTTTTTACAAGAGGACCTTGTTTCTCCTCTTAGTCACACAAATGCACATCACCGACTTTGAAAATGCACACTTAAAGAAGCCAAAATACACACCACCAACTGTGCAAATTCATTTTTGTTACAATTTACCTTTTTTTTGAATAGTGTTACAATTTACCTTGTTTTTCCTCTAAATCAGCCAAAAATGAACATATCTAACAATGTAAATGCACAACTACTGAAGCCATAGTGCACACCAGTAGTGCCTACAAAAATTACACATATGTCAACAACACAAATATATAATTTATACTCAAATAATATGTAATTAAAAAATACAAAAATCAACTTGAATTCATGATTACAAAAAAAAAAAAAAAAAAAAAAAAAAAATCATAAGAAAAACTTAAAGCAAGATGGAGAACCCATGTGAAGGAGAGTATGGAATTCAAAAAAAAAAAAAAAAAAAAAAACTACTACGTATTTATTAAACCCTAAAATCATAAGAATCATGTACTGTCTTTCTTGCACCATTGTCATATATTTCTAAATACTCAATCGTAATAACATAGGAGAGGAAAGTGCTGAAAATTAGGTAGTACCTTCCATTTTCAATCATTTTCAGCCTTTTATCATGTTTAGATGAAATGACCAAATTTGTCCGCATGTCCACAGTTGAGATGTTGTCTAGATGAGAATTCCGCCCCCCCCCCCCCCCCTACATATAAATTAATTGCCCCACTTTTCTACTCATATACCTTCATGTAAAAATGCAAAATAATCTCATCAATCAATCTAGATATATCCACTTGATTCGAACCTACTATATAATTCACATATTTAATTAAAAATTTTGAATTTAAAAGAGTCAATTATATTTTCCACAAATAAATAACACATGGGTGGGAATAGTTATGCTGTGCATCTGTATGCACCATGCATGGTGCATACAGATGCAAAAATGACGTCGTTTTATTAAAAACGCGCGTCTCCCCTTTAAAAAAAAAATTCAAGTTCGATTCCTAGTAACAACATTTTTTTGTTCATTCATTATGGAATTTTAGTTCATGGATTATGGAATTATAGTTCATCGATTATGGAATTATAGTTCATCGATTATGGAATTATAGTTCATCGATTCTGAAATTTTAGTTCATAGATTCTGGAATTTTAGTTCATTCATTCTGAAAATTTTAGTTCATAGATTAGATTATGGAATTATAGTTCATCAATTATGGAATTATAGTTCATCGATTATGGAATTAGAGTTTCGAACCTAATTTTTTTTTTTAAGGGGAGGCGCGCGTTTTATAAAAACGACGTCGTTTTTGCATCCGTATGCACCAGTCGTTTTTGCATCCGTATGCACCATGCTTGGTGCATACGGATGCACAGCATAATTTGCCCATGGGTGGGGATTGAACCCCCAACCTCATGCTTAAGGGACAGAGTGCTGAACCATCACATCAACCATGTTGATCTATCTAAAATTATTTATAAAAAAATTGAGTTAATACCCAAAATTGTCCTCGACTATAGTGGTTTTTCTCAATTTCGTCCTAAACGACTTTGGTGACCTAATATCGTCCCAGACTTTTGTGTTTCGCGCAATTTAGTCCCAGACTTTTGTGCTTTTGCTCAATTTAGTCCATTTGTTATTCTGTCATTTTGGTGTTAAATAAATAGACAATTAAGTAATTTTAATATTGGCATCTCTTTACTCATAGACATGTGAACTGTGAAATCCCTTTTTTTTTTTTTTTTACGAATTACTCCCAGAATTACTCCTAAAATTGCGAATATAAAATTTGATTTGCAGGTCCGGGAGTAATTCTGGGTATAATTCGTACAAGAAAGAGGAATTTCGCACTTCACAAGTTGAAAATAAAGAAATATCAATATTGACATTACTGAATTGTCCCTTTATTTAACACCAATTTGATGGAATAACAAATGGAGGACGAAATTGAGCGAAACACAAAAGTCTGGGACGATATTAGGTCACCAAAATCGTTTAGGACAAAATTGAGAAAAACCACTATAGTCAAGGACGATTTTGGGTATTAACTCTAAAAAAATTTAACGTAAAAAATAGAGGCTCCCATGAAATCTTAGTACTCCATAATATTTTTCACAAAAATTCAGACAGACAAAGGCACTGGAGCACAGTTAGGTAGGTAATCCACCCATTTCTTTTTAAAATCACCCATTCCTTAAATCTTCAAATTTGCATCCAAAATAGATCAAAATTGGACGCAGAAGCAACCGGTCCGTAGCCTCAAGTTTCAGTAATTAAAAAACAAAAAAAAAAAAAACCCCATGCTTAGTATGGGGGCTAGCCGGCTAGTAAATGTAATAAGAGAGCCAAAACAAAAGGCTAAACAAGAACATTAGCACCAATTAGGCAATGGCCTACGCTCTATTTCATTTCATTAGTGGGACTTGTTATTAGTACTACCTTTTGGTCGTCCTCTCCGACCAGCTTTTGGCTTTTCATTTCCTTCACTGGCAGTGGCGGCTTGCAAATTATCACCATTTCCATGCCCATTTTCTTCTTCAACTTGCAGCTTGTTGCCATTACAAGGCGGCTTTCCGCTTCCTTCACTGGTGGCTTGCAACTTATCACCATTCCCATGCCCGTTTTCTTCTGCAACTTGCAAGTTGTTGCCATTACAAGGAAGCTTTCCGCTTCCTTCACTGGTGGCTTGCAACTTATCACCATTCCCATGCCCGTTTTCTTCTGCAACTTGCAGGTTGTTGCCATTACAAGGCTCCTCATTGGGATTTACCTTATCTGTAACATCATTATCAACATTGTTTGAGCTTTCCCCAGCCTCGGTGGTTTTTCTCCTCTTGTTTGTTTTCTCTGCCTTCTCCTCAGTTGTTGCATTCTTGCTGTTCTCTTCTGAAGCATTTGCATGCATGTCTTCAGCGCCAGCAGTTGGCATTTCTATGCCTGAACTCTCAGGCGAAGTTTTGGTGGGGCTCTTCTCAGTCGCATTAGCTTCCTCATCAGAAGAACACTCTGTGTCACTGTCATCCTCATTAGCAGTACTTTGAAGTTTCTCAATGGCATCCATTAATTCTCTATTCACCTGCACACAAGAAAGTAACATGAGCACTCTAGTAGACTTACGGACGACATAGAGAAACTATTCCTGTAACATAGCGTCTTAAAACCTGAGGATTCTGTAGAAACTCAGATATGTCCACTGTGCATACAGGACATTTCATGATATTCTTCTGGGAGCGAAGTTTCCTTCCATTCTGGCATCCCCTCTCTTTTGTGAATGTTTGGCCTTCAAATGCCTTCTCTAGGCAAGCCTTGCAGAAGTTATGAGCGCAAGGTGTTGTGAGGGGTACATTCAAGACATTGCCACAAAGAAGGCAGCTGAATCCTGCACCACACAGATTTTAAGATCGGAAGATGCTTTAAGGCATTAATTCACACTCAGCAAAAGTACACATTTATTCTTAAATAGTTAAAAGGTAAACCACAGATGAGGAAAATACCAAAGTGAGCATGTTTTGGGACAATATAACCACAATAAACGGTGATAGAATGCTCTGACCTTTCAAAAGTCTCTCTTTGAGAGATATATGCTGAGCTCTCTTTATTGCCTTCCTTGCCCTTTTTCTGTCCTCAGGATTTCCTTCAACTACTTGTTTCTGTTTGCTAGGAGGTGGTGGCTTCTTCCATCTCCAGCGTTCTTCCGCCTCCTGTCCAAACACATACCATCCAGGTAAGGAAACAATCTCTGTATTAGCTCTATAAAACTAAAAACAATTACTGTAAAGCTCCAAAGGGAAGACACTAAAAAAATATAACCATATTCGTAAACAGTAGAATATATAATGTACTTGGGAATTCCATTGTTGCTTAGCAACAGTCTCATCACTCTCATGTCAAATTAAACTTACTCCATACCAGCTACAATCCAATAATATTGTCGATAGCATTAAAAGAAAGAAAAAATTACATCTTACATCATAGTCCCATGATGGACTTTCTGTCCTCTCAAAAACATCAAGTGCCTTTTTAAGCTCAGGAATGTCTGGTAGAGGCCTTGGGCGGTCTCCATGTTCATCACTGTATTACAGGATTGGAGAAATCACAAAAGAACTAGTTGTAGAGGAATAAGAAGAAGCAACTTATATAACATTATAACTGACCTTGTCCATGGTGCCGGTTCATTATCACATCTGACAAACAAGTACCGGCACATCTTAAACCCCTGGCAAATGAAAGCAATGTGTCAAGGACACTTCTTGAAACTACAAGCATCTAAAATTCAAGGCAACAGTTACCTGCTTTCCAATTTTTCTCCAGCACTTCTCAATCCTGTAGACCCCATCATAGCGCAAATGTTTCTCTGGGGCATAGGAAGATCGCTTCTCTTTCTCAGATCTGTTAAACAAAATATTAAATGGTTGGGAGAGAATGTTAAAACAAAGACAATTTTTTTTTTCAAAATTACACATTTTACACTGCATATAAGCTCAAAGATAGAGGGAAAAACACCTCACAACTCGGACTGGATAGCCTTTCTCACAGCTCACTAGCAAAGCTTGATTAAGGTTATCAAATGTCTGATCAAATGATTGATTCTTGTTGGTTCGCTTATTGCCACTTAGATCTCTCCCTCCACTGCATTATTTGTAAGGAAAGCAGATCAACAATCAACAAAAAGGTACAGATTTCAAGTCGTTTCAGTTAGAGGATATGGAAGAAGCAAGTATTCTTACATGAAATGCAAGAATACGAAACATAGATCACCATTTTCCTAGATACACTAACCAATTCAATTTCAGACAAGATATAATACGTGTAACAAATGAATGAATGATATTAAAATAGAATGAAAACAACCAATAAATGATCCCGCATGTAAAATCAAAGAGGGTAAAAAACAGTTTGAATGTTTGTTCCCTTACTTTCTACAACAATTTGCAATATTATACCAATTAAATAAAATAATGTTGACATCTTAAGCTGAATGGTAATTACTGAAGGGCAAGTCCTATGCCTTAAATCTAAGAAAACATACAAGTGAAGTGTAGTAGTCACATAAAACTGACCTTCCCGTGTACAAGAACCATTCTCCATGGTCTTCATCGTCCTCATAGCCTCCAGATAGCACAACTGATTGAGCACCATACTTTGATTGCCCAGCAATTCCAGCAACAGGGGGACGATGAATACCCCACTGGCAGCATTCCACACGGAACTTCCAAGTCTCTCCAACTAAGACACCTTGATTTCTTTCTGGGTCATTCTCTGCTGGAATAGGCCCAAAATGATCCTTAGGAACAGTAACAAGTGTCCTCCCACTGCTAGCATTTGCCATCCCATTTTTCTTTGCTCTATCTGTGGTAAATGGATTATCTGGGCGATCTTGATTACATATATAATGGTAGACTGACTGAGGCACTCCAGTGGCAATAGTTCGTGATACCTTGGCCATCCTAATGGCAGCTACAAGGGTTGAGTTGATGCGTGGCTGATTCACCATCTCCGGAGGAAATTTGCGGCGGCATTTTGCACAAGTTCTCTTGCCTTGGCCAATCCATTTCTGGAAGCACTTCAGACAGAAATTGTGCCCACAAGGTGTCTGAAACATTCTAACAGAAACATCACCATCGAGATCAATAGCAACTTGAAGCAATGAACTTTTAAATGTTCCCAATAAATCAAAGAAAGAGCAATGATTTCTTAGTAATTCCATATTGTCCGTAAAAAGAACTGATTCTGGGAGTCCACAAAAAGACTACCTACCTTCTGTTGTTGACCAACTCCATGAAAACTTATTTTACTGGCAGATAAACCAAACAAAATGGCATGGCAAATACAGCAGTATAAGGCTATTCGCTATCATCTGTTTGGATCACTCCCCAGGCCCATTACAGATAAGAATGGGTTTATAGTTGGTGCAATTTGTATGGTATAACTTTGAATGCAGGAAAGGGGCTGCCATTGGTGCTGAAAATCACTGGTAACACATGGACGCATGGTTAGGGTATGGATGCTTTCAAGAAGTCATCCATGAAGACTAATCCAAAACACCAGACATAGGACTACAAGGATATTTGTTGACATCTGTTACGATCACTCAAACCCATTACATATATTAGAACGATCCAGACAGAAATCAAAGGTTTTTACTTGGTACATCTTGCAATGTAAAACTTTGAATGCCGTCAAGGAGATTGACCATTGATGCCGAAAATGAGTGATTAAACATGGATGCATGGATGCTTTCAGGAATTTATGCGGATCATGAAGACTATCCAGAAAGATACCCTCACAAGAAAAAAATACATAATTATAACTAACGAAATAAACTCCAAGCATTTTCCAGTCAAGTCAAATCACTGTATCATGCATATACTTTTCTCAAACAGGTTCAAGGTCGTACACACATTTATGTTGGATCTTGGAATGCAAATGAAACATAATGCTCTATAATCACTGATGTTATCAACAGATGATTTTATCAACAGATTAGCAAATAACAGTATAATATGTCTACATGCGATAAGAGAAGAAACCCGAGGGGAAGAACATCCATACCGTAACCGGCCTATCCGGAAGCTGCATACAGAACGAGCATTTGATACTCTCTCCAAGCACGGATAACACATCGAATCCCCCTTCCTCTTCCTTCCCCTTCTCCTGATCAGCTTTCCCGCTAAGCAGCTCTTGTCTTCTCCTCGCCTTCTCCTTCTCCGTCAACGACTCATCGGCCTCGATTGACCGAATCTTCGCCACGAGGTCACCACTCTCGGCAGAAACCGGGGCCGGAGCTCCGGTGATCCCGGTCCCGGCGCAGTCGGGGCACTCGAAGCCATCACAGGAGGCCAGACTCTCCGGCACCACAGCGAGGCAAGCCACGTGCCAGGGAGTGACGCAGGTGGCGCACGTGAGCGTCTCCTCCTCCGCCGGCTTCCCCTTGCAAAGCATGCAGACGCCGTCGCCGTCGACCGGCAGCTGGCTAACGTGCGCCATCGCAGCAGTTCTAGAAAGTTCCGATAGTGCGCCCAACAAACAGTACAAACCGAAAAGCAACAATAAATAATGGAGCCGAAGAGAAATGAAGGCGGAGCTGTGGATTGGCCGGTGATAATCCTAGTGAGAGAAACCCAAGGCGAATGTAGAGAGAGGAAGAGGCGGGTTTTGAAAGGAGTTGGAGGGTTTGAAATGGAGGGCCAATCCCCTGAGACGGAGCGCACGGGAGCCTCTGCGCGCATTTTCAAAATGTACGGACGAGATTTGGTTTGACCGTTTTGGTTGGAGGGTACAGATTTGCGGCTATACGCAGAGTTTAATGCAGTTGACTGTTGGGGATAAGCGCTACAAATATATATATTTGGGCAGGGTTGATGTGACCAATGGAGATTTCAAACAAATAGCCGTTTTACTGACAGAAATATCCCTAATTTTTTTGTTTTATTACTGTTCTTTAGGCGTGGCATTGTTGAGAAAAGCTCTGATACTGTGGGGTTATATTCGACATTTCGGCCCAAGTCGATGGATACAAACAAGGATATTGCGGCATATACTGTAATAAATTAGCTTACGGTATATTATAATAATTTATTATTATTGTGTGAACCATACTATCAAATAGTGTATATTTAATATATAAATAATGTATTTTTAATATATTAAAAATTATATTATATTTAATAAAAATATATTATTTGAGTACGAAAATATATTATTTTGTATAATATACATTCATTATACAAATAATGTACTTTTAGTAAATTAAAAATGTATTTTTTTATTATGGTTCGCACAACTGTTTGAACCAGTGAATCATGGTCCAAAAAATAATTTGCCATATAATAATTGACATAATTGCACTTGGTCCGCATAAAGTTTAAGTCCGTATACCTTTTTGTTTAAAAAATTTTTATGCTGTTGTACTAAATGATGTCTCAAATGTAGTTTATATATGATAAGTTTATTTTCTTTGTCACATTTTATTTGTTTTGTTTGTTTTTTATTAATAAATTTAATTCTTTTTTATTTACTTTTTATAAACACTTGTAATTATTTTTAAATTTAAATTGTTGTGTTTAACTATACTTTTAATATAATTTTTAAATATATTTTATATTTTATTTTATTATATACTAATACTAGATTTAATATTATGAAAAATTAAATTAAAAATAATTTTAGTTAAATCTTATTAACCGAATCAAACACATAAAATTAGATGAAGAGGTACTTTTCATTATACTAATAATAAAGTCCTTCATAAGGGTAATACGACACTATTACATATGATGCCGTGAAAATGCTCTTAAAATTTTTATACCATGATTTATTAACGTTCGTCCTCTATTTTATAGTACACATCCATTTTCATTTTAGTCTTAATATTTTTACTATTAGTTCTTGAGATCATTTTCAATTTATGATTTTATTGGTGAACTTAATAGTAGATGTTGTTCCTATAGTTACATAAGTTAGATAATGTATAAATAGCCTGCACGAGTTTAATTCACTAGTTTAGTGTATAGTATTTGGAAGAAAATATCAAAGTTTGAAAGTTGGTAGCGGTAGTGTGAGAATATGCTCAAAGTGGACAGATTTTTATTGAATTATCGAGAATTGTGGGGTCTTTGGAATTGGGTATTCAACTTGTTGGAAAGATAATGGAGGAAATTTCAATTTTGGTCATATAAGAGTCTTGTTAATTTCAGTCCTTGACTTTTAAAAGTGTCAATTTAGTACCTTAACTGTGTAATTTTTGTCAATTTTGGTCACTCCGGCCAAATTTCGCCGGAAAATTTTAATTGTTAAAATAATGAGGGTATTTTGGTCATTTCACGTCTCTTTTCTTCTTCCCAGGCGAGTCCATCCCTTCCGTTCCCGTTTCCAGTGAATGCAATGAACTAAGATTATGGGGAAAGGAGGCTTGATGATATTAAAGATAGGGTTTAGGGGGAGAAAGAATGCCGAAAACGGGAGAGAAAGAGATGGACTCGCCGGAGAAAGAGGAAAAGAGGCGTGAAACGACCAAAATATCATCATTATTTTAACTATTAAAATTTTCCGGCGGAATTTGGCCGGCAATTTGGCCTGAGTGACTAAAATTGATAAAAATTGCATGGTTAAGGTACTAAATTGACACTTTTGAAAGTCAAGGACTGAAATTGACAAGACCCATATAGTCATATGACCAAAATTGAAATTTTCTCGAAGATAATGTATGCATATGTATAATGTAATTTGGAACAAATACCAATTTTGGTCCACGAGTATTATGAAAATAACAGTTTTGGTCCACATGTTTAATTCATACCAATTTTCATCCATGCCTATTGTTTTAGTATTAATTTTCATCCGTGACAATTATTTTAGTACCAAAATTCATTACGATAGTCACCTCTCTGTTTAAACCATGTTGAAATCTAAAAATTTTAAGTGTATTTTTGTCCTTTTCAACTTAATTAAGATTCCAAGTTGAGCATGAATAAAAGGATTTAAGCCCTAAAATTGATCTCAATTCACAATTATCATCCTCATCATATCTTAATTTGAGGAGGAGAACTGCAAATTGAGGTTGATCTTAGGGTTTAAATCCCTTTATTCAAGATTAAATTAGGATCTTAATTTGAAAGAACGAAAATACTCTTAATAATTTCATATTTCGGCATGTGTTAAACGAAAAGGGGACGAGTGTGATGAATTTGGCATTAAAATAATAGTTATTGATAAAAGTTTGTACTAAAACAATAGTCGTGACTGAAATTTGGTAAGAATGGTATTTGCTCATATAATTTGTGTATAAATAACCAATAGTTATGCTGTACAACCGAATGCACCATGCGCATGGTGCATACGATGCAAAACGACGTCGTTTTGACTAAAAACGCGCGTCCCACTTAAAAAAAAAAAAATTCAGGTTCGATTCTCGGCAATAGCATTATTATGGATATATAGTTATGAATTTCTGGATATATAGTTATGAATTTATGGATATTTAGTTCATTCATTGTGGATATTTAGTTCATTCATTGTAGATATTTACTTCATTCATTCACTGTGGATATATAGTTATGAATTTATGGATATTTAGTTCATTCATTGTGGATATTTAGTTCATTCATTCAATGTGGATATATAGTTATGAATTTGTGGATATATAGGTATGAATTTATGGATATATAGTTATGAATTTATGGATATATAAAATTGCTATTGTCGAGAATCGAACCTGATTTCTTTTTTAAGTGGGACGCGCGTTTTTTTTAATCAAAACGACGTTATTTTACATCGTATGCACCATGCGCATAGTGGATTCAGTTGTACAGCATAATTTGCTATAAATAACTCTTAGAAATGATTTGAATTGGGCCCTAGCTAGTTTGTGTTAATATCACATGTAGGGGATTAGGGGCAACATGGGCTCCTCAACCTCTTTTTAAAAATGAGTAATATATATGGTTGGTGATATAACACACTTTCTCTCTCTAATTTGAGTACTTTGAATTTTTTATTGACTTATTTTATTCAATGTTCAAAGTTTTTGTTTACCGCATTTGAAAGAGTAGGTAGATGAACTTACAGCTCGTTTGGTTCGTTGGAAAATATTTGAAGGGAAATGGAATTGAAATTCCATAGAAAATAAATTCCAAGAAAATAGATTCCATTGTTTGGTTGGTGGAAAAGAAATTACTGGGAATATGAATTCCATTGTTTGGTTGAGTTTGGAATGGTAAGGAATAATGTGTATAATGACAAATATGACCCTACACAACAATAATACTTAATAATAACAAGAGTAATTAATAAATAATGGTGAAGGTAAAATTGTCATATTAGTTTTCCATGGAAAACAAAATACCTAGGATGAACTAGGAATTTGTTTTCCCCATTCTCAAGGAAAACTTTTTCCAATAGAAAATGTTTTCCATCCAACCAAACAACATAAAACATCATTTTCCTTCACTTTTAGGAAAATATTTTCCATGAAAAATGTTTTCCATCCAACCAAACACCCCCTTAATGTTTCTATCATTTTGCGAAAGGCCATTTGAATACTATCTTTATCTTTTTTTTTTATTCCTAAATTAAAATGTCTCACAAAATTTGACACTTTCTATAAATAAAATATTATTTATTACTTCATTACTCAAAACCCTCTATAAAAATCTTCGGCATTTATACGTAATACTTATTATTCTTTACAATGTAATATTTGTTTTATATTTTCTCAAATATTTTTAGCCTAAAATATCTATGACAATTAATTTGAAATGGTAACCAGAATATCACCGCATGACATGGTAGTTGGCTCACAATGCATTTATTATGGATAAAAAATATAAATATATTACTTAGTCAATTTTTTTTTTTAATGTTATTACTTAATCAATAGTAACTATAAATATCTTAAATCTGTGTGTTGATCAAACAATACAATATATGTGAGATTTTTTGTTTCTTGCTTAGGTTTTCCTTATTTATGCATATCTCTCTTCTTCTTTTTTTTTTTTTTTTTTTTTTTAAATGGGTCCCAATTTCACTTCATCAAATTTTAAATTCTTCACTATTTCTGTTTTACATCCCTTCAAATATTTTTCACATTTAAAAATGGGTCTCACTTTCATATTATATTATAAATATAATACTAAAGAATTTTTTTTTTTTTTTTTAAAGTAAGCTGCTAAGCAAATTTGTTAGTAAAGTATATTTGTTAGCCACATCATCAATCTAATCCAATAAACAATGCTTTTTTTGGAATAATACATCATCTTGCAAATGGAGATTTTGCTGGGGTAATCTCAGCCTTATAATAATTTACTAGTTTTCACGTGCATTGCCTGGATGAGATAATACCCAATGGTTATTTTTAAATAAGTAATTCAAAGTATATTAATGCAAGATTATATAGGAGATGTTCATGCATAGGTAATTGAATGTTGAATTTGTTTATTTAAATCAGTAATTCAAAGTATATAAATGCAAGATAATATATGAGAGATTAATTATAATTGTCACTAAAATAAAATTTTGCAATTTTACAATTTTGCAATAACGCTAGTCTAAATATCTAAATACCGAGTATATATAAAAACGATAGTTTAAATTTAAATAAATACTATTTTTGGTTTAAATTTCTCTAAGTCTTCTTAATTATTTTTTAGGTAGCATTGTCATTGTCCTCATATTAGTGTTTATCCTTTTTTTTTTATTGATAATGTGTCGTATGCAAACGTTGTTGATATATGATTGAGATCTTAGTTGTACTATGAACTCTATATTTTGCAAGCGTATGTTGATATTCGACATTGATAATTTTTTCCCTTACACGTTTCATGTGTTATGAAATGTGTATCGTAGATTATCAATTGAAAGTATTGAACAAGATATTAATATTTATTATATTTGTATAAAATACTTGGTAAATAAATATATAACATATTTTGTATTGTAACTTTAATTTGATATTTAATTACAAGATAGTGTAAAAAAAAAAACAATGAACAATGTAGTAAATATAATTAATTAATGAATTTGAAGGTAATGAATCATTGAATTGTAGAAAATAAAGACAATATAACTAATGAAATTATATATATATATATATATATATATATATATATTTTATAATGAATACATTTTTTTGAATAAAGGAATTATAGGCATCTAATTCTAAATTAATTAAATGCATATCTATTATTTTTAATTGTAGCTACTAATTTATTTAATTTAATAAGAATAATAAAGGGGTACTTTTACTTTTCATCAACAACAATAGAGTTATTGATTTTTTAATTTTCATTTGTTGTTGAGACAAATTGTTTTGGGAGATTGTCAATGACAATTGCTACAATAATTGTCAATAGAGGATGATAATAAATAATTTGAAACATATGGTTACAATAGATATTCTTATATAAAAATTAACTTACAAATTCTTAAGAAGTTTTATACATTGACAAAATTCAGAGAATGATGTGTAAACTTGTTCAATTGGAGCTAGTGAGATGTCAACATTGTCAATTCTTTGGAAAATGGTCCTACCATTTTAGAGTCCAGGTATAGTTGTATTTCTAATGAACACTTTTGTAGTTAGGACGTGCATGATGTAAGAACAATTTTGTCCAATAAAATAAAATAAATAATAGTACAATATTTGTAAAGTAATGTACAATTGTAGCATTATATAAATACATACAAAAATATTAATACTATAATGACCTAAATCATTCCAATATGTAAAAGCATAATTGAAATATTGAGTCTTGTTCAAAATAATCAAAAGAAGATAAATTAAACGAAAATAATAAGAAAATTAAAACTTAACCTAAATTTTTTTATTTCTTTTAAAAAAATGCAAGGAAATGATTTTTAAGGTTCATGATTTATAATCTTTGATGTTGTGTATTTAGTTGGGCTAATTATTTAACCAAAGTTTATATTAAATTTTATATTGCATTTTTAACATATTTATAGTATATGTTTAACAATTATGCCGACTCTGATTGGGATGAAGTTCGAACCTAAAACATTTCTTATAGAAATTAATGAATAAGTTAAAAAATAATAAATAGTTAACGGAATATTCCGTTAGTATAGTTTATTCTAACGGAATACATGATTATTTAAGGGAAGAAAATAATATAATAGAGTGTAAATAAAAAATCATAAAAAAAATACTAAAATAAAAATAATATGAATCATTTATTTCAACAAAAAATTACACCAACATTTTTTTTCGTTAAGGGCCTAATTTTATTGACTCTTATTAGATTTGTAAATATTTCCCAATTCCAAAGAAATTTGGTTAACTAAAAGTATTTTACTTGCTCATAATTGTGTCACCAACTCTTCATTTTTAAAAAAACAAGATGTGATGAAATCAATCATGTTTGTATTTTTATTTTTCTCTTTGACCAAAATAAATAAATGAAACTTTTGCATTCATCATATACGAGTTTTTTATTTTTTGTTTTTTGTTTTTTGTTTTTTTTTTTAACACAAATGATTGAAAAAGGAGACTTGATTTACAAGAGGAAATGACAAAGTTGGTATTTCAATTATATTGTTATTTTGCCTTCATTAATAAGCTCCCATCATTTGAACTTGGCAAATTATTTTGTGGATACGGGTTTAAAATATACAATTTACACATTGCATGTTCACAATTTATATATTGAACGCTCACAATTTTATAAAAAATAAATTGTGAATATTAGTATTTAAATTATAAACATTAAGTATGTAAATTATCAACCTTCAATATTTAAATTGTGTATTTTAAATTTGTGTCTATTATATAACTATTGTTTGACCTTGGGGCCAACGCTTTGTAACAATGGCCCTGTAAAATTCAAATCTCACATCCCCAGGCCACCCCCATCCACTCTCTTCCTCCCTCCTTTTCCTTTTTTAGGAAATGATGATGGTTGGTATAATAATCCATCAGCAAATTATTGTGTGGTTCGCATAGTGTTGCATGGACCATAAAAAAGGTAAAATTTATGTACTGAATGTATATTATATAAAATAATATATTTTTAATATTTAAATAATGTACTTTCTATATTTTTAATATACTAAAAGTACATTATTTTAAACTAAATATACATCATTTTATAATATAAAAAATATAGTCAACACAATAATGATTTGATAATCCAACTTACCGAGCCAATCCAATAAAATTAATTATTGATTGATTATATTATATATATGGAGGAAAGAAGAATAAATATACAATAATAAAATAATAAGACCGGTTTGTCAATTAATTATACAATCCACCTATCGACCCAACATTTCATTACTTAGGCTTGCCTAACGTGACCTACCAATGAATTGATGATTATGCCGTGGACCATGGCTAAAATGGCCCCCATTATTTTAATGAAAAGAAATGATTTACGTTCATTATATTTTGAGGTGCGCTCATTTTTTATTTTTATTTTTTGTAATAACACAATGTCTATGAAATGATACTGAATAACAAATATTATAAATTAATTTTATGAATGGTCCATTGACTATTGACATTTATCAATTTTTATCATTTAACTTTTAATTGGACTATAAATGGTCCCTTGACTATTGATCTTTATCAATTTTTACCGACTTTGAATATGATCATAAATGGTCCTTGGCTATTTATTTTGTTTCAAATTTTTGGCCCTTCAATTAAATATATTCATTTAATAAATATTAAATTTAAGAATAATAATGTAACAATTAGCTTGTTGTTGAGATGGACAAATTGAGTTCATAAATTTAATACGAAGTACGTTGAGTTCATCATTGTGAAGAACTAAACTTTTTATATTATTACCCTTACATTTAATGCTTATTAAAATGATATTTAACTATAAGACTAAATTTGAAAAAAAAAACAACCAATAATCAAGGGATTACTTATGGTTAAATTGAAAGTCAATGACGAAAATTTGTAAAGATCAATAGCCAAGGGACCATTTATGGTCCAATTAAAAGTCGAAGAATAAAAATGGATAAATGACAATAGTCAATGAATCATTCATGGAATTAACTCCAGATATTACATATTGAATATATATTATTGTCAAGTTAAATTGTAGTTGAATTAGAATGTTACTTTAGTAGTGTTGTAATTTTTTAAACTCCGTGCGTATAAAATGAAACTGAATAACATGTATCACATATAGAAGGTAAATAATCAAATGAAAATGTAGTTGAATAAGAATGATAATTTAGTTATGTCGTAATATAATTACATTGTGCATAAGATGAAATGAATAACACGTCTCACATATTAAATGTATATTATTAAATGAAACTGTAGTTTAATTAGAATAATACTTTGGAGATGTTGTAATGAAACTACAATGTCTATAAAATGAAACTAAATAGTAAGTCTCACATATTGAGTGTATATATTGTCAAATGAAATTGTAGTTGAATAATAATAATAATAATAATAATAATAATAATAATAATAATAATAATAATAATAATAATTATTATTATTATTATTATTATTATTATTATTATTATTATTATTATTATTATTATTTTAGTGTTACTAGTTTTTCAAGCTCATTGCACGAATGAGATAATACTAAATATTTATTTTTAAATAAGTACTTCTAAGTATATCAATGCAAGATTATATAGGAGATGTTCATGCATAGGTAATTAAAGGTTGAATTTGTTTATTTAAATCAGTAATTCAAAGTATATGAATGCAAGATAATACATGAGAGATTATAATTGTCACTTAAATAAATGTTTGTAACTTTGTAAAAGCGTTAGTTTAATTACTTAGTCTAAAAACGATAGTCTAAATAAATGCTATTTTTTGTTTAAATTTTTTAAGTCTTCTTAATTCTCTTTTGGGTAGCATTGTCATTGTTTTCATATTCAGTACTTGTCATATTTTTTTATTGGTAGTGTGTCATGTGCAATTGGGTTACTGGTGGTATATAGCATAAATGACAACGTCATGCAATGAAACTATGGTGTAGGAAGTTTAAGATTTGCATGCTTTGTTGCGTATATGATTGGGATCTTAGTGGTACTATGGACTCTTTATCTTGCAAGTGCATGTTGATATTTAGCATTGATAGTTTTTTCCCCTACATGTTTCACATGTTGTGAGATATGTGTCGTAGATTATCATATGAAAGTATTGAACAAAATATTATTACTTATTATATTTGTATAAAATACTTAGTAAATAAATATATAATATATTTTTTCTTATAACTTTGATATTTAATTACAAGATAATGTAAAAAGAAGACAATAAACAATGTAGTGAACATAATTAATATTAATGAATTTGAAGGCAAAGAATCTTTGAATTGTAGAAAATAAAGATAATATAACTAATGAAATTATATCTCTTTTTAATTTTTTTTTATAATGAATAAATTTTTTTAATAAATGCATTATAGACATCTAATTCTAATATAATTAAATGCGTATGTATTATTTTTTGTTGTAACTACTAATTTATTTAATATAATAAGAGTAATAAAGGGGTACTTACTTTTCATACACAACAATGAAGTCATTGATTTTTTTTAATTTCCATTCATTGTTGAGACAAATTGTTTTGGAAATTTGTCAATGACAATTGATACATTTGATGTCAATAGAGGATGATAATAAATAATTTGAAATATATGGTTACAATAGATATTGTTATAATGATATAGTAAAAATTAACTTAAAACGTTTTTCAGAAGTTTTCATGCATTGATAAAATTCTGAGAATGCTGTGTAAACTTGTTCAATTGGAGCTAGTGAGATGTCACCAATATCAATTCTTTGAAAAATGATCCTACCGTTTTAGAGTTCAGGTGTAGTTGTATTTCGAATCAACAACTTTGTAGTTAGGTCTCGTATGTCTAGAATAATGTAAGAACAATTTTGTCCAATAAAAAAAATAATAGTACAATATTTGCAAAGTAATGTATAATTGTACCATCACATACAAAAAATACTAATACTATAATGACCTAAATCATTCCTAATAATGCAAAAACATAATTAAAATATTGAGTTTTGTTCTAAATAATCAAAAGAAGATTAATTAAACGAAAAAAAAAAAGAAAAAAGAAATTAACATAATTTTTTTTAAATGAAAGAAAATAATTTTCAAGGTTCATGATTTATAATCTTTGATGCTCAACTTTGAATGATATGTATTTAGTCCGGCTAATTATTTGATCAAAGTTTTTGTTAAATTTTATATTTTATTTTATTTTTAACATATTCATAGTATATGTTTAACAATTATGCCAACTATGATTGGGATGATGTTCGAACCTAAGACCTTTCTTATAGAAATTAATGAGTAAGTTAAAATAAAAAATAGTAAACGGAATATTCTGTTACTAAACTTTATTCTAACTAAATGCATGGTTATTTAAGGAAATAAAATAATATAATAGAGGGTAAATAAGGAAAATCATAAAAAAAAAAACTAAAATCTAAATAATATGAAAAAAAACCAAAATCTAAATAATATGAACCATTCATCTCAATAAACAATTATACTAACATTTTTTTTTTTTTTTGTTTTCGTTAAGGACTTAACTTTATTGACTCTTATTATATTTGTAGATATACCCATTCTCTGTAGCAGAAAAAAGGATAGAGACACAAATGTCAGGGCAAAAAATATTGTTTAAGTTTATTTAGAGAAATCTCATTAGGAGTTTTTGTTCAGTTTTGAGGAAGAAAAAATAAAGTGCATTGTTTTTGCATAAATACGAAGTGGAGTTTTTTAGTGATTTTTCTTCCTGCAAATTCAAAATTTTTGTGGGCCCATTAAAATTGATGAAAAGCTTAAACGAAGTCGCAAGTGCGCTTTATGCGCGCCCAACAAAAATGACTATTATTATTTTTTTTTCATGTCAGATTTTTTTTTTCATCTATTTTTCCTTTTCCCTCTCTATTTTCTCTTATATTTGGCATAGCAAAAACATCAAAAAATCAACATTATTGAGGATGCTATTATTGAGTAACAACCCATGATGTCAATCTTTTCCAAAAACTAAACTTCTTCAAGATTAGTTCCTTATAAAACCAAACAAATTTTCTCAAAAAATATTTAAAAGAAGTCTTAGAATAGAAGAAAAATTATGAACTCAAGAAATGAAAAATAAAATAAGACATTTCCAATAAAAATTAGAAGAAGAATTGTGTTTATATATGCTCAATGCCGTTTGGTGATAGGAAAAAACATGTAGTCAAATTACCATATGAATATAAATTTAATGAAAGTAAATTACTAACTAATAAAGCTAGGGCAATCCAAATGAACCAAGAAATTATTAGAATATTGTAATAATAATTTAAAGATTTAAAGATTTATTACAAAAAAAAAAAAAGAGGATTGATAAGAAAAAAAGTATATAATCATGCTGGTAACCAACTTCTTAGGTACAAAGATGTTCTGTCGGGTCGAGATGTGAGGGGTCATTCCATAAGGATTAGAATAGGCATGGCCCCTTTTAGTGGCTAATGTCATGGCCTAATTAAGGCCTAGTTAGGCCTAACTTGTTTAGTAAAAAGGTCAAGCTTGGACCAATTTTAAAGCTTGTTAAGCTAAACAGACCAGCCTATATATACCAGGCTCGGCTTCCAGGCCTACAGGCCTGGCCTATATATATAATAGGTATGTAAAAACGTACCAATCATGTTAAACTGGCTCTTGTTATTCAAGGAGTCGAAACGACTCTACAGTAAACATTTCTTCTAATACAGGGGTGTTTTGGGGAAACCATTCTCCAAAACGCTTGGAACAAATTGTTGCTCCAAACTGTTGAATAACCAAACACCATCTTTAGCATTTTGATCTTTGGATTACATCATATTTACCAACTGTCCAATATCTATGGGTTACATTATATTTAAAATTTTTAAATTTTTACTATTTCATCTAAATATTTAAATTAGAAATTTCTTTATCCATAATAATTCATTCAACAATAATGGTTGAACTAAATGAACAGCAAAACACCTAAATGATTGATACGGTTAATTCATTCATTGATCTTGTATGTGCAGTCATTAAATATATTAGAACCCTTTGCAACAAAAATACTTGGTTACTATTTTAAAAAAAATTTAGTGACAATTATAATGAATCTCCTATATTATCTTGTATTCATATACTATGAGTTACATATTTAAATAAACAAATTCAACATTAAATTATTTATGTATGAACTTCTCATATATAATCTTGTATTGATATACTTTCAAATATTTATTTAATTATAAACATTGGACATTAACTCATTCGCGCAAAGCGTGTGTAAAACTAGGATTGAATTTCGTTGAGAAAAAAAAAATATTTGACAAACAACCTCCACATCCAGAGGTTTGAATGTTGTGTTCAAGTGCAAAATCAATTCTGAAGACATATATCAAAAAATCTATACTTCAAGTAGTGCGCATCACACAAAACCTTCCACCTCCCATATCAGCTAATTGTTTTCAATAAGATATTGAGTAATGCATATAAATATCAACATCAGTTTTACATTCAGCTAGAACCCTACAAGATATAGGGTCAATATCATCACGATCACGAAGGCGAACATGATACGCAGTGAGCTGCACATCATCAATGGCGACTAGAATCCGATTGTTATCATTAAATTCATCAGAAATCTCCATATCGCCACAATGAGTGAAGGGAAACGAATATTTTTCTCTTTAAATCTGTCCATCAAGGACTTGCAATCCTCCTATTTTGATGCCATGGTGTCGAACTTCAATGTATGAAAATAAAGAAGACGTTCTCCAATATCCACATATATATAACCTCTAAGAAAAAAAATAATCGAACTTGGTTGGATTAAACATATAAACAAAATTGCTAGAGTAAAAGACATTTTTGGTCCTACACTTATAGTGGCACGGACAATTTTAGTCCTCTTTAAAAAAATCAGACAATTTGTGGACACTCTTATTGTGACGAGGACAATTTTGGTCCTCCGTCAATATTTCCGTTAGATGCCCCATTTGGGAGGGGGTAATTGAGTCTTTTCAACAATAGACCTCTTTCTTTGGGTTGCTACTCCCCTTGGCGATGGCGATTAGCCAGATGAACCGTCAATGAAGGACTCTCTGGCAGCTGTTCGTAATGCAACCCAAGCTACTGCTCGCACTCATTTGGATTGCCCGATGAGGGTGCTCTTTCACTTCGTGCTGTGAAGAACAGGGGCAGGACACTATGATGAACCAACTCACGTTGTTGCAATACGGATACAAAACAAATACCACAGTTATAAGGGACGAAAAGAATTTCTTCAAATTCAGCAACAAATCATTAAAATTCATGTGCGATTTAGTGGGTACAGAAGCTTCTCTCTCAAGCTTTTACATTTTTTCACACTTCTATTTTTATTTTTATTATTTCATATATATATATATATATATATATATATATATATATATATATATATATATATATATATATATAGTATCATTCCTTGTTGTTTCTTGCCTTTAGCCTTCCCTATTGAAAAAAAAAGGCGCACGTAAGGGACATCAAGTCATGAAGAACTATGGAACGATAATTTGGTCTGTTGGGATACTGAAGAAGGTAATTTTGCGATGGAGACGAAAAGGCAGTGGTCTGCATGGGTTTAAACTAGAAACAATCACCGACCTCTAGCATTCAAGCCCAACCCGTGCAAGAAGATGAGTTTGATTTTCTAAAAGAAGGCAGAAAACAAACCGAGAAAAAATTGCAGAAGGCTCTTGCCATGGTGAGATCCATGGTTCAATATCCCGAGGCTAGAGCTCAATCCAGGGTGAGATCCATAGTTCAATTCCTAGGTACAGAGTTCAGGGAACTGGGCAATCCCAAAGAAGGAGGTCTGTTGTTGAAAAGACGCAATTACCCCCTCTCAAACGGAGCATCTAACGGGAATATTGACGGAGGACCAAAATTGTCCTCGTCACAATAAGAGTGTCCACAAATTGTCTGATTTTTTTAAAATGGACTAAAATTGTCCGTGTCACTATAAGTCTAGGACCAAAATTGTCTTTTACTCAAATTGCTATATTTAAATAGATAATTAAATCCATTGTGGCCCCCAACCATATATAAAATTTGATTGTGGCTAAAGAGTCCCATATTTGTTTGAAGAGTTTTAGATGGATTAGAGAACACAACTTTGGCTTCGGGTTCAAAAGATCTATTAAGTGTCATAGAGATTTTAACCCGAATCATTAATTCTTTGCAATTGAAATAAGCATAGAGGAATTCTGATAGTTGATAGTTTGTGCTTTGGAAGTTTGCTATGATAATTGATAGTTTGTGATTTTAAAGTTTAATTTGATAGTTGATAGTTTGTAATTTAGAAGTTTAATTTGATAGTTGATAGTTTGTGATTTGGAAGTTTGCTATGATAGTTGATAGTTTGTCATTTGGAAGTTTAATTTGATAGTTGATAGTTTGTGATTTAGAAGTTTGCTCTAGTAGTTGATAGTTCTTGATTTGGAAGTTTGCTATGATAGTTGATAGTTGTGATTTGGAAGTTTGCTCTGATAGTTGATAGTTTGTGATTTGGAAGTTTGCTTTGATAGTTAATAGTTTGTGATTTGGAAGTTTGCTCTCGTACTTGATAGTTTGTGATTTGGAAGTTTGCTATGATAGTTGATAGTTTGTGATTTGGAAGTTTAATTTGATAGTTGATAGTTTGTGATTTGGAAGTTTGCTATGATAGTTGATAGTTTGTGATTTGGAAGTTTAATTTGATAGTTGATAGTTTGTGATTTAAAAGTTTGCTCTAGTAGTTGATAGTTTTTGATTTGGAAGTTTGCTCTGATAGTTGATAGTTTGTGATTTGGAAGTTTGCTCTGATAGTTGATAGTTTGTGATTTGGAAGTTTGCTCTGATAGTTAATAGTTTGTGATTTGGAAGTTTGCTCTCGTACTTGATAGTTTGTGATTTTGAAGTTTGCTCTGATAGTTGATATTTTGTGATTTGGATGTTTGCTCTGGTAGTTGATAGTTTGTGATTTCAAAGTTTGCTCTGATTCTTGATAGTTTGTGATTTGGAAGTTTATTTTGATACTTTGTATTTTGTGAAGTGCAAAATCAATTCTGAAGACATATATCAAAAAATCTATACTTCAAGTAGTGCGCATTACACAAAACCTTTCACCTCCCATATGAGCTAATTGTTTCCGATCAGATAGTAATGCATATCAATATCAACATCAGTTTTACATTCCGCTAGAACCTTACAAGATATAAGCTCAATATCATCACGATCATGAAGGCGAACATGATACGCAATGGGCTGTGCACGATCAAGGGCGACTAGAATCCGAGTGTTATCATTAAATTCATCTGAAATCCCCATAGCGCCACAATGAGTGAAGGGAAGATGAATATTTTTCTCTTTAAATCTGTCCACCAAGGACATGCAATCCTCCAATTTTGATATCATTGAGTCGAACTTAAATGTATGAAAATAACGAAGACGTTCTCCAATACCCACATATATATAACCTCTAAGAAAAGAAAAACATAAGATACTCTACAACGGGAAGACCAATGTAAATTTCTCAATCAGTTGGGAGAAGTTGTGGTGGCAGGGTTCCAAACAATTTATATGTTGGATCAAAGTACTGAAAACGCCAGGACTGTTCACGTCAAAATGCCAGATCTCGTCAAGACAACCGCAGAAATCATCACTATGTGTTAGCAAGTAAAACCGATCCTCATCTCGAATGACAAGAGGAGTCACCATAGGTGCAAAATTTGAGTTGTAGAGTTGTTCAATATTGACAACCGGAAAATAATCAAACTTGGTTGGATTAAACATATGAACAAGATTGTCATATTTAAATGGATAATTAAATCCATTGTGGCCCCCAACCATATATCCAATGTTATTTTGGCTAAAGAGTCCCATATTTGTTTGAAGAGTTTTGGATGGATTAGAGAACACAACCTTGGCTTCGGGTTTGAAAAATCTATTAAATGTCATAGAGATTTTAATCCGAATCATTACTTCTTCGCAATTGAAATAAGCATATAAGAATTCTGATAGTTGATAGTTTTTGATTTGGAAATTTGCTCTGATAGTTGATAGTTTGTGATTTTAAAGTTTAATTTGATAGTTGATAGTTTGTGATTTGTAAGTTTGCTCTGATAATTGATAATTTGCGATTTGGAAGTTTAATTTGATAGTTGATAGTTTGTGATTTAGAAGTTTGTTCTAGTAGTTGATAGTTTTTTATTTGGAAATTTGCTCTGATAGTTGATAGTTTGTGATATGGAAGTTTGCTCTGATAGTTGATAGTTTGTGATTAGGTGACTAGAATCCGAGTGTTATCATAAAATTCATCTGAAATTCACATATCGCCACAATGAGTAAAGGGAAGTGGAATATTTTTCTCTTTAAATCTTTTTACCAAAGACTTACAATCCTCCCATTGTGATTCCATAGTGTCGAACTTAAATGTATGAAAATAAAGAAGACGTTATCCAATACCCACATATACATAACCTCTAAAAAAAAAACACTCTACAACGGGAAGACCAATGTAGATTTCACAATCAGTTGGGAGAAAAGGGGTGGCAGGGTTCCAAACAATTTAATGGTGGATCAAAGTATTGAAAAGGCTAGAACTGTTCACATCAAAGGGCCAAATCTCGTCAAGACAATCGCATAAATCATTACTTTGTGTTAGCAAGTAAAACCGATCCTCAGCTCGAATGACAAGTGGATTCACCATGGGTGCAAAATTTGAGTTGTAAAGTTGTTCAATATTTTCAACCAGAAAATAATCGAACTTGGTTGGATTAAACATATAAACATGATTGCCATATTTAAATGGATAATTAAATCCATTGTGGCCCCCAACCATATATAGAATGTGATTGTGGCTAAGGAGTTCGATATTTGTTTGAAGAGTTTTAGATGGATTATAAAAATTTAATTTGATAGTTGATAGTTTATGATTTGTAAATTTAATTTGATAGTTGATAGTTTTTTATTTAGAAGTTTGCTCTAGTAGTTGATAATTTTTGATTTGGACGTTTGCTCTGATAGTTGATAGTTTGTGATTTGAAAGTTTGCTCTGATAGTTGATAGTTTGTGATTTGGAAGTTTGCTCTGGTATTGATCGTTTGTGGTTTGGAAGTTTGCTCTGATAGTTAATAGTTTTTTATTTGGAAGTTGCTCTCGTAGTTGATAGTTTGTGATTTGGAAATTTGCTCTGATAGTTGATATTTTGTGATTTGGATGTTTGCTCTGGTAGTTGATAGTTTGTGATTTCAAAGTTTGCTCTAATACTTTATAGTTTGTGATTTGGAAATTTAATTTGATAGTTTGTATTTTGTGAAGTGCAAAATCAATTCTGAAGACATATATATATATAAAAAAAAAATCTATACTTCAAGTAGTGCGCATAACACAAAACCTCCCACCTCCCATATCAGCTAATTGTTTCCGATCAGATACTGAGTAATGCATATCAATATCAAAATCAATTTTACATTCCGCTAGAACCCTGCAAGATATGAGCTTAATATCACCACGGCCACGAAGGCGAACATGATATGCAGTGGGTTGAGCACCATCAAAGGCGACTAAAATCCGAGTGTTATCATCAAATTCATCTGAAATCCCCATATCGCCACAATGAGTGAAAGGAAGTGGTATATTTTTCTCTTTAAATCTGTGTTAACAAATAAAACCTATTCTCACCTCGAATGACAAGAGGAGTCACCATGGGTGCAAAATTTGAGTTGTAAAGTTGTTCAATATTTTCAATTGAAAAATAATCGATCTTGGTTGGATTAAACATATAAACATGATTGCCATATTTGAATGGATAATTAATCCATTGTGGCCCCCAACCATATATAGAATGTGATTGTGGCTAAGGAGTTCGATATTTGTTTGAAGAGTTCGATGGATTAAAGAAGTTTAATTTCATAGTTGATAGTTTGTGATTTGTAAGTTTAATTTGATAGTTGATAGTTTGTGATTTAGAAGTTTGCTCTAGTAGTTGATTGTTTTTTATTTGGACGTTTGCTCTGATAGTTGATAGTTTGTGATTTGAAATTTTGCTCTGATAGTTGATAGTTTGTGATTTGGAAGTTTGCTCTCGTAGTTGATAGTTTGTGATTTGGAAGTTTGCTTTGATAGTTAATAGTTTGTGATTTGGAAGTTTGCTCTCGTAGTTGATAGTTTGTGATTTGGAAATTTGCTCTGATAGTTGATATTTTGTGATTTGGATGTTTGCTCTGGTAGTTGATAGTGTGTGATTTCAAAGTTTGCTCTGATAATTGATAGTTTGTGATTTGAAAGTTTAGTTTGATAGTTTGTATTTTGTGAAGTGCAAAATCAATTATGAAGACATATATAAAAAAATCTATACTTCAAGTAGTGCGCATAACACAAAACCTTCCACCTCCCATATCAGCTAATTGTTTCCAATCAGATATTGAGAAATGCATATCAATATCAAAATCAGTTTTACATTCAGCTGTTCTTGCAAGATATAAGCTCAATATCACCACGGTCACGAAGGCGAACATGATGTGTAGTGGGCTGAGCACCACCAAAGGTGACTAGAATTCGAGTGTTATCATCAAATCCATCTGAAATACCCATTTCGCCACAATGAGTGAAGGGAAGTGAAATATTTTTCTCTTTAAATCTGTCCACGAAGGACTTGCAATCCTCCCATTTTGATGCTATGGTGTCAAAATTAAATGTATGAAAATAACGAAGACGTTCTCCAATACCCACTAAGAAGAAAAAAAAAAATACTCTACAACAGGAAGACGAAGGTGGATTTCACAATCAATTGGAAGAGGTGGGGGTGGCAGGGTTCCAAACAATTTATAGGTTGGATCAAAGTATTGAAAACGCAATGGCTTGTTTACGCCAAAGAGCCAGATCTTGTCAAGACAATCTCATAAATCATCACTATTTGTGATTTGAAAGTATGCTTTGTTACTTGATAGTTATTGATTTAGAAGCTTGCTCTGATAGTTGATAGTTTATGATTTGGAAGTTTAATTTGATAGTTGATAGTTTGTGATTTGAAAGTTTGCTCTAGTAGTTGATAGTTTCACTAGTACAGAATGGACAATACGCGTTTAAAGTTGCTTGGACGCGTATGTAGGAAACGCTGATTGTATGTTCAATCAGCGTCGAAGGCAATTTGGACGCGCAAAATTATAATACGTGTCCAAAGTTCACGAACTTTGGACGCGTCCAGAGGAGGAGGTACTATCGAGATCTAACGATTGTGTGTCCAGTGGAATGCAACTGAATACACTTTTCGAAAGGAACCAGTTCCTCTAAATTACTTGCATCTTCATGAAACTTCGGTTGAACTTCAACTGTCCACTGAGGAAAATATTAATTCAGCTTCTTCAAAGAAATGAACTTGCAAGTGAATTTGTGAATGCACTGATTTTTTTAACAGTAGATACAATATAAATATTACATTAATACACTAGATCAAAAAATTAAAACCACTACTATATCACCTCTGTTGATTGGTTACAAGAATTAATCTCCCTGAAGTAAATACCTCGTGATATAGGGGCTGCATTCAAAGTTAAAATTTGAGAGATTCAATAACTAGTTTGATCATTGTACAAAAATACTTAACCATAATGGGAAAGATCTAGACTACTAAAATGCGACAACGAATGTTTTACCCCAATCCAAACTTCATATTTAGTCAGAGTATCTAAATGTAGCTACTCAAATGTGCATTCATTGATAAAGAGGGGGAAAAAGGAGTGAGTGAGTGTTGGTTACTAGGTTTACTTGATTTTCCACTGTGATTGATCTTGACTTGATATCGTACACAAGGGAAGTGTTGTGACTTCTAAACATATTCATAAGTCATGCCATACCATGGGCCAAATGTGATTTTTCTTATGGAAACCTTCTCTAATAATTTTAAGATGCAGACTATTAAGAATAAAGTGGGCTACACTGGGCTATTTACGGTGGATAGCTTGGGCCGAAGTGGAGGTCTTGCTCTGTTGTGGAAGGAGGAATCTGAAGTTAGCATCTTGGGCTTTTCTAGGTACCATATCGATGCTATGATAACAACGGAAACAAGCCCTGAACCTTGAGATATACTGGCTTTTATGGGAACCCCAAGAGTAATCGCAGGCGTGAATCTTGGCAAAGGTTGCGGCATCTAGCTACCCTAAGTCCTCTTCCATGGGCGTTAATGGGTGATTTTAACGACATTCGGAGCTCATCCGAGAAGAAAGGAACGCATCCGCACCCTCAATGGTTAATCCGAGGCTTCAACGAAGCCATTGAAAGCAGCGGTCTTAGAGATTTGGATTTTGATGGATGTCAATTCACCTGGGAAAAGTCAAGGGGTACTCCAAACTGGATTCAGGAAAAGCTTGATAGGATATTGGTCAATGATGCTTGGTTAGAGCGGTTTGGCGATGCAAGGGCGAGGTCCATCTCCGTGCCTTCTAGTGACCATCTTCCAATGCTGCTATGTACGGTCCCTACTGCCTGTCGTCAAAGAAGAAACAAGTTCAAATTCGAAAATGTTTGGCTGAAGGAGAATCAATGCAGAGAGATTGTCACGGCTTGTTGGGGGCAGTCGAACGGTCTACACTTATTAATTCGGCTGGATACTTGCAGCAAAGCTATTTGGGAATGGGGAAGGAATATGAATAGGAATTTCCAACCTAAAATAGACTATTGGGCTAAGCAGATGGACTATCTAAGTAAAAGAGTTGATTCTCATGGTTTGGCAGAGTACTCTGAAGCTCAAAGAAATTATCTATCTTTACTAAACCAACAACATACCGTTTGGAGACAGAGGGCTAAAGTTCACTGGTTCAAAGGAGGGGATGTGAATTCGAGCTTCTTCCATAAGACTTGTCAGCGCTGGAAACAAAACAACTACATCCCTAAACTTAAGGATGGTAGTGGAGTATGGTGTGAGAAAGGTCCAGACTTAGACAACCTGATGGTATCTTACTTCAAGAGTCTGTTCACTTCCACTCAGGGTGACATGGATCCAGTTCTGGAGTGCATTAAGCCTAACATCTCGGAAGTCCAAAATGCAGCTCTGATTCGACATGCAAGCCCGGAGGAGGTTAGAAAGGCAATCTGCGGGATGCATCCAGACAAATCGCCGGGGCCCGATGGCTTCAACCCGGAGTTCTTCCAAGCATATTGGGACGTGTTGGGTCCTGACATCGTAAGATTATGTAATGACTTCATCTCTACTGGACATCTCCCAAAAGGCCTAAACCACACCCTGCTGGTTCTCATCCCAAAGAAAACAAAGCCAGAGACGATGGGAGACTTGAGGCCAATCTCGCTTTGTAATGTGGTGTACAAAATCTTTGCTAAGGTGCTAGCCAACAGGTTGAAGCCACTTCTTGACACACTCATATCGGAGAACCAGAGCGCTTTCATCCCTGGCCGGCTGATTTCCGATAATATCATGATTAGAGAAGGTTTCCTTCCCTGGCTACAATCCTGCAATCGTTATGCTGTGGAACCGTATCCGCCGTTCTATGTTCATAATTACTGAACTATATGTTCATAATTATAAAGCTATATATTAATAACTTTTTAACTTCACATTCATAATTATTGAACTCTATATTCACAATTACAGAACTCTATGTTCATAATTACTAAATTATATATTTATAATTATAAAGTTATATACTCATACAATTATTGAATCTCTATATTCATAATTACAGAGCTATATGTTCATAATTATGTTGACAACTCTATATTCATAATTTTTAAACTATATATTCATAATTATGAACAATGTTAAAACTGCGCCCACCTTGCAGGGTAAATACGGTTCCACATCATAATTTGGATGCTATGTACCCTTGGTTAAAAGCCATAAAGTACATGGTGGTGTGTGGGCTAGCAACGACCCATCTAGCTTGACCCTCTATAGCTTTCTGGATATTGTTGTTAACCACCAGTCCCTTATTTAAAAAGCCTTTCCTCCCTGCCGTCGCAAATTATGCCGTGGAATCGTGTTCACCGAGAATGGTGAACACAAGTCAAAACGATGTCGTTTTTAGGCAAAAAAAAAAAAAAATCGCGGATGTGGAGTTAACGGCGCGTTACTGATCAAATTATGAATTTTCTGTTATGAGATTATGAATTTTATGAAAATTCATAATCTCATAACAGAAAATTCATAATCGCATAACAGAAAATTCATAATCTCACAACTGAAAATTCATAATCTCATAACAGAAAATTCATAATCTTATAACAGAAAATTCATAATCTCATGGTTCCAAAGTGAATGTGTAGGCATGGTTCCAAAGTGAATGTGCAGGCATGGATTCATAATTTATGAATGTCCGTGATTTCGGACGGGAATATGTAGGCATGGTTCCAAAGTGAACGTGCATGCATGAATTCATAATTTATGAATGTCCGAAACTCCGAAATTATGAATGTAATGAAAATTCATAATCTCATAACAGAAAATTCATAATCGCATAACAGAAAATTCATAATCTCATAACAGAAAATTCATAATCTCATGGTTCCAAAGTGAATGTGTAGGCATGGTTCCAAAGTGAATGTGTAGGCAGTCACGTAATTAATTAAAAAAAAAAAAAAAAAAGATAACGGTGCACTAACACCGTTGGAATCGTGTTCACCGTGAATGGTGAACACGGTTCCGTGGCATAACGTGTGCCCTGCCGTTGAGCTCCTGCATCGGAAAAAGGCATTATTAATGTTTTCCTCTTCAGGACCTTTCTTGGGAGGTTCTGACAAGAGCCGTCGTTGACCCATCGTGGGTTGGGCACGCCGGCCGTTCGCCCGGAGCTCCAGTCCGTCTTCAATCCACAATAAATACGAAGGATAGTAAATGCACCTTACCACCTGGGATGGTATAACCACAGCATTAAATACTCATATGAAGGGAATAAAAATATAAGGGCTTGTTTGGTAAAATAGTTAGTTTATAGGTTAATTTTAATTTATTTAATCACTATTAGTTGTTTGATTTGGTTTAAAAATTAATATAAGTGTTTGGTTAATTAATTTTTTTCACCCAAAATACTAAAATTCAAAAAATTATTCAAAGTATAATAGGAATAAGGTTCAAATTGGCCACTGAACGTAACCTGAAAATGCAATTAGGCCACTGAACGTAACCTGAAAATGCAATTAGGCCACTGAACGAAAAAAAAGTGCAATTAGGCCATTGAACACTCAAAAAAATGTGCAATTAGGCCACTGAACTCTCCAAACGTATGCAATTTTACCGAATAGCAGGTTACCATCAATTTTAGCAGGTTACTTGCTTACGTGGCAGCTTAGTTGGCATTTTTAATAATTTTTAAATAATTTTTAATAATTAATTTTAATAATAAATTTTATAAAAAATTGGAAAAAATTAAATAAAAAATAAAATAAAGTCGTTTTTATTTTTTTAAAAAAAAATTTAATAAAAAGTTATTATTAAAAATTAATTAAAATTTATTAAAAATGCCAACTCAGCTGCCACGTAAGCAGATAACCTGCTAAAATTGAGGGTAACCTGCTATAAGGTGAAATTGCACATTTTTTGAGTGTTCAGTGGCCTAATTGCACTTTTTTTTCGTTCAGTGGCCTAATTGCACTTTCAGGTTACGTTCAGTGGCCAATTTGAACCTTATTCCAATTTTTTTTAATTAGCTTTTTGAGAAAAGAAATTATACCAAACAGCTATCAGCTAACAACTAATTTACCAAACACATTTCTACAATCAGTTAATGTTATTAACTAGTTATACCATCTAATTAACACAATTATCTAACAGCTAACAACCATTTACCAAACATGGCAAAAAAGAGGAACCAATCTTGTCACTAAGAGCAAGAAGAAGAAAACTTGGAATAAGCAAAAGCTTTAAATACTCAGCTCTTGTTATTTCCTTCCACTCGATCTACTGCTCTCAAACTTTCTAGTCTTTGAACTTATCCAATGTCACTAAAAATGGGTAAAATTTTACCTTATATCTTCTCCATTTCTACATTTTCTCCTCTGTTACGTGAGTTTTCCTTGTTTTTCTTCATTTTCATCTTTTTCTTTGGATATCTAAAATTTGCAATGGTTTGCATTTTGATTTTGGTTTTGTTTTCTTTGTTTGTATTTTAGCCAGCCAGGTAAATAAATTTATTTTCTTACCTTTTAATTTATTTTATTTTATTTTGTTTAATTATTGATGTTCTATGTTAAATACTTGGATTGTTCTAGTGTTAAAATTTTATTATGTATATATCTGGGTTTTTTGGTTGTATTTATAAAATTGTGTATACTGCCTCTTTGTCAGTGTTTGGTAAATTAGTTGTTTGGTCCCTCGATTATAGTGAAAGTACCAAATTAGTCATCGATCTTCTTTTTTTTTTTTTTTTTTTTTTTTTTTTTTTTTTTTTTATCAATTAAGTCATCAAGTATTAAATTTATGTCCAATTTGGTCCTCCGTCAATTTAGGTGTTAAGTGACCGTCTATTGTGAGGGCATAATAGTTCTTTCAGTCTCCACTTTGGAAGGCAATTTTAGTTGAGGCAACTTAATTTTTCCTATATCTGCAACACCCATGATATCTGGTTAGTCCATTCACCATGGTTTTATTCACACGTTCCTCATACCAAAACAATGCATTGCAATGTTTACATAAATGAATCGGGTCACCGAAGTCTGCATACTCAACTAAAAAAAATATTTTAGTTAAAGACAATCAAATAATCTTCAACTTTAGATTTTTAATAGATGAAGTACAATATATTATCACTTACCAATTGTTACATCATTTTTTTTTTTTATCCGAAGATATACAATTTCATCAAATTCTAAACTTGGATTACGGCATGTCGATGGAGGTTGAATTGTGTCTTGTATGTTATTGTGTAAAATGATACCATCTCCCTACGCCAAAGGAATATCACGATTACCTGTGTTCAAGATTGATGCAATTATGAATGAACCATCGTATCATAAAAAATAATTTTGTTACAATATAATTTTTTAAAAAATTATAAGTGAATTCTTTTAATTATCTCTAAAATGTCACCATGAACAACCAATCCATCAACAACTCCCAAAACGCTTTGCTTTGCTCATCCGGAGGGGAGGAGTGGGGTTGGATTTTTTTTTTTTTTTTTTTTTCAATTTGTAATAAATAAAATAATTTATTAAAGGTTAACTGCCACATCAACGGTTAACTTGGGGAACAAGTCATTTTTACTCAATTGCATTATTTTAGCTTGTCCAGTGATTCAATTACACATTTTTTTGAGTTGGATGTGTTGCTAGATGGTCCCACCAATGTGGGTAGGGTGGTGACCAAAAGCTTAACAATTAATCTTGGAAGATGAAGTGAAAGGTTTTTTGATTAATGGCTTCATTCATGTCCACTTAATGGGAGATTAAAGTGGGCAAATGAAAAGACAAAAGAGTTGGCTTTGTAAAGCCTATATAAAGGCCATGGATTTGGCTACCTTGGATATGAGAGAGTTCAAGAAGAAGAAAAAGAGAGGAGAGAAAATTTGTTGAGATATACAAGTGTGAGAAAATTAGCCGAGAAGAAGTTGGTGGATTTCGTAGAAATTCTTGTGCATCGGGGTATGTTATTTTCTCTTGTATTTTGTGTTGTCTCTAATCGTTGAATTAGAGAAGCCTCCTCTGTTGTACCCATTATCTATATAGTGGAAGGTTTACTGGCTTGTGCCCGTAGTTTTTTACTCCTTGCCTTGAGGAGGTTTTTCCACGTTAAAATTCTTGGTGTTCTTCTTGGTGCCGTTTATTTATTTTCATTGTGCTAATTATATATTCTTGCGAGCTTTCTTCCCAACAACTGGTATCAGAGCATTGTTCAAGTGCGAAGCTATGGAAGGAAAGTTCAATAGAATTACAAGTTTGAATGGCACAAATTATCACATATGGAGAAATAAGATAAAAGATCTACTATATGTGATGAAGTTGCATTTACCCGTGTTTGCTACCCAGAAACCTGAAAATAAATCAGATGAAAAGTGGGCCTTTGAGCATGAACAGGTATGTGGTTTTATTCGGCAATTTGTTGAAGATAATGTGTATAATCATATTTGTAGTGAAACCCACGCAAGGACACTGTGGAGTAAACTTGAAGATTTATATGCTTCAAAGACTGGCAACAACAAACTGTTTTATCTCACAAAATTGGTGCAGTTGAGATATAACGAGGGTAGTTCTGTTGCGGATCACTTGAATGATTTTCAAGGGATTGTTGATCAATTGTCAGTATGGGAGTTAATTTTGATGATGAGGTCCTTGCTCTTATGGTACTAGCATCATTGCCGGATTCTTGGGAAACTTTAAAAATTTCTTTGACTAATTCTGCTCCTAACGGTGTTGTAACGATGGAACTTGTTAAAAGTGGTGTCCTGAATGAAGAGATGAGACGAAGGTCACAAGGTACTTCCTCTCAACATTCAGAGGTCTTGGCTACAACAAATAGGGGGAGAAGTCAAAGTAAGGGTCCAAGGAGTAAAGATAAAAACAGAGATAACAGTAGAGGTAAATCTAATAAATTTGCTAATGTTGAATGTTATCATTGTCACAAAAAGGGGCATATTAAGAAATTTTGCCGACTACGGAAGAAAGAAAATCAGAAAAATAAAGACTCTGAAAAGAATAATGGTAGTGATGATGATAGTGTAGCTGCTACAGTTGAACATGATTTTCTTATCTTTTATGATGGTGACACAGATGCCATTAATTTGGCAAGTCATGATACAAACTGGGTAATTGATAGTGGTGCATCCATTCATGCTACAGCTCGAAAGGATTTTTTTGTTAGTTATGCAACAGGTGATTTTGGAGTTGTGAAAATGGGCAATGATGGTAATGCAAAGATTGTTGGTGTTGGCGATGTTCAGTTAGAAACCAACAATGGCACCAAGTTGCTTCTGAAAAATGTGAAGCATGTTCCAGATATCAGGTATAATTTAATTTCTGCTGGAAAATTAGATGATGAAGGGTATTGTAATACTTTCCAAAATGGCTAATGGAAACTCACAAGAGGTTCTCTAGTTGTGGCTCGAGGCACAAAGTGTTCTACACTTTATGTTTTACAGGCCAAGATCTCAGGAAATATTGTCAATACGGTTGAGAACGATGATACGAATGATATATGGCATAAGAGGCTTGCACATATATCTGAGGAGAGGATGTCTATGCTGGTCAGAAAAAAGAGCTTAGCTGGGTTGAACAATGTTCATTTGAAGAGGTGTGCTCATTGTCTAGCAGGGAAGCAGAACAGAGTATCCTTTAAAAGTTCTGCTGAGACTAAGAAGAAACCAAAGGTATTGGAATTGATACACTCTGATGTGTGTGGACCTTTCAAAACTAGGTCACTTGGTGGTGCTCGCTATTTTGTTACCTTCATTGATGACTGCTCAAGGAGATTATGGGTTTATTCTTTGAGGCATAAAAGTCAAGTTGTGGACATATTCAAGCAATTTCATGCCCTAGTTGAGAGACAGACTGGGAAGAAGCTAAAATGCATAAAGTCAGATAATGGAGGAGAGTATATTGGGCCACTCAATAGGTATTGCGTAGAGCAGGGTATTCGCCATAAGAAAACACCACCGAAGACTCAGTTAAATGGTGTTGCTGAGAGGATGAACAGGACTTTGATTGAGAGAGTTAGATGTTTGTTGTCACATGCAAAGTTACCAAAGACATTCTGGGCTGAGGCACTAAGTACTGTTGCGCATGTGTTGAATCTCTCACCATGTGCTCCTTTAAGGTTTGACATACCAAATCGGGTATGGACAGGAAATGATGTTTCCTATGATTATCTACGTGTCTTCGGGTCCAAAGCATTTGTGCACATTCCGAAAGATGAAAGATCGAAACTTGATGTTAAGACACGACAGTGTGTCTTTATTGGCTATGGTCTAGATGACTTTGGTTACAGATTTTATGATCCGGTTGAAAAGAAGCTTGTGAGAAGCCGAGATGCTGTGTTCGTGGAGAATCAAACCATAGAGGATATTGACCGGGTTAAAGAATTGGGATCTCATAACGGTGATTCAGTTGATACTGAGATAGTACCTCCAACAGTGGTTCCTGAAGAGGTTGGAGAGGATGACCAAATTGAGCAGCAAGATGTTACTGATGCTTCCATTAATGATGATGAACTCCCAGTTCCAGAAGCTTCAACTCCACCTCAGCTTCGAAGAAGTTCAAGAGTTAGACAGCCTTCCACAAGGTACTCTTCTGATATTTATGAAATTAATTTTGTTGATAATGGTGAACCAGAATGTTATGCAGAAGCTGTGGAGGATGAACACAAGGAAAAGTGGATTGAAGCCATGAAAGATGAGATGAAATCCTTGTATGAGAATAATACCTTTGAGTTAGTAAAGCTACCTAAAGGTAAGAGAGCTTTGACAAACAAGTGGGTGTACAGAGTGAAGCAGGAAGAACACTCCTCACGACCAAGGTACAAAGCTAGACTGGTTGTCAAGGGATTCAACCAGAGAAAAGGTATTGACTTTGATGAGATATTTTCTCCAGTTGTTAAAATGTCTTCCATCTGTGTTGTTCTTGGACTAGCAGCCAGCCTAGATTTAGAAATTGAGCAAATGGATGTAAAGACTGCTTTTCTTCATGGTGATTTGGATGAAGAAATATACATGGAGCAACCAGAAGGTTTTGAAGTCAAGGGAAAAGAGGACTATGTCTGTAAGCTAAAGAAGAGTCTATATGGCTTAAAACAGGCACCAAGGCAGTGGTACAAGAAGTTTGAGTCAGTTATGGCGAAGCAAGGTTACATGAAGACTATTTCTGACCATTGTGTGTTCTTTCAAAAACTCTCTGATGATGATTTTATTATTCTCCTGTTGTACGTTGATGATATGTTGATCTTCGGCAAGAGTGCTTCTAGAATTAATCAACTAAAGGAACAGTTGAGCAAGTCTTTTGCTATGAAAGACTTGGGGCCAGCAAAACAGATTCTTGGGATAAGAATTACACGAGACAGGAATGCCAAAAAGTTGTGGTTGTCTCAGGAGAAGTACATTGAGAAAATACTTTGCAGGTTTAACATGCACAATGCTAAAGCGGTTAGTTCTCCTCTTGCTAATCACTTTAAATTAAGTAGTAAGCAAAGTCCTTCTACAAAGGAAGAAAAGGCAAGTATGCAACAAGTCCCTTACAATTCGGCAGTTGGTAGTTTAATGTATGCCATGGTATGTACAAGGCCAGATATTGCTCATGCAGTTGGAGTTGTGAGTAGGTTCCTTTCTAATCCTGGCAAGGAACATTGGATGGCTGTTAAATGGATTTTCAGATATCTTAGAGGTACTTCTAAATTATGCTTATGTTTTGGTTCTAGTAAGTCTATGTTGGTTGGATACACTGATGCAGACATGGCAGGTGACATTGAGTCTAGAAAGTCGACTTCGGGGTATCTGATAACATTTGCAGAGGGAGCAGTATCATGGCAGTCTAAGTTACAAAAGTGTGTTGCACTTTCTACCACAGAGGCTGAGTTTATTGCAGCAACTGAAGCTTGTAAAGAGTTGCTATGGATGAAGAAATTTCTTCAAGAACTCGGGATCAAACAAGACAAATATGAGTTATTTTGTGATAGTCAGAGTGCTATACACCTTGGTAAGAATTCCTCTTTCCATTCAAGATCGAAACATATCGATGTAAGATATCACTGGATACGAGATGTTTTGGAGATGAACCAGATACAACTTGTAAAGATCCATACAGATGAAAATGGGTCTGACATGTTAACAAAGTCATTACCAAGGGAAAAGCTTGAGATATGTCGTTCAGCTGCAGGGATGCAAGTCCCTCCCACATTGGCGTGAGGGGGAGTTTGTTGCTAGATGGTCCCACCAATGTGGGTAGGGTGGTGACCAAAAGCTTAACAATTAATCTTGGAAGATGAAGTGAAAGGTTTTTTGATTAATGGCTTCATTCATGTCCACTTAATGGGAGATTAAAGTGGGCAAATGAAAAGACAAAAGAGTTGGCTTTGTAAAGCCTATATAAAGGCCATGGATTTGGCTACCTTGGATATGAGAGAGTTCAAGAAGAAGAAAAAGAGAGGAGAGAAAATTTGTTGAGATATACAAGTGTGAGAAAATTAGCCGAGAAGAAGTTGGTGGATTTCGTAGAAATTCTTGTGCCTCGGGGTATGTTATTTTCTCTTGTATTTTGTGTTGTCTTTAATCGTTGAATTAGAGAAGCCTCCTCTGTTGTACCCATTATCTATATAGTGGAAGGTTTACTGGCTTGTGCCCGTGGTTTTTTACTCCTTGCCTTGAGGAGGTTTTTCCACGTTAAAATTCTTGGTGCTCTTCTTGGTGCCGTTTATTTATTTTCATTGTGCTAATTATATATTCTTGCGAGCTTTCTTCCCAACAGGATGATCTAATTGTATTTTCGTGTGTAATTCAGTGATCAATTTGAACTTTTTTTCCTAATTTTTTTTTAATATAAATGTTTAAATAGACAACTTTATGACGTATTTTCAAAAAAAAAAAAAAAGACAACTTTATGACGTATTATTTAAATACATTGACATAAAATTAAAAACATAATAATACCCATTGGTGATGTATTGTTCAATACTTCAATCTACTACCGCATACTTGTCTAGTGGATGTTGAGAATCCTTGGCTATCATGAACCGTCCTTGCATAACTAAAATACAAATAAATAAAAAACTTTAGAATCTTTAAAATTTTAAAAATAATTCAATACAAAATTTTGTTACTAACCATTTGTCACATCACTCAACGATATGACAATTTGAGATTGAAATTGCATTTCAACAATGTCATTACTATTGTTGTTCAGTGCTTTTTCTTGGACTGCATCGCATATAAAAAATGATATTTATATCGCTAGCATTTTTTATATCGCATATAAAAAATGATATTTATTTAATATAAATGAAATAAAATATCATACAATTCAACTTATGTAAACAATAATTCCTTTTACCATGTATATTACTTGGAATGTTATCCATCTTTTTAGAGGTAGGACCTAATATCGATTTTTGTGAGCGAGTAATAATTGATCTTACTAAATTACCACCTACATATCAATGGATTTTAAATATAAATTAACACTATAGGCAACAATATAATTATTATAGAATCATAAATGTGAAGCAAATAAGTATATAAAAAATTTATTAACAACTTAGTAATAAGATACTTACTATGAGTTATAATGCTAAATGGAGAAATCATTGATCCTTGAAAAACACTATGAAAGTAGCTAGATTATGGATTCCAATCTCTATAACTATTGACCTGTTGTTAGTAATAAAATCATTTTTCTCATATGATTATCATTTTTTGAGAGGGAAAAGGATATAAAAATAAATTTAGACAAATGAAGTGTGACATCCCGATATTTCAAACCACTTCACTTTAATAAAATATTTTGAAAATAATTTTTTTTTTCAGTTTTAATTATTTTAGTTCGAGTACTTTCAAAACAATTATTCTTGTTCCGAAATTTAAATAAACCATTTTATTCCCACAAGCTTGTCTAAATCATTTTATAAATATCAAATGTTCTAAGCGCAAATGAATTTTAACTCCTAAGACTAAATAATTTGTTTAAGCACAAAAATATTACCAAGCTTAACCTTTTTGTCCAACATATATGTTTTATCTTTAAAATAGCCTAATACATACTTCTTCTGTCTCATTCTATGTGTCTGATTCCATTAACGAGATTGGACTAAAGTAATTTTCAATCCAATTTTTCATAATATTAAGTTTAGTATTAGTATACAAAATTTATATATTTAGAAACTGCACTAAAAGTACTATTAAACACAACCAATTAAATTTAAAAATAAATAAAAAATACTAAAAAAATAAACAGAAAGAATTGATTTGATCAATGAATAATAAGTATAACAGATAAAATAAATATATTTGATTTTCAAAATCCCTAAAATCCAAGCTATAAATAGAAAGTGAACGGGCGACGTTCTAAAAAATCATGGTGGAGAGGAGTACTGGATGAATGGGACGAATTGGAGAACTGGACACGTTTTAAAAAATATTTGACGAAGGGACATACTAGACATTTGAGATTAAACTGAAAAATGGATAAACAACTTGAAAAAGACTAACCGAGAGATGCCTTGTAGAAAAAGCCGAAGAACCACCATCTGACCAAAAAAAAGAGGAGAGAGAGAGCAGCCCAAGGGGTTGACCGACCGGCCAATTGGACCTTGTCGGTCAACCGCCAGCAACGGTCGGTTATTGACCAAATAAAAAAAAAGAGAAAAAAAAAAGAAAAAAAATTGACGAATGTACATATAGTACGAATGGATCTGGATAAAGCTGGAAATAGCGTACAAAACACGCACATAGCATAAAAATGTACAAAGCAGAATGTTAAAGTCATCAACTGTTAATAATCCAAAACATATATATGCACAAGAAACTGCTACATATCATCTAGAAAGCAGGATCACAGTTGGAAACACCCCCCTTTGCTCGGCACGACCCTGGCAACCAAAATCATCCGTTCTCAAACCTACGCTGTCCAACTACCTAAAGGACACGTCGACATTGGAAATACCAGCCAACGCTTGAAGGTTGGTGGTCGAGTCCAGATAATCAAGTATGTGTCTGACCGCCCAAGGCCTATGTTTCCACCGCTACGGACTAGGCACATATATAGTACATATGCATATATGTGTCTGACCGCCCAAGGCCTATGTTTAAGTTACTTCGCAGGAGGGGAGTGTGTATATATGTACAAAGTATATATGTCCGGACCGGTGGTTACTTCGCAGGTGTTGTACTCAATGTTGCCATCCTATGTACCTCAGACACGACACGTAGAAGCATACAAAAGTGATACCACCCTCTAGCTAATTTGTCTTTACATATATGTGTAGGTACTAGGTAGTGCTCACTGGTTATTTGCATGTGAGAGTATGGGGTTGCGTCAAACCTTAATTCAATTTACTTGTGTACACACCACATACGAACACAACAATTCAAATTCAAAAATAAATAAGGAATACTGGAAAAAATAAACAGAAAGAATTGATTTAAGTAAAAATGTAGAACAGATGAAATAAATATATCTGATTTTCTAGACCCCTAAAATCCTAGCTATTAATAGAAAGTGAACTGTTCATTTCCATCCCAAACCAAACTCATCAGCCATCTTTAATATTTCTCTCCCTCCCTTCTCTCTCGTTGGGGTCATTTTGCCGGCAAGGAAGAAATTGAACCTGGGTTACGTGAAAAGGAAAGTTCATGCGTGAGATACCAAAGAGGGAATTTGTCTTTCTCTTAGGCGAGATAGTGGTTTTCATATCTCGCCTAAGCGAAAGTCGACATAGCATCCACCAGAAATACGGTGTTCCACCGTATGGTCCACCGTATTTGTGCAACGTATTTACATATAACCAACGTATTTAGTTATAAAACATTGTATTTATAGTTGTAAATTGATGTATGTACGTTTGAACGATCGTATTACAATTTTGTTATATAAAAAATGTCGAATAAAAATTAAGGTGTTCGATTATTTTGTTGATTTGATGTTTATTACAATAATGACGAATAAATAATTGATGCAAACTCCTCAAATAATTTAGCTACTGTGATTGATGTTGTTAAACTAAAAAATATGGCAGTAGAGAAATTAATTATCAAGATCTCAACATCAAAATAATAATCGAATATTCAAGCTACAATATAATTTACAGCCATTGACGGGTGTTATTCATATAAGAAAAAAAAACTTGTTCGTCGTCGTCTGTTGGGTTCATCGGCTGTCCCATGTTCAAACCACCCTGAGCAGATGATTCCCCAACTTCACCAAACTGAGTTGGGTGGTAGGGTGATGCGTTATAGCCGTGTGGGTGATATTGGGATTGCGGATAAGTAGAAGAGAATGGTTGGGTGGGGTCAAAAATTTGGGAAAACGATCCGTGTGGGTGATATTGGGGTTGCGGATAAGTAGAAGAGAATGGTTGGGTGGGGTCAAAAATTTGGGAAAACGATCCGTGCGACTGGTGCGGGAATTGAGCAGGTTGATCAAATGAAGTGGATCCACCCATTTACTAAATATCACGACAATTTTATATTTAAATATTTAATTAACAATACAACATTATTATACAGGAGAACAAAATTATTACGGTATTATTATAAAAAATTACTAAATTAATACAGTTAATACGGCATTATTATTCACAATTACTAAATTAATACGGTATATGTATGTTGCCAAAGACTTAGGCGAAATTACAAAACATCAAACTCGCCTAAGGGAAAGACAATTTCCCTGATTGGTATCCCAGTTCGGGAATTTCCCTATTTCGAATCTCACGTCCAAAAGTTTCCCCGATGAGTTAATGATCCCTCTCGTTGTCTCTTCCCCTCATGGCAGCTACCACCAACAGCCACCGTAACCACCACCGGCGAGACCTCTTCCGGCGCAACACCACCACCCGCCACCTTCTTCATGCCTTCACTCTCACTCTCCATCGTCTCTCCTTCTCTCTCTAGCTCGGCGTGTTACAGCAGCAAAGCAGGCGACCAGGTACCGCGGTGAGCTCCTTCCAGCGACAAACAGCAGATCGACGAGCAGGCGGCCGGCGACCTCTGCTTCCGGCGGACAACCCTTGGTCGACGACGAAGACGAGTCAGCTGCGGAGAAGCAGCGACGACCGGCGCAACCCGCAAATCTGGCGAGTTGCTCTCTCGACGACCTCCCTTCTCAACGAGCTAGCAGATCTGGAGCTTCGACGGAGGTCAGCAGATCCGGCGAGGTCTCCCTCCTTCCTCTGTTCCCGACGATGGCAGCGGCGGCGTCCTGTGCGTAGACCAGCGACGGGTAGTGGCTTCTCCCCCTCCTTCCAGCGTTGGCCGTTGTCCGGCGAGACCTTTCCGGCGGCGGCGTAGCTTGTTGTCACTCACCTGACTATACATTCCTGCCAGATCCTTCCGTCTAAGCTAAGTCTGATGCCAGATCTGGAAACTCCAGTGAGAACTCCGACCACCGGGAAAAGTATGTCTACATTTAAATACCTTTGCCTTTTTCCGGAGGCTCTTTCCCTTGAGAGCTTGATCTTGATTCTCTCGCTGCATTCTAGGTGGTTTCTAGTTCAGTCATTCCGACCACCTGACTTATGTTGATTACCCAATATCTAATCTAATAAAACTTTATAACAAAATCAGAAAGTAATCTTGACAAAATCTACTTAATGTTGCCATTTAAGGTATTTTTTTTAAAATAATGATTATGATAAAATCTATTGAAGAATTGGTATATTGCAAGGATTTTATTAATAAAGAATTTGAATTTGAATTTAATTTTACTTTTATAATTGAGAGAGGAGTTGACGACTACCTTGCAATAGTTTAGTATTTGGAAATTGTATAGTGGTTTCTATAACTATAATGTGATTTTGAAGTACTATAACAAAAAGCATTCATCTCTTTTGAAAATAGGCATAACTAGGCCAAATCCACAAAATACTCGTCTAGCAGTTTCGGAAGCAATTTTTTACAGGATAGAGGAATGTATTCTTTTAAATCCTCCAAGGATAGATGCTCATTTCTTTATTAATATTATTATATGTTTTATTTTGCAGGTTTCATATGATCTTATTAGTCTTTACCGGGTCTTTCAAACTGGCTTTTTATAACCTAAAAAACTGCCTACAAACACTAATGGAACTGAGATACCAAATCGTAAGCAAACATAGTTCCAAATGGAATAGCTCCAGAAGATAGCTCACCCAAGATCAGAGCAAGGAAGATAGCAAAAACAATTCCAAAAAACATGGAAACAGTTTTCAAGGTAATCTTCTACCTTCCATTCAAACATTTTGTATAAACATACTATTTGATGTGCATTAGATATATATATATATTGCAAACTTTGTGTAGCTAAAACTAGTTTTCTTTATAATTTATCACATTATGTACATATAAGAATAACTTAAAGTCAAATAAGAATGAAATACATTTATCAATCTTTGAACACTTCACATGTAAGAAATAAGAAGCATACTCATTTGTTCTCAATAAATTAACACTGCTGATTACTATTAAGCAAAAACAATATAGAAGTGAAAATTTTAAAATTTTTTCAAGTTGTATTTAGGGCTGTTAGCAAACAGAGCTTTCGGTAAACTACTCGTGCTCGTTTTCGGTAAGCGTTCGTTTATGCTCGTTTATTAAGATAAACGAACATTAACAAACAAAATTTAGAGCTCGATTTATAAACGATCCTGAATAGTTGTAAGTTCGTTTGTTAAGAGATCGTGAACAAGCTTGTTTGTGTTCGTTTAATAATGTTCACGAACAAGCTCGTTTAGTGTTTGTTTAATTAATGTCCGCGAGCAAGTTCGTTTGTGTTCGTTTAATATTTGATTGTATTCTCTTTGTAGTTGTGTTACTTGTTTGATTATTTTTCGTGAACATATATTATTTTTTGTTCACGAACAAATTGTGATCACGAACATGTTCATATGTTTGGTTATTAAGCATTCACAAATGTGTTTATGAACGTGAACGAACATGTTCACAAATATTAATAAACATGTACTGAATGTACTTGTTAACAAACATGTTCGTGAACGTTAACAAACACTAATGACGCTTAACAAACAAACACGAACATGATTTTCAAAAAACTTAACAAACGAACACGAACACGAACACTCCAAAATCTTAACAAACGAACAGAAAAACTTTTGTTCGTTTATGTTCGGTTCGTTAACTGTCCTAGTTGCATTAAAGAGAATTGACAAAGTTAACAAGCGCAAGAAGAAGAAGAAAACTTACTCAGTGGCTTTTGTTCTTATGCATGCCTTAGGGAGTCCTATTACTCCCTCATTTTTCTCTTATTTTCCTATCATCCTTGTCTTGGTCTTCATTGTCGGGAAATGCAAGAGGATGAAGTAGAGCTAGAAATAAATATACGAATAATTAGGATATCAAAAGAATGAATTATAAGTTTTTTTTCACACAAGTATAAGCATGAATGAGATAGATAAATGTGGGGTGTACTTAGGCTATACAGAAATCGGTATAAAGAAACTTCGAAAGGCCAAGGATGATGTCATTAGGATTGAATTTCGTTGAGAAAATAATATCTGACGAACGACCTCCACTTAAAGAGGTTTGAATGTTGTGTTCAATTACAAAATCAATTCTGAAGACGTATATAAAAAAAAATCTAGATTTGAAGTAGTGCGCATCACACAAAATCTTTCCCATCCCATATGACGTAATTGTTTCCGATAAGATATTGAATAATGCATATCAATATCAATATCAGTTTTATATTAAGCTAGAACACTATATAATATAGTCTCAATATCATCACGGTCAGGAAGGCGAACATAATACGCAGTGGGCTGAGCACCATTAAGGTCAACTAAAATTCGAGTGTAACATTAAATTCATCTATAATCCCCATATCGCCACAATAATCCAAAGGAAAATGAATATTTTTCTCTTTAAAATCTATTCACCAAACACTTGCAATCCTTCTATTTCAATGCCATGGTGTTTGAACTTAAATGTATGAAAATAACAAAAACGTTTTCCAATACCTACATATATATAACATCTAAGAAAAAAATGACACTCTACAACAACGGGAAGACCAGGATAGATTTCACAATCAGTTCAGAGAGGTGAGGTGGCAGGGTTCCAAACAATTTATATGATGGATCAAAGTATTGAAAACACAAGAGCATGTTCACGTCAAAGAGCCAGATGTCAAGACAATTGCATAAATCATCACTATATGTGAGTAAGTACGACAATCGATCCCTAGCTCGAATAACAAGAGGAGCCACCATAGGTGCAAAATTTGAGTTGTAAAGTTTTTCAATATTTTCAACCGAAAAATAGTCAAACTTGGTTGGATCAAACATATGAACAAGATTGTTATATTTAAATAGATAATTAAATTCATTGTGGCCGCCAATCATATATAGAATGTGATTGTGGCTAAAGAGTCTCATATTTGTTAGAAGAGTTTTAGATGGATTAGAGAACACAAGTTTGGCTTCAAGTTCGAAAGATCTATTAAATATCATAGAGATTTTAACCCGAATCATTACTTCTTCGCAATTGAAATAAGTATATAGAAATTCTGACTATTTAATTATCTATTTAAATATAACAATCTTGTTCATATGTTTGATCCAACCAAGTTTGACTATTTTTTGGTTGAAAATATTGAACAATTTTACAACTCAAATTTTGCACCAATGGTGACTTTTCTTGTCATTTGAGCTGAGGATCGGTTTTACTTGTACACACATAGTGATGATTTATGTTTGTCTTAACGAGATTTGGCCCTTTGACGTGAACATCATTAAACAACAAAGAGAATACAAACAAATATTAAATGAACACAAACGAGGTTGTTTGCGAACATTATTAAACAACACAAACGAGTTTACAACTGTTCAGACCTTATTCGTTTATAAACCGAGTTCTAAATTTTGTTTGTTAATGTTCGTTTATCTTAATAAACGAACGCTTACCAAACACGAACGCAAGTAATTTATCGAAAGCTCTATTTGCTATCACCCCTAAATGCAATTTGGAAAAATTTTAAAATTTTCACTTTTATGTTGTATTTTCTTAATATAGTAATCAGCAGTGTTAATTTATTAGGAACACAAAATATGCTTCTTATTTCTTATTGAATGTGAAGTGTTCAAACATTGATAAATGTATTTCATTCTTATCTGACTTTAAATTGTTCTTGATGGCTTATACATTATATATATATAAAGAAAATTAGTTTTAACTACACAAAATTTGCTGGCTTTTTATAACCTAAATAACCTAGATCAGAGCATTCAGTACAAAGAAGACAGCAAAAAGAATTCCAGAAAACATGAAAGCAGTTTTCAAGGTAATCTTCTTCTTTCCATTCAAACATTTTGTATAAACACATTATTTGATATAGACCCAGTAAAGACGAATAAGATCACATGAAACCTGCCTTTTCTATACTATACTTATTGGAAGCATTCTTCCTTTTGGGGCTGTTTTTCATCTTGAAATCCATATGGCTGACAGATCTACATCTTTGGTTTCGTTTTCATAGTTTTCTTGATCTTGGGAACAAAAGGTATGCTTCGGATTTCTTATTGAATGTTGAGTGTTCAAAGTTCAAACATTGATAAATGTGTTTCATTCTTTCTTATCTGGCTTTATTTGTGTTGTTCTTGATGGTTTATATACATTATACATATACATATGTACGTAATTTGGTAAATTAAAAAGCCAATCTATACTTATTGGAGGCATTATATTCTTCATTTTGGGGCTGGCTGTTTAAATTGAGGTGTTGTTCATCCATCTTGAAATCCATATGGCTGGCTGAACCAGTTAGTTCTACTTGAAGGCTGTGCAGTGAAGATTACTATTATCTGACTGTGGGTTCCTTAGTTTATACGCTATTATTGACCATTTTTAAAAAAAAAATATTTAGAAATAAAATAAATAATAGGAAATATTTGGGGAATAAAAAAGAATCAATACTTTTTTTTTTTTTTTGAAAGGAATAATCAAGATTCCTAAAACAATTAAAATCTTAGAGTAATTTAAATCAACCAATATTATTACTCCCATGTTAGCTCAAATACCTTTGTGGATGACTCAAGAGTAGGGCCGGTGACAGGATACTTGAAAAGACCAACGGACACATAGCGAAAATATTTAATGAAGCATCGACCTATTCAACAGGAGGCAATTATGATAAGGCCGCACTCAATGCACGCTCGGCTCCTCATTACTAAGGGAACTGTTACTGGAGCAAGGAGACATTATTGGAGGCACTAGTTAGTATAAATAGAAAAACATGTAGCTCTCCAACATGCTCTGTCGGGTCGGAGTGTGGGGGACCCTTAGGGTTAGGGATTCAACATTTTAGGAGAAGATAAATGTGTAGCTTACAGAGGACACACTGATCAATAGTTGTATTGAAACTATAAAGCAATACGACTCTTTAAATTCCTAATATTATCCTGTAACCATATTTTCCGTCATGATTAATGAATTTTACATCAAAATATTATCAGTTTGATCCTCAATTCATTTAAATGTACCAAAGAATAGGTACAAGATTTGAACATACATTAATGTGCACCAAAATGGAGTTGAATGGAAGGGACTCATTCATTCTTAACCAAAAGGTCAATGGTTCAATCCTTGACCTTAATATGGAGCATTCTTAAATTTTCAAGTCAACTACTCCACCTCATAGAGATACTTACAATTTAGCGAGGAGATTAATCACTGTATGCACTAGTGGACTACACCCAAAAAAAAAAAAAAAAAAAAGAGTAAATGGGGTTGAATTGATCTCGGTTCTAGGGACATCATTGCGTTTTGTTAGAGTTTTTGTAATTGTATTTACTAAGCATTAAATACTCATCGTAATGGCAAGCACCTTGTGCTCAAATGGCTTATAGTGAGGTTCAGTGGAGGCATTGTTAACTCTGTATTAGTACATTTACATACTACAATGTAATGGAGTATTAACTTGGGTGACTAAACCTTATAATATTAGGAATAAGTATATATATAATAAAATAAGAAAAGATAAGAAATATATGTCATGGATACAATTCTTGTTAAATAATAGCGTTGTAGTAAGATTACAAGCAAATCTAATGATTGAACATGATAAGAGATGTCCCCAACTAGACAATAATGAGCATTTTTATACTAAGCTTCCTCCTAACTGCCCCATGAGAATAGGGTGGGTGGTTGGATCTTATTGACTGACACGCTAGTAGCACGCAAGGTGGGCACCCCGGCCGAGGCCACCTCTTGCCCATGCCACCCCGAGGCCGAGGCTGCCCCAAGCAGAGGCCAACCCAGGCTGAGGTCGCCCCCAGCCTGGGTCATCCTCCGGGTCGCCTCCACTTCTCCTCGGGTCGATTTGGTCTGGGTCCATCTCTAATATATCCATCATCAGTCCCCCACTCTTCGAGTTGCGAATTTTCGTCAGCGAATGAGAGTAGTCCCGAACCAAAATCCTACTCAAAATTACGAGAATAATTACTTGTTACAACCCCTCCGTGCATCCTTGCTAGAGACTGCCTCCTCTCATGTTGGTAATGTCCCCTTGGAGGCACGTGAAAGAGACCCCCTCGATGTATCCTCACCTATTGGACATTCATATACCTGGTGACATGACCGACCCGATTTAGCACCCTGCTAGCACTAAACAGCTCGCGTTGAGCTCCCCTCCAGGGGTTTAGATTGGTGTTCCTCTATGCTCCTAAGATTTCACCATGTATTTTGAACTCCATGGTATATCTTTTGGTTCCCCTTACTTCCTTTGTGTGTTTGCCTTGGATTGTTCATCTTTATGAGAGCATGGGCATTGATCATGCAAATACTCTTCAATGAATTCAGAGCTTCACAAAACTCATGTAGCCTCATGGGAATGTTGATTTCAGGTATCATTTAATTATTAGCTAATTCAATTCAATTTTTTTTTTAGTGACTAGGGAAACTCGCTATCATTACCCAAGGGTGTGCATATGATAAATTTCGCATTATGAATTAGCTGGCAAAGAATTACAAGGTCGGAGGTAAATTAGTCTAGGCTTTCCATAGCAGCTCAAACCAAGAAAGCCAATAGCCGCTTCTACGAGAATCGAACTTGTAAGCCTGTGGTAATTAATAGTGGGACCAAGAAAATCAATAGGTTTCTCCACTTGGCATTGTGACCCTAGTCAGCAAAAGACCAAAGGTTGCCAATATAGCTAGGCCGATTGTCTATAGTTGACTATTTCAAACCACGAAGGCCAACTATTATATTCCACAAATTTGAGACGAACTTGAATTGTAATATTGTGGTTACCAAGTCAACAACATGAATAATTTGGCTGTGATTGCCGGCCTCTTCGAACAATTCATTTGTTTAGAACTAGAAGACGTTAGTTTCATGTTTGTTACATATATTACTTTTCTTTGAATTATATATATTGTCAACTTCAATAATACCAACCATTATATATATTGTGTACGTGTTTGTACAGTGAGGCAATGGTGGTGTACTCAAAATTAGCAGCGGAGCTAGAAGAAATGGTGTTTGAGAGCTATGGCGTAGAGAAGTATTATGAATCCCACGTTTCTTATTTGTTTAATTTAGGAATAAGGTTCAAATTGGCCACTGAACGTAACCTGAAAATACAATTAGGCCACTGAACGAAAAAAAAAAAAATGCAATTAGGCTATTGAACACTCAAAAAATGTGCAATTAGGCCACTGAACTCTCCAAACGTATGCAATTTTACCGGATAGCAGGTTACCATCAATTTTAGTAGGTTACCTGCTTACGTGGCAGCTTAGTTGGCATTTTTAATAATTTTTAAATAATTTTAATTTTAATAATAAATTTTATAAAAAATTGGAAAAAATTAAATAAAAAATAAAATAAAGTCATTTTTATTTTTTTAAAATTTTTTTAATAAAAAGTTATTATTAAAATTTATTAAAAATTAATTAAAATTTATTAAAAATGCCAACTCAGCTGCCACGTAAGCAGATAACCTGCTAAAATTGAGGGTAACCTGCTATCATGTGAAATTGCACATTTTTGGAGTGTTCAGTGGCCTAATTTGCACTTTTTTTCGTTCAGTGGCCTAATTGCATTTTCAGGTTACGTTCAGTGGCCAATTTGAACCTTATTCCTTTAATTTATTTTATGAGTAAGTCATATGTGACGCGGTTGGTCTCAATTGAGACACACGTATAATAATTTTTAATTAAAATGTCATACTTTTTTATACACTCATAAAGATTATTACATTTTAGCTAAAAAAAATAAGTGATCAAGACTTATTCTTGTTTTATTTGTATTTATTTATGGACACTTATCAAAATGATCTCATGAAATGGTAGGTGTCTGATCTACATATATAAATGGTCAGAAACATAGGATTTACCGTTAAAATTAAATTTTGACCAACTTCCTAACCACTTTAAAAAAAAATTAAAAATATTTATTACTATTTTCAATCACCAATAGAAAGTGACTAGTAGCACCGATCGCTATCAACAAGGGTGAAAAAAGTTGAACACCTTTCTAAATTTCTGTCTACTTTTTAAATAGTTGGAAAAGATAGTAAAAAATTGACGATTTTTTTTTAATAATTAATTTTAATTTTTAATTTTTTTATTGTTTCTTTAAATATTCTTTGTTTTATTAAAATATTATATAATTTATATATTAATAATAGAAAAGTGAAATGTATTTGGAGCAGGCATGGAGCAAAAACAGAATAAAATCTCCCTATCACAAGAGTGATGATGGAAGGGAATGGTCCAAGCTAGATACTCTATTGCTGAGTTCTCCTTCATGGAGAAAACCATGATTCAAACTCTCACACAATTGGTTGATGGTGATCATCCCTTGCAGTTTAAGCCGTTTGATCACATCTATTATCTCGACTTTTTCAGTAAAGAGGAGAATCGCGGACTCTCCTGCGCTCTTAAGACTTATCGCGGTGTTTAACCTGCTACACTATAGTTATTCTCGACAATAAAAATCTTGTCTGATATATAAATATGTCCATTTCAAAGCATTGAAGCATTTTGCATGCATGTGTGAATACTCAACAACATAGCAATCTCTCTCTCTCACACAAAGAGGTTTGTGTTCAGGTGAGAACCTACCTTATTGTCTGAACTTGAGAACTTGTGCACACCCTTGATGTTGCATCATGCAATGGCTAGAACATGGTGCACGGAAAACATTAACCCAGGACGCAGTGTACATACAACTAACGTGTGTGTATTGTGTTATATGACATGCACCGTTCACTAATCTAGATAAAGGATTGAAATTGGTTCTCACATTGATAATTGACATATTATGGAATGACATAAATTACAATCTTCCCTTAAATCAATCTACTATGCAATGACACAATTAAGTTTAGATCCATAATTAAAATTAATTAATATTTCTTTTGTCTCATCTTATATATATTTTTAAAAAGCAATAAAACAATCTTTATTATTACATAAAAGCTGAAATGAAGTCAGGAGGGGCATAGTCCTAATACAATGAACTGGTTTGACTATAATCCAAAGAGGCAAGAGAATGTGTTACGATATTAGAAGATCTATGGACTAAACTAATAGAGCAAACAGAAAAAATAGACATAATATCCCAACAAAAATCAATAATAAAACCAATATGCGAACAGAGCTTGATACGGGGAACCATTAGAAAATGATGAAAATTAGAGCAATCTGTGTGGGTCTTGTCTCATCTTATATGTTAATGAAGTTTAGCTCATATTATTTACAATTCATTTTTTTTAATAAATTTATTTTATATATTAGCTTATAAAATATAAAAGTCAAATTAAAAACTATTTTTTTTTTTTAAAAAAAGTGAATTAGAGTAAGAAAAATTAATTTGATTCATAAATAATAAACATACATGTCAAATGACATAGGCACCGATGGAGATGGAGTAATACTTGGAAATAAGAATACGGTATTCTTAAGTAGATCCAATTCCAAATTTAACCATAGTTAAAAGAGTACAATTAATACTGATTTATTATTAGGCATTGTGGATAGGGACTAAGGGTTGTTTGCCTCCATAGATCTCTGGGAGCTGGCTCTCATCAATATCTTCCAACAAAGTTGACGTCAGCCGTTTATTTTCTACAAATATGATCTGCAACCCATAATAATAATAATAATAATAATAATAATAATAATAATAATAATAATAATAATAATAATAATAATAATAATAATAATAATAATAAATTGGTTTTACTAGAGTTGAGGCTCCTCTAAACAACACTCATCAATGTGGAATACATATCGAATGGGTAATTTGAGGAGTCTTCAGATTCCTTAAATAGAGAGTCTAAGTCAAGGCTCCTTTCTACTTCTTTTATAGATGTGGGATCAGAGAAAGTGAAATTAAAGGAGCTTGCAGGCTCTCTTATTTTCTAAATAACAGTAATTTAAGTTTTATTATTTATAATAATTATACTAATAATAATATTATTATTAAATTATTTTAAAAATTATATCATATTTAAAATAATTTAAGGTTAGTTAATTAAATAAATTAAACAATAAATTCATCATGTTCTTATAAGTCATTTTACATGTAATGAGTTAATTTATCAAACATTTTTATACAGATCGCTAATACTATTGTACAATAAATAGCTAATTGTTAAACATCTCTATAAAATTGGAACAGAAGAAGTACAAATGTACAATTAGTTACTTAATTCATGATGACATATGTCTATCACTTAAGAATAACATGTAACACCAAATGAAAAACCTTTTTTTTTTTTTTTTTGAAAAAAAAAAAAAACTTTAAAAACATAGAACTGTTAACTTGTGTTTTGTAGTAATTAAGTTATTTTTATCCATGTTGGCCCACTTTTGGAAAATGAAAAAGCGAAAAGAATTGGAAAAAATGGAGTTAAGAAGTAGAAAATTTTCCCTGATACTAAAGAGGCAATAAAGTTTTTATATGGAATATATATTTAATTGGGTAAACTATTTTGTGGATTTAGATGCACCTTGCAAGGTGAACCTACGTCCAAAGATATATAATTTATATTTTAAAAATTCACAATTTGTGATGACCTTGTGTTTTATTCACAAATTCTCAAAACTTAGAAACACAATTTATATTTTTGATATTCACAATTCCAATAATAAAAATACACAATTTATGATCAGGGTCCACCTTGCTGGTTCATGGTATAACAATTTATTTAATTGATTATTTTAAATTGACTAAATTAACTAAGTGAAATCATGTTAGATGAGACGTCGGTAAATTATTTTCAAGAATTAATGTAATAATATATTGCAACAAGCTAAAAATTTTTTATGATCAAACAGTATAACTGTAACCTTCTCAAACAGAAAATCATAAGTTTGTATCTTAATATTGACTCTATGTACTTAATAAGTTGAACAGAATCACTAGTATTAAAGAAAATACCACAATAAAGAGCCTCACCTTTTTCTTGGTATTGTTGTCAATGAAAGGGCACACAATTTTGTACAATGTCCAGAACAGGTAAGGCACGTGGACAACAAACAATTTTCCTAATCTTTCTGGATAGAAATCCTGTCATTGTTCACAACAAATTTCAGACAGATTAAAAAAAAAAAAAAAAAAAAGAGAGAATATATTTATTTATACATTAACAAAAAGCAAAAAAGAACAACAAAAAATTAAGAATAAAAGTAAACGGTGTCTTATAGTTGAAATCCTTATAAATTTTGTGTCATTTCTCCCACGTAAAGGGAGTCTGCAGTGACGTACAACATTTTTAATTATGTGTGCTTTATATCTTCATTTCCATATTTTTACGTATAAAAGTTACAGACTTACAGTTATAAAATACAAATACTTGGATAAAATATTATGAATGATAGTGTTCTACAACCTAATAATGGTATTCATGTCCTATATAACATAATAATGGTATGCATGTCATGTCTCGTTTGGATAGGGGGACAAGCATTTATGAAATGTCATATCAATATTTATCATTTATTAATTTTAACATTTTGAAAAAAAAATAAATGAATTTTTTTTTGAATACTACTGATTCTGTTATAATATAGTATTTGTTCATAGTTATTTTCTTAATTTACTGGAGCACAAAGAACCCATGACCTTCTATTTAGGAGAGCCACTAGACCACAAGGTCATTGACAAAAAAAAAAATTAGTATTTAAACGTGTCACAAAGTTCTGAAATTAGAAGTTTGGTCGGTGTGTTTAAGTTACAATAAAATCTGATGTGATATCACAAATTTGAAGTAAAAGTGAAGAAGCAGAATTTGGAAATACATATAGTAGAACTCATATATGTCATCAATAAAAATACTACATGGTCGTACTCCAAAAACTTACTTCTAACTTTTACTCACACTTATGTTCAAATTTGATTAGAGGAAAAAAAAATGAATAAACATCATGATCTCTCTAATAAATTGAGTAATTAAAGCATGCCACATTATATATAGAAGCTAAGGTAAAAGATGAGAATAGAAATTGAGAATACATGTAAAATTAGTGTAATCCAAAATTTCACTAAAGATTTGCATAAAATCTATAAGAGAGATAAACCTGTAGAATAGATAGAGATGCAAGATATCCCCTGACATCACTGTTTGAATACCCAAAACCTTCAAGATCTCCAATCACAACAAACTTCTCCTTGCCAGGTGATGTCCTTAAAAATTTCCCAAAATTTCACATAAAATTTGTTAGAAATTGAAAAATAAAAATACAGAGAAAGAGGATCATAAAAATTCACATAAAATTTTACCTTGCACATAATTTGTCCAAACCAAAAGCTACATAACCTGAAAATCAAAAGAAGCCAAGAGTGAATGCTTCTCCCAAAAGGTTAGTTGAATCTCAGAATCTCCAATCTTAATGGTCCCACATCTCGACCTGATAGAGAATTTGGGAGGATAAAAATCACGGTGACTCAATGGCTCAACAGACAGTGTCAAATGTTCATGTGCATAAAGGATCTGTCTACTTTGGACATAATCCCTACACCAAGAGTGAATGCTGGTGGTGAGTGGTGGTTGTAATGCATTTAAGTGAAATCTGACTTGCAACTAACAGTGAATTATTATTCACTAATATTTATAAGCTATTTAATACTGGTCGGTCCATGTATAGTAATTTCTTAACAAATGTGATACAAGCTGGACCGAATTAAATATTGTTGACGTGATTTAGTGTGATTGATTAGCCAATTTAAGAACTCAATCTAAATATACAGCTGGAATTGAAAATTGGTATTTCTAACCACCTACAAAATAAATGATTTTTTTTTTTTTCTTTTTTTTTTTACCACTACCAACCATGGTAGAAAAATGGTTGGAAATTCTCTAGGTTTCTTTTAACCACTAACTTATCTCCTAATTTTCTAAAACTTAAATATATTTTTCTTTTTTATCTTTTTGTACAAATAACATTAAAGCATAAAAAAAATCATTAAAAAAATTCTAATTGAAATATATTAATGACACCATTGATTTTTGTTTTTTTATAGTGTTTATAAATTATAATAAATGAACTTAGATGTTCATAAAATCACTATTGTATATTTATTAAGTCACTAGTATTAAAGGTTCATCACACAATATATTGAAATAGTATATGAATATGACTGTCATTTAAAAGATTTCAATGATATATTTTTTCTATATTGATTTTATTTATACAAAAAAAAAATAGAAAATAATATATTTAAAGCGATGATTGGTTAATTTATGTCATTTTTTTAAATTTACAGCCACTTTTTTAATCCATCCAAATTGTTTTCAAACCTTCAAAAAATGGCACTTTTTGTCCTTATATGGTAATTGTAAGATTCATCACTACTTGTTAGTCGTACGTGCTCACTTTTCGTCCTTACGTTATAATTTATGTTGCAAAATTTATCATTTTTCTAATTAAATTTGCAACGTAATATCTCTTAAATCGAGACAAAAAATGAACACGAACTGTTAGAAAAAGAGCTTACGTTTAAATTCTTCGAGTCCACCTTTGTTTTGTAGATGTCTACCACCATAAACAACCGCAATGGGACGTCCTTGTTTATCCACTCCTTGCATAAACATCTTGTTTTGGGCTATTTCATTTTGTATTTCTGAGGTTGAAATACAACCTTTTGGCATAAATGTACGCTTCCATTTGAGATACTTTAACAACATGGCAGAAGCTTTTTCAATGTCTAGATCACGTGCACGAAGAAATCTTCTCATTGCGTAATCGTCAACTTCCTGTGATAATATGTGATACAAAATTGGTCAAGTTTGATGTCTAAAGACTAGAGGTTCGTTTTGGAAAAAATAAAGTCAAGACAGAAGATGGAAAATGTGTCCAAGTCTTAGTCAAGGTTTGATGAGGAATTTTGTAATTGGTAATTGATTTACAGATGTAATACTTTTATAATTTGATGTGAAAGTATATCATTTTTCATCAAAAGTATTACATTTTTTCTTATAAGTAATGTTGCACTCATAAAGAAAAAATGTAAAAGTATTACATTTTTCTATATAAATAATAAGCATGTTATTTCTGATTTAGTATTACATTTGCTATCTAGTATAAGTAGTATATTTCATCTCAACCTGACCTATCTCACGGACAAGAAACTGCAAAACAGTCTCGATTACACAAATTTTTGCCCAATTAGAAATAGGGAAACGTGTGGTTTTGATTCTTCAATGGTTGTGGTTTTGATTCTTCAATGGTTAGTGTTTAGTCGTTTTAGTCCCATGCTATAATGAACAAATGCCATTGTAAATTATTTCAATATCCACCCATCTTATAAGTCAAGCAGACTTAACTACAAAATTTTTTGGTTATCTAGTTGGCATGTATATACTTCTTAAAACAAATTGAAGATATATAGGTAAACATTAACTATTTAAGTACATTCCTCCATGGTAAGTCACATCACCTCGTCTCGAATCAAGCAGGGCTGCACCTTGTCTCGAATCGAGCAGGGCTGAACTAGGTCGACCCGACCGACACCCAACGCGTGGTCATGATAAGTTCTCAAAGTAACGAAATTTTTTCAAACCATTAACGGAATATATAACACAAACTATAAGAATTTCAAATAATTGAGGTGATCTTTGCTCACACATGAAAATCAAGTGTTACAAACACTAAACAACACAAAGTAGGGCATTTTTAGGAGCTGAAAGCAAGACAATTCAAGAACCAAGGAACAACATGCATTTATAAGCACAGATTAAAGCACTGCATTCTTAGACACCAGAAAGTTTAGCCTAGACCATAGAGATAGGAAACCAAAAAAGAAGAAATTAAAGCTGAGAAATTATAAAATTGAGACCTGAGAAGATGGATCTTGTTTCTGCACAACAGCTCTCATCAGCTCAACTTTGTTCCTCTCTTGAAGGCTAAAGCTTTCTGCGTCTTCCACTTTCTGCCCATTATTTTCCCCAATTCCCATATTCTCCTCCATCACTGCCAATTTTCTTTTGAAAATGGAAGATCAGAAACTGAGGTGGAGAAGAGAGTATCTGTTCTGTTCTGTATTATGGAAAACTTGGGGAAATATATATATATATATATATATATATATATATATATAATGGAAAGTTTGATTTTGTACGTGAAAAGTATGGCGTTCGGCCATTTGTGAGAGAAGAAAATTTTAAAAAAATAAAATTTGCTAATATGGTCATTAATAATATTTTACTAATTACTATATATAGACCAGGAATGAGACTATTCGGACGGTTCACCTACTTCTGCCCTCAATTACGCCCAAATTTAATTGGGAAGCCAGTTGGAATAATTTTAATATTGTGGGTGTGTTTTGTATTTTATAAAATTATATATATATAAAATTACTTAAAATTATATATATATATATATATATATATATATATATATATATATATATATATATATATATATATATATATGGAAGGGTTCAAGTGTGGTTGTGCGGTTGATGGCTTAAATCAATAAAAATTTAAAAAATAAAATAAAAAAAAAAAACAAAACAAAAAACAAAAAAACGTGTGTATGAAAGAAAGGAGCTAAAAATGACGCACATTAAGTGATAGAAACACGCACCTTAAGTATTAGAACAACGCACCTTAAGTGTCATAACAACGCATCTTAAGTGTTAAAATGACGCACATTTAAGTTCTGTTGAAAAGTTTTGTTCTTGAGGGTCTGAACCACCCCCCAGTTCAAAAGTTTTGTTCTTCTTGAGGGTCTGAACCACCCATTAGTTCAAAAGTTTTGTTCTTCTTGAGTGTATGAACTACCCGTGACTCGCAGAGAATGGTGCGCGAAGAAGAAACATGACGCACTTAAGTATTAGAACAACACACCGTAAGTGTTATAACAACACACCTTAAGTGTTAAAATGACGCACATTAAGGGTCTGTTTGGAAACCCGGAAAATGATTTCTGGAAATCATTTTCCGGGTTTTTGGTGTTTGGGAAGGTTGAAAATGAAATGGTCAAAGAAAAATGCTAGCTAGTCAATGGAAAATGAGGGCTAAGATCCGAAAAATTACTTTCCCTTTTTTTGGGGGGGGGGGGGAAGTCATTTTCCATCTTCCAATCTAAACATCAACACACGCTCAAGCCTTCACTGCTTCTTCTCCCACTTCACCTCCTCCTTCAACATTCAACAGAGAACTACCAACACTTCTCCACCAACAATGGTTTTCGCCCATAAAACAATGTCTCCGGCGGAAACCAGACCTGTTGTTTCTGGCGGAAACCAGACCTGTTGTTTCCGGCGGAAACCAGACCTGTTGTTTCCGGCGGAAACCAGACCTGTTGTTTCCTGCGGAAAACATACCTGTTGTTTCCGGCGGAAACCAGACCACTAGTTTCCGCCGGAAACCTTTAAAAAAAAAAACGAGAGAAAGAGATCTACGATGGTTTCCGGCTATGGAAACCAGTGGTCTGGTTTCCGCCGGAAACTAGACCTGTGGTTTCCGGCGAAAATCAGACCTATGGTTCCGCCGGAAACCTTAAAAAAAAAAAAAAAAAAAAAAACGAGGAAGATATCTACTCTGGTTTTCGGCTGTGGAAACCAGAGAGTTCTCTCTGGTTTCCACCGTTTTTTTGTTTTTGTTTTTATTTTTGTTTTTTTTTTTTACTTTTTAATAATTAATATTATTTGATTTCAAAAATAAATAAATATTATTATAAATATTTTTATTTTAAATAAAATAATTAATTATATAAAATGTTTAATTATACAATTCTACCTCATTTTCCCGAAAATGAACCAAACACACAAAGATACTTTTCCGCTGTGCAGCCAAATACTAGAAAGGAAAATGTTTTTCGGAAAATGACCAATTTTCCAGAAGTCATTTTCCTGCTTTCCAAACGGACCCTAAGTTTTGTTCTTGAGGGTTGAACCACCGCTCAGTTCAAAAATTTTGTTCTTCTTAAGGGTCTGAACCACCCCTCAGTTCAAAAGTTGGTTCTTCTTGAGGGTCTGAACTACCCGTGACTCAAAGAGAATGGTGTGCAAAGAAGAAACATGACGCACCTTAAGCACAAACCCACGCACCATAAGCACAAAATTTACGCATCTTAAGCATAAAACTCACGCACCTTAAGTTTCAACAACTACTCACATTAAGCACAAACACACAAACACCTTAAGCACACACCTTAAACACAAAAATCACGCACCTTAAATTTGACCTAGTTACAAAAATTAAAAAATTGCCTCCACGATTTTTTTTTTTTTTTTTTTTTTAAGTTTTGGTAATCCTAGATGTTGATTTAAACAAAATCAATGGTTCTCCTCTCACCGCACAATCGCACCTGGTGCTGCTAGCCGCACCAGAACCTAATTATATATATATATATATATATATATATATATATATATATATATGTGTGTGTGTGTGTGTGTGTGTGTGTGAGTTCAGGTCCGGCGGTGCGGCATCACCAATATTTCAACAAATATACACCATCAACGTTAAGAAAATACACCATAAAAACAGAGACAAATTAGGTACGCATTACCAAAAATACATCATTAGGTGTGAGTAAAAACACCATACAGTGTTCGGAAATACACCATTTTTTTGGGTTTGTTGTGTATTTTTTGATGTTTTATTGCATTTCATTGTGGTGTGTTTTCCTTACACTGCTGGTGCATATTGTTAACACTGTTGGTTTATTCTGAAATTTCGCTGCACCGCCGCACGGGAAGACCCTGTCGCATTTGAACTTTTTCCTATATATATATATATATATATATATATATATATATATATATATATATATATATTCTTTTACATATAGACAAAATACAAGTTATAATTTTACAAAATGGTATTGTAACCCTAATAATATTATAAAATTTTGCAAAAAAATGTTTGTTTGTTTATTTATTTGGGGATAGGACGATGAAATTAAAGTGTAATTGTTTTACAATTTGAAAGGTGTAGCTTATCATCAAATTGTAGGGAATTTTTACAAAATTTAAAATAAAATTTCTCAAAAAATCAAGTCTAAATAAATAATAAACTGAAAATTCAAGGCGTGCGGATCACACTTTAAAAAAAAAAAAAAAAAAAAAAAAAGATCCGTTTCTTAATTAGTAGCAATTTGATTTGCACCCACTTTAAGCTAGAGAGAACCTCTATTTTATACAATTCAAATTCCTTAAAATGTTGAATTGTATATAGAGAGTTAATACCCGATTTGGTCCATCGACCATCGACTATTAGGATTTCACATTCACAACTTTGGTTCTCGACTTTCAAACTTGTTCAATTTGATCCCAAACTATGCAATTTTTACCTAAATTGTCCTTTGTCCAAACCAAAATAGTCTTGATTAGGACTATTTTGGTTAACAATTACATAGTTGGAGATGAAATTGAGTAAGTTTAGAATTCGAGAACCAAAGTGGATAAATCCTAATAGTCGAGGGACTAAATCGGGTATTAATTCGTATATATATATATATATATATATATATATATATATATTAGTGTAAACTCACATTCCTTTCCAATGTTGACAAAAGCTACCAAAAACATTCTCAACTAAAATAGTACATTGAATATTAATTTATCATTTTCATTATCCGAATGTATAATATATCAAATTGAACCTCTCACCTAAGATAATTCAAATACACTTTGATCCGATCCATATTAGAAGTGAATTACATTGAAAATTATACAACAAAATTATCATTTTAAACGTCAATTTAGTTAATTTTCCTAAAAATTTTACATTGTGAATCTCTTATTACAACAAGTTTGATTTATGGAATGAATTTTGCAAGAGTAGAAATCATATTCAATAGAGAATAGAATATATACAAGAAATAGAATAAGAAATTGTATACCATTCTTTGGATTGTGAAAGGAATAAAATTAATAAATTGTATTTTAATATTTGGTTGGGTTAAGAAATAAAAGTGGAATAGATCAGACCTCCTAAAGAAATTAATAATAATAATAATAAAATTTTAATTATTATTTGTTTTATTAAAAAATAAAATTTTAATATATAACAAAAATAATTTAAGACAAATTAGACATTACAAAAACTAATATCATGCTCTTTTAAAAATAGTTATTCCATTACAAGGGGAATAGCTCTTTCTCGATAATACTATTCCTGAAAATAAAAGGACTTACCAAATAATAGAATAATATTTTTTTCAATCTATTTTTAATGAATATATACTGTTTTATTCACCAGGACTATGTGGTCTAATGGTATCCGTATTGAATTTTCATTTGGAAGATTGTGAGTTCGAGTTTTAGTGGAGGCGTTATTGGTTCTTTGTGTTTCAGTTGGTTGAAAAAGTATATGAACAGATACTATAATGTAATAGAGCCAGTAGCATTCAAAAAATATCAGGATAGCCCATCAAGTGGTTCTTCAATCAATGTTAACCTTGTTTCCCGTGGTAGCATGGATTGGATTTTTTTTGGATGAAAGTGGGTGGTAGGTCTTAAAAAAGTAAACATGTGGTGGATCAGATTGGATTCCGGTTCTATATACAAAATCCGTCTAGAATCCCACCCAACTCACAATGTGTGTATGTGTGTATAATAGTAAAATAAGTACTAATATGTAGTTATTTATAAAAGTTTCTATAACTTCGTCTAATTTTTTACTATTTAAATATTTTTATTATTTTATATTTTAGTATAACTAATGAATTTTATTATTTTATTATGGGTAAAATTTAAATATTATTTTTTTAAAAAAATAATAAGATAATAAGTGGTGAGTACTCATAGTGGCACCCGCACCCGTTGGGGGTGGAGGTGAGTTTTGAAAAAGTCTACTTAATACGAGTTGGGATGGGAGTGGTTGGAAAAAATATGAAGTGAGTTAGATGATGGATATAACACTCCCACGGCCCACAGTCCCACTCATGCTATCTTTAGTGATAGGGTGAGACTTTAAACTCTATTAGGAACTTGAGGAGTTATATTTGTTAAAGAAATTAATGTGTATTTTTTAGAGAATAAAATTCTGGGCACATGTTTAGAATTTTAGATTTTATTAGAGAAAGAAAATAATTTAAAAAAAAAAAAAAAAAAAAAAAACTATGATCATTTTTTATAAATTAACTCGACCGTACCGTGTCATAGTAACATCGGGGCAAAAATTCAACCACTATGTAATATTCATCATTTGTTAATAATCACGCATTCAAGAATTTGTACTATGAGAATACAACCAACAAGAATTTTTTTTTTAATGCGTGCTAGTGACTCTATTACATTATAGTATCTGTTTAAATATAATTTCTCGCACAAAGAGTCGACAACTTTTTCACTGAGGCTCGATCTTCATAACTTCTCACATGGGAGATGTCATTACATGCCATCTGAGCACAATGTGTTTGGCACAACCAACAAGATTTATTACTTTACAAAAATAAAAAAAAAATTGTAATTTATGCTCTTCACAAATCTATCAATTATCAATAATATATCATCTTTAAATTATTAGTAATTTAAATGTCACTCCTCATCAATTTTTAAAACGTGACGTATTCTTCCAAAATATGGAAACTCCCAATGGTATACTCAAATGCATTTAATATTTGTCTCACTTGATAGGATAAGATAGCGAATTTAGATTATTTTTTATAATTCCTGCATCTTCATCTCTTCTCCCATAATCTTTTCATTTTGTGTGTCAAACTCTTCCGAATCACAATATATATCCTCTTTTATTTTCACACCAATTCTAATGGACAAATTTACAATGGGAACAATGAGGGTAGTTGTCCCTCTCACCCCCCACCACCCTACCCCTTATATATAAAACCAAATTATTTTATAAATATTTTTAAAAGTTAATTTAATTAAAATTAAAATATTTATAAATATAATGTCTTTTCTATTCAAACTATTTTATCTAATTGAGCAAAAACATCCCAAAAAAAAATACAAAAATCTGAGATTTACATTGTGTCACCAAAGTTGTTTAGAATGAAATTTAAAAAAATCACTATAATCGAAGACCATTTTAAGTATTAACTCCTACATTAAATTTTCAAATAGAGATACCAAACGGGTATTAACTCCTACATTAATTTAAAAATAAAAAAAAAAAAAAAAAAAAAAAAAAAAAAAACCTCATACATTAAGTTTTCAAATAGATATACCAAACGGGGCTATAGTATTAATGGTGCTAGGCTGCTAGCCAGTTAAAACATAGAACAATCTGGCGAAAAGAAGAATTATGACTAATGGCTGGCCAGAATTTTAAGGCGAATTAATATCCGAACCAACAGCTTTAAATGACAAAGTATACAATTGGCTAAGTTTCAGTATGAAACGTCGTAGTCTCGTAGCAATGCGGGCTTCTCCAGCTAAGGCTACTTCATGAGAATTATTATGGTCCACACAAGATATATAGACCATATTTTGTATACTGTAAAATAATGTACATTCAGTATAAAAATAATGTACATTGTATTTCAAGAATATACATTATTTGTGTATCGAGTGTACATTATATTAAAATTATGTACATTCAGTACAAAAATAATGTGCATTTAGTATATTAAAAATGTACTTTCTATTATGGTCCACACAACACTGTGTGGACCATGGTCCACATAATAATTTGTCACTTCTTGACCGGTTGTTGTACACTGGACCATGATCCATAATGCTATGTGAATTATGGTTGTCAAATGAAATTATAGTAGAATTAAAATGATACTTTAGTGTTGCTAAAATAAAACTAGTGTGTGAAAATAGTGAAACTAAAAAACAGAATGCATTCAACAACGTATATTATCAAATGAAACTGTACGTAGTATAATTAAAATGATACTTTAATGTTGTTAAAATGAAACTAGTGTCTATGAAAAATGAAACTAAAATTCAAAACCATACAATAACATATATTGTCAAATGAATGTGAATTGTATTTAAAACAATACTTTAGCATTTTTTTTAGAGGACTTTAGCATTATTATAATTAAACTAGTGCGCGTGAAAAATGAAACTACAAAATAGAGCACATACGTACTGTAATGTATATTGTCAAATGAAACTGTAGTTGAATTAAAATCATACTTTGGTATTGCTATAATGAAACTAGTGAGTGTGAAAAATGAAACTGAAAACCAGAACAATATTGTCAAATGAAACTACCGTGTAATTAGAATGATACTTGTGTTAAAAAAAAAAAATGATACTTACTTTATGGACCACATTACTACATGGACCATGGTCCACAATAAAAATTTGCCCTTCATAACAAATCCCAATATGTTTTTAGCAATCGTTATGCTGCGGAACCATGCCCACCTTGCAAGGTGGACACGGTTCTATATTCATAATTACTGAACTATATGTTCATAATTATAAAGTTATATATTCATAATTTTTTAACTTCATATTCATAATTATTGAACTCTATATTCACAATTATAGAACTCTATATTCATAATTACCGAACTATATGTTCATAATTATAAAACTATATATTCATAATTTTTGAACTTCATATTCATAATTATTGAACTCTATATTCACAATTATAGAACTCTATATTCATAATTACTGAACTATATGTTCATAATTATAAAGCTATATATTCATAATTTTTAAACTCCATATTCACAATTATTGAATCTCTATATTCATAATTACAGAACTGTATGTTCATAATTATGTTCACACTCTATATTCATAATTATGAACAATTTTAGAACTATGTCCACCTTACAAGATGGACACGATTCCACAGCATAATTTATCATGTTTTTAGACAATCATTATATTTTGGACTATGTTTTACATTATAAGATAAATTATAATATATAAATTATTGAGATACGTTATTTTTAGTATATTATTAAAAATTTATTTTTAATGTATTGTATGTTCATTTTTAATATATTACTTAAAAATAAAATTTATTAGTGGTCCATTGTAATGTGGGCAATAATCCAGAATATAACTTGTTGCTTTGTGAAATTAATGGCTTTTTAAAACTCATAAAGAATTGAATAAATTTTAGACTTTTAGTTTCGGTTTTAAATATTTCATTTATTGTTACAAATAATTTTAGTAGTTTTAATCTTTATCATATTACTAGTTACCTAAAATGTGTTGCGCAACTAAATAAATGTTTAATGATAATAAAAAAAAATGTAAAATTACATTATCAAAATAAATAACTTAACGTACAATTGATAATTTGTTTAGAATTGTATATCTATTGATCTTATTTTATTATAACAAACAATTTGCATAATATATTAAATAATTGAAATCCTCATCAATCATAATCAAATATATAGTTATATGTAGTTGAATAATAAATTATTTCATTTTGTTGTGATAATTTTTAATAGACCGGGCTTACAATAAGCCGAGTTAATACAGGAGAAATATGGACCGAAAAATAGTCTCGTACAAGAGGGTGCACGACTGCTCGAGCATACAAGGGCGCTTACAGGAATTCAAAGAAACATTTTGTTCCTCCTGTATGCAAAGGTTGTATACTGCAAAGATGCAACATTCTGTGGAAACACGATCTTGAAGTGCTTCTAAAAACGCACACTAAATGCGTTAAAAATTACATAGTTAGAATACTAAATTGTTAGTTTTTAAAATCATGTACGGAAATTAACAAAATCTCAATAGTCACAGGACCAAAAGTGTAATTTTTTCTAAGTATAATTTCAATGTCAACCATAAGTGCTCGTCATAAACATTTGCTACTTGCTGACAACCGGCCGTGTTCATGTTCATAAACCTGTTTCTCTTGCCCTTCCCAATAAAATCACCTAAAGCTATACTACTATTTTTGGGTAGTAAACTGACCAGACTTAAAATGCTCGCCTAGTTCTTCCACAGGAGGGCAATGATTGTGTATGGAAGGGACAAAACAGATTATGTAAAATACAGGAGGATTAAAAAATCGAGGATGTCACCTCACCTGATTCAACTCATCTCCACTTCTCCTGCAGCTCTTTCTGCTCTGACCAAATCCATGTTATGAAAATAGCGACTACAAGTGCAACAATGGTAAGGAGAAGCAGAGCATAACTGAAGTCATCGGTTAGAGAATCATAGGTCTTTGAAGGAGCAAGCTGGGTGAAAAAGAGATCCACTCCATAAGCAAAGACAAGGGTGGTGGACTCCAGCTTTGCCGGAACAGTTACTATGCCTCTAAGGCCTTCCGCTTTAACAGCATGAGTCACATAAGACTGCAAAATTAACCTCAATTCAGTAACAAGAATATATATATATATATATATATATATATATATATATATATATATATATATATATATATATATAACTCTGTCCACATGCCTACATCATAGCTAGTCATCTCCTCTCTTTCAAAAAGCATGTTTAAAAAGACCATGGTTATACAATCAAACATAAATGGGTTTCTTATAAATCCACATTACAAATTGGTGGTTAAACAAGCATTCACTCACTTCTATCAATAATAAATTTAATAAAATAGAAGGGTAGAAAATTCCACCTGTGGGATTATAGGTAAAGAATCAGTAAGAGGTATTATTCCATCCTCTTTCTCAGCTTGAGTTGGATTCACAGTTCGCCGAGGATCTAAAAATCGCTTGTCTAGTGCCAAAACCTATACAATGTTTAATGTAAAGCATTCAAATAGGAAGAAGGTATACTGCAATGAAGAAAAAGTATCAAACAACAAAAGAGCATAAGTACAAACAAGAAGCATGTAGAAAACTGAGAGCAAATCCAACCTGATCACCAATTGTGCCAATAAGGAGCTGCTTGGAAGTTATGCCTTTGGCTGTTGATGTTACTGCTATTGTTTTCACAGAATGTGCAAAAAAGTAAGACTGTGACTTTGCCAAAACTTCAGGACGCGAGTAAGATGAAACTGGTTTAGTAAGATTATGTTTTCCAAGCACAAGTTTCAAGAGATCTTTGTTATCCTGCAGAATTTTCAAAGTTTAGATAGGAAGCAACCATGAATACACCCAAAAAAATACAAAGAATAAGATCCAGTTATGAGATGCACCGCTCGAGACTGATCATAGATCTCAATGACAGACATTTCATATCTGTGTGCCCTTAGATTGAAGTAGTGGTAGACAACCCAATTCTCACTAAGCACCTTCAAACAGAAAATTGCATGTTCAAATTTAGTTCACCACAGAAGGTATGGAAGAGGAAGATGACTGAAATAAGACGGATAAAATGCTTTTTTATTTTATTTTATAATGACTCAATTGGCTAGAAGAAATGGCTTAAGTTCAATCCATTCACTTTTGGCATAGTTGATTTTTTTTTTTGGCGGCAGAGCTTGGTTATGGGTGAGGGTTGTTTATTATTAGCACCAAAGTAAGGCAAACTTACTGCATGGACAGGTCCCTGCGAGCCTTGATGAGTCATGCGGTGAAGAATGCGACCAGTTACAGTATCAATTAGATAAACAATTAGCCATGACTCATCTGGGATTACTGAACCAATATCACCAGCTGCTTTAGGTGCAACAGTAGCCACAAAAAGCATATTCTTAGATATGTATTTATACATCACATCCCGATCTGTGGTTACCTTTGCTTGAGTATGAACCACCTGGAAAGAATGAAACAGCAAAGTGTTAAGTTATAATCCACAAATAGTGGCAACATAACCTAGATGACAGTAGGAGGTGGAAGAAATTTTGGCAGTAATACCACTGAGACTTTGTCACCCGTCATCACAGTTCAATAAGATGTTAACTAAACCTCTAGTGCAAAGGTAGCACTAAATTAAGTAAACTACATTAAATTGCAGTACCAACTGGAGCTTTCCACACAACAATTAACATGCTTCCACCCTTTCTCAACAGAAAAAAGTAATGATAGTGGATAACATGGAGACATCTTGGACAAGTTCCAGTTCAAGGTTGTCAACCAAAGATGTAACATACCCATAACTACTGAGAGTTTCATAACACGACATAGATTACAATGAAAAGGAAGGCCAAAGCAGAAATGTAGGGAAAAAAATCAATTTCTTTTAATGAAGAATGTCTAAAAAGGCATCTAAGAATTTAATGGTATTAAACTAAAGGAGGAAGCAAAAGATGATGGATTTTCTGGAGATAATTTTGAAATAAACAAAAATAGAGAACCAGTTATTAATTCAAAACAGCATGCAATAAGACTAGAAATCAGGGAGAGAATTCCATATACAGTTAAACAAAATGATGCAATATTTTGGTCCATAGCAGCCCAGATTTTAAATTTTAAATTTAATTCAAAAAAGAGAAATAATTACCTCATTCAGTTTTCTTGTAGCAGTTGCAATGATCTGTTCTGATTCTGAAGGGAATACAACTGACCATACATACTTAGTGGCAAAATAGTAGTCATCACCCACATCCTTAAAGTAATTCTCCTTCACTGCATGCCCCCTTAAGATGTTATTGGCATCCACTGAGTACCAATATATGTTTCCCAATTCACGTTTGAATATTCCAAGCGCCTCAGGAGTTCTGGGATATAAGTGCCCATGACCATCGGTATCTATCAATAGATGTAGTCGTTGCTCAGTGGAATCAGTATATGGAAGAGGAATAACCTGTGCAATGGAATGAACAGGTTTCAAAATTTTGAGTTCCTTCCCAGTGTAAGAATCAACAAAGGACAGAACACTTGGAGCATCTGAATTTAATCCACATTTGCCAACTACAAGAACCGATGGATTCTCATCCATGGCATGATGATGAGGGACCTGCCACTGATGCATCTTAAGCCCATTTGGGTTTTCACAAGTCTCTGATTTTCGAAGAGCATTCACTAGGAAAGACCATACTATCCTCCCATCTCCAGTGTGAAGTGCATAAAGTTTCCCCGACCGACTAAGTACTATGAGTAGTTTCCTAAATCCATTATGATCACGGGTCATCTTGCTTTTCCCAGAGCTTTTTAACCTCATTTGTTGTATAGCTGCCACATCATCAGGGGTAGCAAGCATCAGGGTTCCTTTTAGCTTTAGCAAATGTCCCTTCCAGAAAGAAGAAGATAGATACAATTAGATCTTGCCACAGTTGAAAAATAATAGGAAACAAAACATCAACTAAAATTAGAATAGCAACTTCCAGTTATAACTGCTACTCTAACTATCCATCTTCTCTTTCTTTCATCAGAGAATAAAATACATATTTGCCAGAAACAAAGATGACATTGGAATATTGACAACAGAGCCCAATGCCCAATGCACATGCTAACTCATTGAAAACCACAGTTTATGACCACAGAATAAGTGAAGAAAATAAGTACAAAAAGGTGTGAGTTGACAGACTTAAAGGAAATACCCTAACAGAAGCAAAGTAGATAATAATGCAAAAGGATTGAAGATAATACATGGAAGGAAAAGGTGTATATAACACCAACAACCCTGGCAAATGTACATTAACAACTTGGTACATGTTACGATTGTTTGATCCAACTAAATGCTTCTTGAGAAATTGATTTTTTTCCTATAATCTATCCTTCAAAACCATTTTATACTTATAGCATTTGGTGCAGCTTCTAATTTTTGGAGATAATAAGCCCCAAAGCAAGATGGGCTAAACAAGCACTTAAGAACCACGTGTCAAAAGTTCTTTAAGATAGTTATACAAGCAGCATACCTTAAGCCATTCAAAAAGGTTCTGCTCCACTTTGGAAACAGATACACCATCCTTTTCTACAGGTAATTCTGATGTTGTTACATCTACAATGGAGGCAAGTCCATCTTCTCTGCTCCAGACAACCTCACCTTGTTGTAGTAACAATAGGGAATGATCTTCTAAGACAATCAGGGCTCTAAATCCATAAGATCTGTCTGTCCTGATATAGTTGTTGATGAAAACCTTATGAACAAGCCCCTTTTGACTGTCTATTGCAGAGCTTTCCTCGAGTAAATTGCTACCCCAGTCATTGATTGATTTTACAGAGAGATGAATCTTACCAACACCATGCTTGATAAGCCCAAAAGCTTGGTGACCTTCAGAAAGCGACAAAGATTCACTGATAACAGCACCATAAGCAACTTTATCAACTACCTCCAGTTTCCCTTCATATGTAACTCTAAGAAATAATACAAATTTGTTTATATGTATAGCAACCATCCCTGTAAGCTTAGAAGGTAAGAGCACAGCTGCTCCAGTAAAATCCTGAACAAGATCTGCTAAATGCACCTGTTGGAAGTTAATTAGTCCATCCTTGAAAATTATAGATACTAGGATTGACCCAGTGGAATCCAGTGCCACCACTTTCTCACTTGTCACTAGTGATATGTCGCCAGAAATTCCGCCAGGAAATACCATGCTCTCATGCTTTAGCAGTTCACCCTTCCTAGCATTTATTTTATATACTACAAACTGAGATGAACTAGTGAGTCCTACAGCATATACATCATCAGTGCCTTCGGGATGAACTATATGTTGAATGTCAAGGCTGCAAAATTTAAAAAAAAAAAAAAAAAATGTGAACACTGGATAAAAAATGCCAAAACAACAGGTGACAAATGTAAATTGATACTCCATATTAGTTATCAGACCCTTCATTTGCTAGCTCTTTCTTCCAGATAACCTCCCCATCGGTGCTTGAAACAGCATGCAAATACCCACTACTATAAATAAGGATCAAACTGTCCCTGTCCACTTTCAAATTTGACTGCAAAATGTTTAGAAAATTAAAAAGGGTTAATGGTAGCACTTGGAAAAATCATGTAGAAATTATTATATGAAAGCATTTCTGACCAGCAAAAATTATTTACTGAACGTATAAAAGTAATTCCCTAGGAGTTTTAGAAATTAAAATGTTGAACTTACAGGAACTAATAAAATTGATCTTGAAGGACTTGAGCCAGAAAGGAATGACTCCCACACCATCTGGCCATCTGGAAGGTTCCATGCTCTTAAAGTGCTTCCAGATGACAGAGTAATAACATCTGGAAAAAAAGTAAATTAGTCATTGAAAGAATAGATGCAACATAAATCAGTACATTACCATTATATATATAAAGGGAATGCAATCACTTAAACATAAATTTAATATCCCAAGAAATTTCACATTCCTACATGAGAAAGTAAGCAAACTATACGAAAATCTATTATCTCTGTAGAAACCAATCAATCATCATCATTATTAGCTAAGTTATTCCTACCTTGAATAGAGAACTGCAATTTAAGTAATTTTCACTCACCAGTAAGAAACAAAAATAGCAAAGAACACATAGAACTAATGAAATCACAAAAATGAGAGAGAGAACAACAGGATTACATTTCCCAAGGGCGATATCAATTCCATCAATCACATCTTTGTGCCCCAATACATGCCTCCAAACTGCAGATAGTAAAATTAGATTACACAGTGTGAATTATCAATGCTATATTGCTATTCAGCAACTAAGGAACTACAAGCAGAAGATCAATCAACTACTAAGAGCTCATTTGGTAAAGCGTATGTAATTAGATTATTGACATAATGCATTCACTAATACACTTTCTACATGATTATGGTTTTAAAAAAAAAAAAAAAGTGTCAATAATCTATAAGTAACTCAGAGTTAACTATGAATGGTTCACAATCCATAATCATAAGCTTTACCAAAACCTATTTTGATCTCTTTCAATTGAATCAAGGAACAACTTACAAATATCTCCATGGCGAAGATCGAGGGAGGCGAGGACATTCTCTTCAGTGGAGACAACCACGCGCTTCCTCCCCGCCTTCTGCGTGTGGAACACTGCGTGCTTCACTTTTCCGATGTACCGTTGATGCCTGTCATCATCAATTCGCAACATAAAAATACAAACGCAGAGAGACGTGTGTGTTTGTGTATACAAAGGAATAGAGTAAAAGTACCAGTCCATGAGGCCGACTTGGTCTTCGTAGAGAGAGAAGGTAGTATAGGCGGAAGAGAAGATGAGAAAGACGAGAAGAGAAGCTCTAATCGCCATGGCTGATGGCGATTTGCTCGTTACTTTCTCGCTCTGCAAGGAGGAGGCGATACAAACAGATCTTTGAGCAATACAATCAGTGTCCAACTCGTCGAGCAGTGAAGCCTGAAGTCCTGAACCTGACCGGGAAAACCTTTTTTCTTTTTCTTTTTTTTTCTCCCCCTTAAAATTTTTCCTCTTTTTTTTTTTTTTTTTTTTTTTTTTTTTTTTTTAACAAATGTCAAATAGGCCAATTTACTATTGCAAAGTGCTCAATTCTCACCATAAATTAAATTAAAATCTAATTAATCTAACTTACCAGCTAAATTTGTTTAATTGACTTTTTTCACAGATTACCTATTTAATTATCAAAAATAAATAAAATTTAAATTTAAATTTAAATTTCTTTTTTCTTTTTTTTTTAATAATTTTAATTTTAATTATTCTTTTCATAATAATTAAATAGGTAACATGTTATTAACATGTAAACAAAAAGTTAATTGAACAAATTTAACTGGTAAGTTTAGTTAATTAGATTTTAATTTAGTTCGTGGTGAAAATTTAACATTTTGCAGTAGTAGATAGGTCTATTTGATATTTATGTCTTTTTATTTTGGGTCTATTTAATATTTGTGCCTTTTTATTTTTTTCCGGCTTGAAGGCATCAGAATTAACGACGGCATCGAGCTTCTCTATGTAGCCGGTTAGGGAACCTTTTTTATTATTCTTTTTACTCCACAATTTTTATTTTCTAGACATCTCAATCATTCGTTTTATGTTTAAAAATACATAATAATAATATTACTCAATAATAAAGCACAAACATTTTAGTTAAAAAGAAGTGTTTTTTTTTTTGTCCATACAAAACGACAGTTTTTACATTAGAAAAATTGATCATTTCTCTTATGCATTTGCTTGACAGCAAAAGCATTTATTAAAGCAATTCTATTTTCAAAGTTCACTTTCTAATGATATTTATGACTACATAAAATCAATAATTTCTATTTTGTTTGTTTACTTGACAATTAATTACCTAGTTACATTTTTCAATGTTATTTTGATTTTCAATATGCTGTTTAATTTTACAAGTAACAAATCCGAAGGAAGCATGAAAAATAATTATTATAAAGCAAATTTTGAATTTGAATTCTCATAAGAAATATAGTCTATAAATACTGCATGATGCAATATTTACTCTGCAGGCTCAAAGGTAAAAACCCACACATACAATATTCTCATATTCAACTATCAAAAAAAAAAAAAAAAAAAAACTCTCGAAAATATCAAAAATGACTAGAATGTTGATTTTGGCCAGATCAATTTATACAAAGTATGGTTAAATAAACTAAAATTTATAGGGAATTTCATACTATACTTTCGTTAAATATGCATAAATGACTATTTCATTTATCAAAATATCAATAATCTAATAAAATTCTCTGCAAATTTTAATAATCTGGCACAACCTATTTCACCTGCTTGAAAGCAACTAAGTTATAGGTGCTCTCCCTAAGATTATCTGCAACATTGAGAGGCAAGGAAATGTTAATATAAACCAACATGAATGAGTATATTGATCCAAAAAATTACAGCCAAAGCAATTCCCAGAATCAATGCAATCATCAAAAACAGATGTGTGGCTTGTAATGAACTCTGAGTTTCATCTTTGATCACACGAAACACTCCATAACAAAAGTTTCCTGAGGAATAGGTGTTCTCTCAGAAGAAGATTATTGAAACACCCATTGTCAAGCACCCCATTGCCACCCAAGGGCTCAAGCGCTCACCTGTATCATGAAAAACAGAAGTCAATCAATGACACCTTACAATGTGTTAGAGAAGTCGCATCTTGAAAATAATACCACCTGTGTCCCATTTCAGGTGTCATGGTTTCAAGCTTTGTAGTCATACAAAATGAATGTTTATGTTTTCAAAAAGTCATCAAAAGAAGAAGGCAAATCTGTATTTTCCAATAGGTTGTTACAGCGTGACTTCAACTATGCACAATGTTTGTCAGATAATAATAATAATGAATAAAGTATGCACAATGTTGACCATGAAACAAAATAATGAAATATATGGAGCATTTCACCGGAGCTATTGCTTTCAGTCCATGGAGACTGGAGAGTTAGTTACCAACTACAGTAATTTTTTAAATGCCTTTCTTCTGTATAATGCATTAATGCTAAAGCAGCATCTAGACTTTCAGTTTGACAAATATTCAGGGGCAGATCTGGGATAGCACTGGCCACCCAAACATATTCAATTAGTTTATATATATTGGGTTGGGATCCCCCGGGAATCCAGAATTTCAGAGTAAAAAGTATTACTCCGTATTAATGTAATCCAAATAATTGTATAGAGGAAATGCCCAAATCACATAATTGGTTCAAATTGCTAAACCTACTTGGCCAGTTCACAAAAGTAAAAAGTGAACAACCCTATTAAAACAGTGAACTTTTTTATTTTAATGTACTCTTTGAACAGCAGCTATAATGGGAAATTTCCTTTCTCTACCTTTTGGCAAGGTATAATGAATCAAGTAATGATGATTTCTGTAGGTGCACATATTGCTGCTATTATATTTTTGGCAAGGTATAATGAATCAAGTAATGATGAATCAAGCTATAATGCACATATTGCTGCTATTATATTTTTCTTATTGGCAATTCTTTTAAGAGAAGCACTATGAATATGATGGTACGATCTTACCTATCCTAGCTGCCTTCCAGAAGAATCCACGAAACCTGACATATTTTTATTTCTTGTCAGGCACAAAACTAAGAAATGCAATTGGGGAAAATTTTTTAGCACACATAAAGGGAACTTTCTCATGTGAGAGGATATATAATAAGAACCTCACAGTTTAACAATCTTGATATTCATCATCAACAACCTAACAAAAATTACAATTGAAGAAGACTTACCCAGTTCTCTGCTCAAGAATTGCTGGAAAGTGCATCTTCAAATATGTGCATGCACAGATCCCTAATAGTACTACCGTGAGAAAAGAATGGAAATTGAAAAGCGCAGACTGAAAATCCAACAAATCAAGATATCAGTATCTTAAAAGGTCGGTTGGAATAATTCAACTACAAATCTACAATTCAAATCCTTCTTACCATATTTCAACTTTCCTACTGTTAACTATTGAAATAATTCAACTCAACTACAGTACAAATTCAGCTTACCATATTTCAACTATACCAGTGAAAACTAATTCAGTTGTTCTCCAGTACTGAAAACAAAAGAAGCAAGTAAGCAACCATTAGTTTTCTCCTGCATTCAGGAATTAGCATGCACTTCATGCTTGCCCAATACGACTTATAAAACACAAAATCATGTCATGATAAAACCATTTAAGATATCAGCTATTTAACTTTTGTAATCCTATGGCATAACATTCAAATTTAGCCCAAGAGCAGCCCCCAATTTGTTTCTAACCAATAACCAGAACTTTGAAGACACTTCCCATACTTAATACACTGCTAATTTCTTCACAACAATATTATCATAATCAATGATTTGAAATTTAATACTTGAATCAGGCAAGTATGCGGATCAAGCTAAACAAATACTATGCAGATGTCTAGATGAAATAAGAACAGCCTAATGTAGCACATACAGCCAAGAGAGTTCTCCTGCTAAGCCTACACTCATAGACTAGCTACCAGATAACAAATCTCAATCAACAATATCATGAATCCCGAAACCGCCATAGTAAACAAAGCGCAAACCATGCTAAAAGCGCTATTTGTCTGCGAAATCTCATTGGTCTCAACACTTAAACACAGCTCATCACTTCAATTTCGACGTTTCGTCGCAGTTTCTAAATCACCGTGGCGAGAGGCCGTTAGGTATCCTTTATTGTGAACAATCAAAATCCCAGAATCTCTTACAATAACAAAATTGCAATACAAAATAGTCTCGTGTTATGTGTATGTATGCGTGTAGATAATCTAGATAGAGAAGACGGACCTGAGTTGCAGTGACGGTGATCAGTGGCGGAGTCGCCGGCGGTAGGTATCCGGAGTAGTAGCGAGTAGCGACCAACGGGACGTTTGAGATTCTGTAAAATTAACTGAACAGCGTCGCTTTTCATTTTTTATTTTTATTTGTTTTTTTTTTTTTTCTTTTTCAGCATCGCTTTTCTTAAGTTCAAAGCATCCATTTTCTTAGTAAATAAATTATTTGTTAAATTTTGATTTTTGTATTTCTAATTTATTTATGTTTTTTTAAAAACATTTCTAATTTATGTTATGTTCCCATTTCACAATGTTTAAATTCAATTTAGGAAAAACGGTTTTGCCCGAATTGTTTCAGTTTTGAAAATTTGGCACTGTAAATTAATTTAAACAAATTAATTTACATAATTGTTTAAAATGTTACTTTTTAATCCATAATGTTATATAGATGTCAAACTCTATTAACATATGAGATTATTTTTGTTATTTAGAATCAACATTTACTATTAAAAATTACATTAGCATAGAGAAAATGAAACTTTAATCATAAATATTAATTCTAAATGACAAAAATAACATCATAAAAAAAAGAATTTGTTATCGAGTTTGATAATTATATAACATCATATGCTGAAAGTACAACGTAATAGGCAATTAAGGGACTAAACCTGTTTAAATCAATTAACAAAGACTAAATTTTCAAAATTGAAACAATTCAAGAATCGAAAGTGTTGAACATGCTATTATTTCCAACAAATTTTATTCAAAAAGATTCGACCAAATAAGAACTATTGGTAGTCGTACTCACTTTTTATCGCTAAGCTATAAGCCTATAACTACCGTTGTAAATTTCGTCCTAATATTAGGGACAATGTCAGTTATAGCTTAAAACAAAAAGTGAGTAAGACCGGTTAAAAGAAAATGACGAATTTTGCAATGTCAGGTATAACATAGAGACGAAAAGTGAGCACAATCAACAAGGACAAATCTTACAATTACCATATAACTTACAAAAAGTACCTTTTAACTAGAATCACAGAATTGAAATTATGCAGACAGAACAGAAGATTCATATGTACTACTATTGAATCTGGTGTCATATGCTCAGAGCCATAAGATTTCATAGTTTCACACCCAATGGATTATGGCTAAGGTTTTATTTGTACTTTGAGCTAAATCTACACAACATTTTAATACAGCCATTCACTTCATGATTATTTCTCTATATTTTATACGAGTTTGTTCAACACTTGTCTTAAACAAGGCTACTGGTTCCCGGCTATAGGGCTGTCTCGCCCTCTCTTGAAATCGTCCCAACCTCTCACCCACGACTGCCCGGTAGTTGCTCGGGTCTCAGGAGCAGCGTGTTTGTCAAGGTTGTTCATGATCTTCGTGTGGACGGAAGTGAACACCTAGAGCAAAATGCAATATAATGCAGTTAGATAACAGTTAAAGGGTTCGAGAATGACAAATCGTATTTGCACAAGTCTGTTTGATTCCTCACGGGATTGGTTCTTATTCCATCTGGGGCTGGCTCCTGACCCGTCAACCACTTCCACAGATCAGGATTCTCCTGCAATCACGAGAAGAAATCGTCTTGAATAAATTTGTTCGATTTGCCAGCAGACAAAATAGCTCTATTAATGCCTGTTTTGTACGGTCAATAGGTTCTTAGTTTGAGTTTGTTCATGTTAAAATGAAATACGCTTAAGATAAGAACCCCACGCCTTATGGAAGATCCAAGAAAGAATTTCTCTTGAAACTTGAAATGTATAACAATCTCCGATCCTGTCACTAGAAATCAACGTTTTTGTGTCTCCGAAACAACAGAAATACCTCAAATGTTCCGTGGATTCATTAAAAAAACACCAGTCATGGTCCATACGACAATACATTCTGATTATCTGCATTACCTAATACATTGCCATTCACAATGTATCATTCCCGAACAGCACCTAAAGATCAGATTAAATGCTTCTGATCCAACAACCATTGAATTTTCATCATTTGGTTCGGTGTTGACACCATGCTTGTGACAAATACCAGCCAAGTCACAATTTCTTGATAGTTCCCTAAACTAACTTTCGGAAAATTCATTTGACCACAAATTTCATAGAGGAATTCGTCATAAACTTGTACAGTTATACTGAATTCCTCCAAATTGACCATACATAAAAACAAATTGATACAAATTTTATCCCTGCACTGATCAAATAATGAAATTATAGGATCCATATTTTGTGAAATGCCAAAAGAACATATAAGCCCTGTTTGGTAACATAGTTAGTTTATCAGCTAATTTTGGCTTATTTGACTACTATTAGCTGTTTGACTTGGTTAAATAGCTAATATAAGTGTTTGATTAATTAGCTTTTTATAACACCTTATTGCTCCAAACTATTAAAATTCAAAAAGCTGTTCAAAGTAACTTTTTCAATAAGCTTTTTGAGAAAGTCATTTTTGCATGTAATCAGCTATCAACTAACAACTAATTTCAATCAGCTAATGATATCAACTAGTCAAACCCACTAACCCAATCAACTAACAGCTATTTACCAAACACCCCATAATTTATTTGTACTTATTTCTTTGTCTTTCTATTTTTTTTCTTTTTCAGGGATAGGAAATTGGCTGTGATCACTATTATGAAAAGGATTGACTAATAAGATTATCAGTCATTTCCTCTCAGAGTTTGAACTAACAAGCAAGAATCAAACATGAAATGCAGGTATAAGTAAAAACTATGCCAGAATGCCACACAGATTATAGGAGAAAACAGAAACACTCAAACACAAGAGTAAAAAGAGAAATTTGAAAATAATAAAAAAATTACCACATCAAGAACATGAACAAGAGCCTTAATTCCAGTTTCATCCATGGAATGGATATGATCCTCCACCCATTTGCCCAGAATGAGGTCCAGCTCAAGGTACCCTCTTTGTTTGCTCCTATATAAAAGCCTAAAAACACAAGAAAAAACAAGAATCTTAAAAATGATCGAAAATGTTTAAGATTAAACAAAATTACCAAAATAAGGCACCTGTTGACTAACCGCCTTTTGGCTTCTTCATCGGAGAGATCGATACCTAGGTTAGAAGAGCACAAACGCGAGAAAGAACCCAAAAGCGGCCTGATAAGAACAGAAAAATTAAGGAAATGTACTGCTGATTACGATGAACAGCACAAATTGGAAAGTATTCTCAAGCTCGATGAGAATAAATTGGATTTGGTACCTGTTGGAGGGGATCGGTGAAGTTTGATTTGTGGGATTAAGGAGAATTCGAGCGAAGGAGGATACAAGAGACCTTCTCGTGATCGCCATTGTTTTTCTTTCTTCAAGAAGACAGGCAAAGGAGTTTACAGGTCGGAGAAGTTGAGGTTTATGCTTTAATAGTCGAAGTTGTCGTTGCGTGGCCTTTCTCTATCCGCTTATAAATGGGCCAATTCTGTAACCGCACTGCCAAAGTGCCAAGAACCAACATTTTGTAAGTTTTTTTAAGCAATATTATTCCCTTAAATTTGTTACATAATATTCATACGCGATCCACCAAATTATATCACGAATCAGGATTCACATTATATTATGAATCATGATTTAAAATGACATTCAAATTATATGTCTACAGTTAACATATTATATATTTGCAGCTAACAATTTATATATATGTTAATAAATTAAAAACACATAATCATGTACCTACAGGTAACATATTATGTGTATGTAGTTAACATATTATTCCATATTTATCTTCAATTTATTTACATAATTACTAGTGATAGCAATTTCAATCCGCCCCTGTGGATATTCACCCGAATCCACCCCGATCGAGTTATTTTGGGTGGTAGTAGATCGGGGATGGATCTTAAAAAAGTAAACCAGCGGTGGGTCGAGTTAGATTCGGGTTGTATGTACAAAACCTGCCTAGAACCTCACTCGACTCATCATGTAGTTATTTATAAAAGTTTTTATAACTTCATGTAAATTTTTACTATTTTTATATAAAAACTACTAAGTTTATTTTTAAAAATTAACAATTTAGTTATTATATTTAAATATTTCTATTATTTTATGTTTTATATAACTAATGAATTTTATTATTTTATTATGTGTAGGTAATTTAAATATTATTTTTTTAAAAAATAATAATAAGATTATAAGTGGTGTGTACCCGTAGTGGGCACCAGCACTCGATGGGGGGTGGGGTGGGTTTTGAAAAAGTCCCGCAAATTGTGCTGTGCAACCGTGTGCACTATGTATGGTGCACATGGTTGCAAAAACGACGTCGTTTTGACTAAAAACGCGCATCCCACTTAAAAAAAAAAAAATCAGATTCGATTCCCGGCAATAGTATTTTTGTGTGCATAATTTGAATTATATATCCACAAATTCATAACTATATATCCACAAATTCATAATTATATATCCACAGTGAATGAATAACATAAAATCCAGAATGAATGAACAAAATATCCACAATGAATGAACTAAATATCCATAAATTCATAACTATATATCCACAAATTTATAACGATATATCCACAATAATTCATAACTATATATCCACAATAATGCTGTTGAGGGGAATTGAAACTGAATTTTTTTAAAAAAAAATGGGACGCGCATTTTTAGTCAAAACGACGTCGTTTTGCAATCATGTGCATCATGCATGGTGCACACGGTTGCACAGCATAACTATTCAAAAAGTCCACCTGATGCGGGTTGGGGTGGGTGTGGGTGGACAAAATATAAGGTGGGTTGGGTGATGGATGTATCCCTCCCCGACCCACACCCGACCCATTGCCATCCCTAATAATTACATGCACATAGTTTATTAATTGAATGTACATAATGACCTTGTTTGGTAAAATAGTTAGTTTATCCGTCAAATTTTGGCTTATTTAACCATTATTAGTTGTTTAACTTGGTTAAGCAATCAATATAAATGTTTGATTAATTAACTTTTTGTAACAACTTATTACTCCAAAATGCTAAAATTCAAAAAGCTGCTCAAAGTTACTTCTTCGATCAACTTTTTGATAAAGTAATTTTATATGTAATCAGCTAAAAGCTAACAACTAATTTACTAAACACTTTTTTACAATCAACTAATGTTATCAACTAATCAAACCTATTAATCCAATTAGCTAACATCTATGATCTATCAACTAACAATCATTTACTAAACACCTCCAATATGTTAACTGACAGATAATTTTTGAATTGGGATCCTGCAAAAGTGGACTCTAATGTTTGATACAATTCAAAAATTTTGTTAATTGTTTATATAATATATACATATACATTATGCAATTTTTTAAATTGACACTATTAATTAAACTAAAAAAAAAAAAAAAAAAAGAGATGCGGGTCAGTATATAAATACACAAATATAATCATCTAAATAAAAAATAAAGAGTTAATTTTTAAAATGGTCCTCTGATTATGACATTTTTTCAAATTGGTCCCTTGATTTTTATTTTTTTTAAGTGATCTTTCGGGCTTCGACTTTTAAATTTTAAGTCAAAATGGTAATCTGTTAGCTTTTACGTTAAGTTTGTTTAAAATAAAGAGTAAAATTGAAAATTTAGATTTTACACTCCAATTTAAAACAATTTGTGATTCCTTTCATCAGCATGCACACATATTTCTTCAAGTTAGATTTTTATTCTTCTAAATCTGTAATCAAAATGTGGGATGTTCTGGCTTTCAAAAGACGAGTAAGAAGCGACTGATCTGTCTATTTTTATTCTACCGGATCAATTAAAAGGTCAAAAAAAATTCATCTTCAAATTCATATATCGCCAAAGGCCTTGTGGTCAAGCAATATAACTATGACTTCTCAAATGAAAAGTCTCAGGAGTCAGTTGCGACTTGACCCTTCGTTAATTCAAGGGACACATAATTCTTTATTTAATCTAGAAATACAATAATTAGGATAATAGTCACACATAATAAAATATTCGTAATATATTTGATTAATTCAAAAAGTGCATTGAAGAATAAAAGAGATTTGTAGTTGAAAATGTCAGTGAATTATGTTTAATAATTTTTATTTTCTTTTCCATTCATCTTCGCTAAATAATTTTATATACTAATATCACATATACTTTACGTTAACTCAACAAGCCCCTATAGCTCAGTGGTAGAGCGTCAGTCTTGTAAACTGAAGGTCTGTAGTTCGATCCTGCATGGGGGCACAGACATTTTTGGAGAGCGTTTTTGCTTTTGCTCTCATTTTAACACGAGCTGATTGGAGACAACAATTAAAAGTTCGAATATAATTGGGACAGCATTTTTGCTCTCATTTTAACATGAGCAGACTGCAGACAACAATTATGTGGAATAAATTCTCCTAAAACCTTATTTTTCACGAACCAATCATGCTATTAAACATAATTATGCATAAATGTTTTTTTTTTTTTTTTTAAATACCAATAACTCTTATATTTTTTTACAAATAATCTTTTGGGAAAGCAGTCATGTCCAAGGAAAATCAATGGTTAAGCAATATAGATCACAAGACACCAGCTTTCCTTCCATCTCTTCATCAAAATCTCCAATCAGCCTCAGAAATTGATCTCTCGTCTCTCCGCGAAAAACTTACCACTCACAGATAAGTCGGGTTGCAGCGCCAACCAGACTGCAGTATCGGCTGCTTCTTCGGGAGGAAGATTCCCTGCCCAACCCGTCATGGCAGTCTTCACCCAACCCGGGCAATAGCAGTTTATATATATCTTCTGGCCGTCAGGGCGGTCTGAAAGTTCCCGCGCCATTAGCCTAGTGAAAGCATTTACCGCGAGTTTTGACAGTGAGTAGTCGGTAAAATTTTGAGGCCATCCGTGAGATTCCCAAGTCCCGTCTTTTACTTGTTCTAGGAATGTGTTCAAAGCCCGATCAATCAGTTCCTCTGATAGCGATTCTATGTCCTCCAGTTTGTGTCTCAATTCAACATCTCCGATTCTCTGGAAAAATCAAAAATGCTTTAAGCTTTATTAACTAAGATGACTGAAAATGCATGTTCTAAGGAATATCGAGTAAAACTAACATTCTAACAAAACTTAGCATCATGAGGAATTGAAAAATATTTGGGAAAAATTTGAGCCTTACATTTCGCCTTCCATTCAGTCTTCCTAACCGTGAGCTCACATTAACAACTCGACCACCTGAAGTTGAAAGCCTCACTAATGGTATTATGGCTTTGATCATATTTTTTGTGCCATAATAGTTTGTCTTGATAACTGTTTCTGCGTGTTCCACAGAGTTTTCTGAGCCAAGATTGAAATTGACTCCAGCATTGTTTATCTACGTGTTTACTAGGCGTTAGTGAATACTCGACGGAAAATACAAGAGAAGGAAATATACAGATAATACAACATAGCATTGGCTAGAAAGAATCACAACATATCCCCCCCCCCCCCCCCCCCCCCCCCCCCCAACATCTTCCACCCTGTTGGGCAGAGGCTGGTAAAGGGCCAAGTCCATCAATTGGTGGCTAGGGGGATTGTTGGGCGGAGGCTGGTGAAGGGCCAAGTCTAGCACCCTGCCTCTCGAAAGTGTGTGGCGGTATAAGGAAATAAAATTGCGTCTTCGCTACTAGCTATAGCTTTTGGCGTAAGCAGTAAGCGCTTGATCCTAACCACTGTTGCAAAAATCGGTCTAGGCGCCCACCTAGGCGCCCCTAGACCGTGGCGATTTTCCCCTTAGGCGACCGGCTACCTAGGTGCCCGCCTAGCGCCTAACTAAGAGGATAACATATCATACCAGTATGTCTAAACCACCAAATTGTTCTTTTAGCCAAGTAGAAAATGACTCTATTGACGAAGGATCCACAACATCCAGTTGATGGAACGCCACTTTCAAGCCCCCTTCTCGCATGACTTTTGCTGCTTCTTCACCTACACTTGTGTCCCGTGAAGTAAGAACGACTGTTAACCCATGCATCCCAAGCTGGCGTGCGATCTCAAATCCGATTCCTCTATTTCCACCAGTCACAACTGCGACTGTGTCTGATGTCCACCATCTGAACATAAATCAGCATATCGGTCCATTATGCATTTGAACGGAAAGTACTATGGTTGTTCTCCAACCAAAACTCAGAATATATCGCCCATATTGGTGATCTACCACAAGATATCTTTCAGTAGAGGGAGCATATTACATACTTATATTTCGATTCACAAACCATTTTTGAAAATTCCAACTATGATCAAAGTAAGATCAAGAAATGCCATATGTAGACAATTATTATAACTTAAAATGTGAAATGCACTAATATTCAATAGACATGAACATAATCAGGAATATCACACCATCTTATATACACCAAAAAGCTGTAATAATAGTTGCATAAATAAATTAAATAATTTTCATGGCTTTGATCATTTTTTTTAAGGAATAACCTTAAGGATGTCATCCATCTATCCTCTTTCTTTGTCCAAATATGAACTGTGTTTATGATTTGGCATAGTATTCAAGTGCACAGTTCTTGGCAATCAGGTCATGGGTTTAAGCCCAGAAAAGAATATCTCAGGAAAATAAAAGCGAGGTTATTCACATCAACCATCCCCAAGCCTAGCACAACACAATAACCAAGTGCCCTATACTATAATGACTATATTAATTGCAAATCTGCAAAATTATTCTTCATGAATTTGTGATCAACTCAATAAGAAAATCAAAATAGCCAAGAAAGTTGCCATTAACAAAAAGATGTCGGTCCTGTTTGGTAATATAGTTAGCTTATAGCCAATTTTGGCTTATTTGACCACTATTAGCCGTTTGACTTGGCTAAACAATCAATATAAGTGTTTGATTAATTAGTTTTTGGTTACAGCTTATTGCTCCAAAATGCTAAAATTCAAAGAGATGCTCAAAGCAACTTTTTGAGAAAGTCATTTTGCATGTAATCAGCTATCAGCTAACAACTAATTTACTAAACACTTTTCTAAAATCAGCTAATGCTATCAACTAGTCAAACCCACTAACCCAATCAGCTAACAGCTATTTATCAAACACCCCCGTCATAAAATGGATTTACAGTTTCTGAAGAATAGTCTGGCTCTGGTACTCAAGACACATTGTCCCAAGAAAGTGGATAAGGAAGGAAAGAAAGGGGCCAAACAATTAATTTTCATTGTTCATAGAGGCAATTCAATATTACATTATTACCAATACGCCAAGGTGGAGCTCTAAACTGTTTACCAAAATGAAACCTTTTCCACATTGCATCATGCTGTTTGAGTTTTCAACGTTCAGGCACTAATAAATTTCTCAAGTATGTTGCAAAACACATACATATCACTCTAAGGAAAACTATCTGAACTTTTTAAACGAACAACAGATACGAATTAGAGGCCAGTTTTCTCCTTTCCACATAATTAATATGTCCCAAGAACAATTAGACACAAAAATACAGTGTCAATGTGGCATCAAGAGTCATTAATCCAAAGCTCAAGCTAAAATATAATTTCAAGTTTTGTTATAGCTCAAAATCCAGTTTTGTTTAGAGAATCCCATATCTAAACTATTTACTTCCTTTGCCCTTCCAACAAAAGAGAAGATTAAAACCCTCTTGTGTATATTGGCAATCACATTCAACATAATTGACTTCAACTAAATGGCACTTTCTACACTTTAACTCTGAAATTGATAAACATCTGATTACCCAAAATACATTAAACACTTAAATTCTATACATTCTTTAGCATTTTCAAGCAATTTTCCTGGAACAAAATGGAACAATTTCAAGAACACACTTCTCCTCCCGAGTTCAAATGGCAATTTTTCTGCGTGAACTGATATTACCCCCTGATATTTACCATCAGATAAAGTGAATTGATTTTTAAAAAATGAATAAATGATATAAAGATTGAATCTTTGGGAATTTCTTTTGTACCTTTGATGATCTGAATAGGGAATGGAGCGGAGAAGACAAATCTCTTGGCGCCTCTTCTCTCTTCTCTCCCTTGCTCTTTCTTTCTTATTCATAATTTCTCCTCTTCAGCTTTTGTGAGCTTTTACAACAGTTTTCGTTTTCTTTATCCGCTGGTTAAGTTTTGGTTTTTGACGAAGAGAATGGAGGACTGTGTGTCTGTAATAGTGAGTCGAAGTCCTCCCTGGCTTTTAAATAACTAAGTAGGTGCACCAGTACGATGAGCGGCTATATATATAGTATGATATATATACACTTATACAATATAGAATATAGTTATTTGAACCTGTAAAAATGTGAAATGAAAAGTTGTGATTTTATTATACATTGATAAATATAGTAGTTTTATTATACATTAAGGGACACTACCTATATAGTACATAGAATATTACGTATAATATAATAAGAATAAGAAACATAATAGGAAACGTATTATTTTGCACAAATACTAAATTTTAAATAATAAATTCTTGAATGTTATTATACATTATTGAAGACTTCTTTGTACACAACATTTTTAGTTATACTAAGACATGGTACACTTTCCCCGCAAATCAAAATTTTCAAACCCCTGGGGTTACTAACTCTTGAAATAGCTACGTATAGTTGTCCATGGTTAAATACCGGTTTTTCAACAACAACCCAACTTTAGCAAGCGTTTGTCCTTGACTTTTGTTGATTGTCATGGCATAAGATAGCATCAAAGGAAATTGCTTTCGTTGAAATTTGAAAGGCAATCTTGGATCTGACGGTGTAAGTGACATCCTAGGAATCAATACTTTGGTTCCTACATTTGTACCGCACATGATTTTGCCTTCCAACACATGGTCAACCAACCTTGTAACAATCAACCTTGTACCGTTGCATAATCCTAATGTGTGATCAATATTTCGCAATAGCATAACAGGTGATCCAACTTTCAATGTCAATGCATGATTTGGTACTCCAGAACATCTCAAGGCATTCAAGAATTCGGGAGTGTGCAAATCCGCTAACATGTCAACATTGGCATCTGACTTACACACAGAATCACAACTCAAGTATGTCTTACCCTCAGAAGGATTATGATCATTCATGTATTGGTTAACGGCATCTACCACATCCAATGTTAGAGCTAAAATTGCACTATGATTAAGATATGACAAATCGGCAATTTCCAGTCAGAAATTGGCTATCAACAATTGTAGCAATAGGGTCATCTTCGCACTTCAACAACAAATCTTCAGGAACAGTAATCTCTGACTCCCCCTCAAGTTGACACCCAATAATTCCATCACCTATATTAGCTATCCATTTTGCAAATTCCTCGATCTCCTTGCACTCGGTTTCTGATTGAACACTCTTCAAACGTAGATTTTTAGTCAGCCTTAGGACTTTACAGGATTTCCATAGATAGGATGAGCTAATGCTCGCTCTAACTATATCCGGTCTAGTACCCTTTGGAATGACTGGTAAAATTTGCCTGAAATCGCCCCCCAAAACAACTGTCTTACCACCGAATGTCATATTAGAACTCATTGGATTTATGAAGCGCATCAAATCCCGCATAGTTCGATCCAGGGCTTCAAAGCAGAATTTATGCATCATGGGGGCTTCGTCCCATATTATCAACTTTGTTTGCACAAGAAGTTCCGCCAGTTCACTGCCGGTACGTATGTTGCATGTGGAATCTTCATTAACAGAAATCGGAATTGCAAACCGAGAATGTGCCGTCCTGCCACCGGGCAATAAAAGCGAAGCTATGCCGCTAGAAGCTACATTGAACACTATTTGACTCTTAGACCTTAATGCGGAAGAAAGTGCTCGCCACAAGAAAGTCTTACCTGTCCTTCCATAACCATAAACGAAGAATAACACCCCTTCCTGGCGATCCACGTCAGTTAAAACTTCATTGTATATTGCCTTTTGTTCGTCTGTTAACTGCCTTACCAATTCTTGATTCTCTTTCTCCTGTTCGGCACAATCGTATGCTAATTCTTCTTGAATAAATCTGTTTGCAATAACATTTAAGGCACCAAAATTTGCAGTTGGCATCTCAGGATAGTCCTTCAAACTCTTACCATGATTAGATAATAGCTTCTCAATCTCTACTAAAGCAAAGTTCATTTTGTGCGAATCGGTCAACACAAAATCTGCATAAATATATATAAAAATTTAATGTTATAACATAAGTACGTTAAACTTGACTTAATATTTAAAAAAAAAAAATGTACGATTACCTTTGTTCTGCAGTTGTCTACGGACGTTGAATTGTGCATCGTCTGATAGATGTTGCCAAACGGCATGCCAAACTATTTCTGGTTTCCCCATGCAACTGCTCATTAGCAATATCACAAACAATCTCCTCAATTGATCTGCTGACGCCCAATGACTGGCTTCATCTATTGCATCAACATATTCGTTGTCATCATCAACTAAACCCCTTGCATAACACGCATCTCGGAATGAGTCATATTGCACCCCATTGACAGTCCTAATATCTTCATAACTTTTCGGGCCGCGGACTTTGTTCAGCAAACACCTCAAATAGAAAATTTCACCAGTAGCTGGCGGGACATAGAATATACGTCCTATTGAGAACCCTTTCTTTCGTGGCTGCCATTTTCTAAGGTCTTTCTTCCAAACGAATCTTGTTGGCATCTCAACATAAGTAAGCTCTCTCGCATCGGAGTATGTTTTATTAGCTTCGAACCATTCTAAAAACATGCTCTGTGCTATCGTAGGTCTATTCACAATGTTCTCAACAGCATCATCATCTGCAAATATCACACTCTGTTGATTAGGAAGGTGAAAGCTTAACCTTTCCACCGAAGGCGCCCGAAGTTGTATATCAAAACCAAACAGACGCCAGACCGCTTCACACGGGGATATGTACCTACAGTCATAGTACATGTTTATCTCATCTATTGCTTTGCCATTCTCGTCATCATTGCCTGTTTTGTAAAACTCGGCGGTTACCCGATCATGACCCTTGTTAACATACTTGAAGAGGTACTTGATTGACCGTGACTGGTTGCACCACTCGACATTTATATGAGCCTTGTACTTGAGCAATAAATATCTATTGTGCGGTACCACATACCTGTTGTCCAAGGCGATACCGTTCTTTGTAACTACACTGCCATTGTCTCTCCTTCTATATACCGGGTAACCATCGTCATCAAATGTAGAACTATCAACAAATCTCTTAGGAAAATGTTTAGAGCATCGCCCATTTACCATACATGGAGAATTGGTCCTCGCTTTTCCACATGGACCATGCATCATAAATTCCTCTACCGCTTGGTAATACTCTGCATCTTTCTTTTCATCTGGAATCTCTGCGCAAATAATGTTGTCTAGAGTAAGAACTTGCCTAATTTCTTTACTTTTCTCCAAAAAAAGTAATATATGAGCATGAGGAAGACCTCGCTTTTGAAACTCAATTGTATATATGACTGCAACAACATAGACATAAACATCATAAGATTAAGTAATTACATAAAATTGTATCAAAATTGATTTAAAATGAAAGGACAAAATATTACCTCCAGCCACAGAGCCAAATATTTTATTCTTTCGACAATCGGCTATCGAAGCATCCAACTTAATCTTGAATAACCGGCAAATTATGTCCGGCCGATCTTCTGGCTTCAACCTTTGGTCTTTTAAAAAGTGTTGCACCTCAGGCCACTTCGGATTGCATGTAAAGGTTATAAATAAATCTGGGTATCCAATCCATCTACATATTGCCATTGCATCTTGGTAGTTTTGTATCATGTATCTAGCACCACCCGTAAAACTTGAAGGTAGTATTATTCTGCGACCTTGGGCTGCAGGGCTTAATTCACCCCTTGTCAAAGCATCAGTCAATCCACTATAACTCTCACACCTTAGGCTTTTTTGGTGTGTCCTTATATAAATCAGTCTTCCAGACTCAACCATTGTGTAGCCATCTACAACAAATTGTTGGAACAACCGCTTTGCAAATAATATGGTACTCGGAGCTGACGGTCTAGACTGTATGCGGTAGCAGAAAAACTCCCTGGGACTAATCCTCTGTCTACCACCTGAGGAGCGCTTGCCTAACACGTCAGCGAATGAAATGTCTTCTCGGTAACCGTCTTCGCCATATGGAAACAAAATAGGGTATTGCAGCGGCAAGTATGAAGGATTTAATTCACTGATCCTCTGTAGGTGGCCGCCCTTCGATTGAACAATAATATCACGCTCTTCAATACTGGTATCCAGATCTCCCACAATTAACGCTGCTACTTCTGAAACTTGCGGCAGATTATAGGTCCTCGCATCTCTATTTCGTTTTCCCAACAACTTTATTTTGACCTCGGCGCATGGATTAATATCCAACTCAGACATAGCCATCCGAAAAGACTTAACCAAAACATTATTTTCATCGAGGTCTTTCTGAATGACACTCACTATTTCTACATGAATGTCATCTTGCTCACCACTAGCCCTACAACAACAAAAACTTGATGTATATAGTTGTCAAGATAAAAAATAGTATCTAATGATTAGTATTAATACGCAAACTTTTGTACCTCACAGCATTGATACGGTTGATCTTTTCATTTGCCGTGTCGTATATATATAACTGGGCAAAATGAGGTTCTTTGCCTTGTTCTGGAAGTAGAGTGCCCATTAGGTGATAGTTTTGACCACTTAATCGAAAAATTGGAGGTGCTCCCCCCTTGTTCATGCTCTTGTCAATTTTACCTCCCATGGATGTGAAGCAGAACATGTTGTTGTAGGTCCTAATGTTGTGTAGAAATTCTTTTGATAATTCGTCATTGTCGAAAAAGAGATCAAATATACCTTTTGGTGGCAACTTATTCTCCGGCAACTTGATCTTCCCATTGTTGCAACACAACATAAACAGTGGAGATGCTTTTGTTGACAAATTCTTTTTCCTTTCTTCAAACCAAAAGAAAGCCCCACAATGGACGCATTTATTTGTTGCATCACCAAAATCGCAGTATTGACCTGAAACAAAATATATACTTAATGAAATATTGATTGATATTTTAAGGAATTATAAAACAAATCTACATACCATGTTGTGGATCAGACGATGTCCCCATATCGAAGTTTTGCCTATCATCGTTTCTCAATATATTTGCATCTAAAATTAGAAATACATTTAAAAATCAATTTTAATAGTTTAAGGTTTGCATATGTACTTTACTTATAGTTGTTTGAATAACCGCTAGAGTATCTTCTTACCAACTATGTACGTATTTGGTGCGTCGATCATTGTAGGGTTACATTCACCTTCAAAGGCAGATAGCAAGTCTCTTGTTGTTACATGGTCATCGGGAATTCCATATTTATGTAATGGTTTACGATTTGCCAATTCATCTTGTGTTATCGTCGATGCAGGATTTTCTTTATCTACCAAAACAAATGGCTGGCAATTGGTTGCACCGATCTGTGTATTCGACGAACGTACTGTACACGTACGGAATATTAGACACGGGTAAAGTATAACAACGTTTAAAGTCACGTTTAATTTAAACCACTACATTTTAGTGGACTATAAAAAAAAATAGTTGGTAGCACATAATAACAAAATAAATTATAGAAGTCTTAATATTATAAATTAAGTACACCTAAAGTGTACATTATGCTAGCCTAGAAAATGAAAAATTAATTTGACGGTATAAGTATTCTATTTTAGTGGAAAACTTATTAGATAGTGTTAGGAATAAATTGTAATAGATTTTGATAAGCCATATTGTTATTCGTAGATCCCCAATTTTATTTTATTAGACTAAGTCGAGTCTTAGACCAAGAAAGGGAAAAATAAATTCATTAGTTGAGGAAATGGATGAAGAAGATATCAAGCCAAAAATCAAGAATTTGTCAAGAGAAAATGGCAAACAGAAGAGGAAGATGTATGCGTATGAAATTTGAGAAAATCCCTCAAAAATCCCGAAGAAGATAGAACGTGACTAGAAGTTTGCATGAAGCTATCTTGAAGATCAAGCATCTATGGAAAGAAAGGAGTACACCAAGTGAAACTAGAAAATGACTAAAAGGCTGTACGGACGAGATGGTAGAAGCTTGAAATATTATGTGCAAGGTCACAAGTTCAAATCTCACATCTCACATATTTTAAAGAAGCCAAGTTAAAATTCCATCTGATCAAGTAAGAGGCAAGTCAATGGGATGAGATTTCCAATTTGACTATGGGATGAGATATTTGCAAAGTCAAAGGGAATGAGATTTCCAAATTGACTAAGGGATGAAGTTTACAAGTGAAGGGATGCAATTTCATCAGGAGAATTGGTACAGGGAAATCAATATTGAAGGGATGAGATTTACAAGGCTTCAATTCAATTGGAGATATAGATTGCAAGGGATGAGATTGCAATTCCAAATCAAGTAAGGGATGAGACAAATCTAGCAAGGGATAGAGATTTCATTTCCCAAAATAGAAAGGGATGAAGTTTCACAAGGGAAGAGATTTCCAAGTCAATTGAAGAGATGAAGTCTGAAAGCAGTATACAGACCCAGATACACGAAATACACGAAAAACAGAAGTTGCAGGAGCAAAAATACTAGTCTAACTAGTAAGGGATTATATTGGAGATTATATTTTGAAGATTGGCGTGATCTGCACCAGATGGAGATTCATGGGACGCCATTTTTGCTGAAACCTCAAGCTCAATTTGAAATATCTGACAAGATCTGCAACGTTATCTTATCTTCTGACAAAAGGCTATACAGCTAAGCAAAATTCGAAAATGAGACCGTTTCTTTCCAACGGACGGATTCTCATTACCAGCTATAAAAGGATGAAGATTGAAGCTTTGGAAACAAGAAGCAAGAACGCAATAGAGCAAGAATACAGAGCTAAACAGAGCATACAAAATTCAAAGAAAGCTTTCCATCTCAGGAGCTTAAATTGATATATCTTTTGTGTGATAAACACTCAGAGTGATACAGATCTTAGAAAAGAAATATCCAAGAGTGTTGAAATCTTCATCAACTTCAAGAGATTAAGCGCATCAACGAAGATCATCTACAGAATCTCAAAGTTGGAAGCAAGGCAAAACTTGTTTTGGAGCAAAACAAGGGAAAGGAGGAAAGTAACACGGAGTTGTGAAATCCTGGATTGTCACACGGAGCTGTGAGATCCGAAGCAGCAGTGTCGGGAAGACATTGGGCGTGATTGGTGTGGGCTTGGTGATCAAAGAACCAGATCACGGAAGATACGTTTCTACCGGATCGTAGAAGACGGGGGGAAAGTAGCACGGAGTTGTGAAATCCTGGGAAAGTAACGCGGCGACGTGAAACCCGAAGCAGCAGTGTCGGAGGCACTGGGCGTGATTAGTGTGGGCTTGGTGATCAAAGCACTAGATCACGGAATTCATTGTATCTTGGAACCAAAAAGTGGTGGATATAGTGAATTAGCTCTTGGAGAAAAGAGCAAGTGGAGTAGGAGGATTACATCACCTCGCGAACCACTATAAATTGCCTTGTGTTCTTTACTGCTTTCTTTACTTACTGCTCTTGCTTGCTTCTCACGTCAATAATCTTGACACGATCTACACACACACCGTATCTTTTATTTAATTCCGCTGTGCACCTGACTCTAACAATCTAGTTAAGAGTCTTGGTTTATCTCTGGCTTACCTTTTGTTATATTGTGCGAAAAAGTTTGAAAGTCTATTCACCCCCCCCCCCCCTCTAGACTTTCACCTTACCTCTTTTGGGACCAACAGATAGACCATGGTCCACAAAAATCTGTGCACCATAAATAGAATTAGAATGAAAAAGTATATTTCACTAAGTACAAACCAACAAATTGATTACACATAATAAAAGAAATTTAACTATTTTAAAGAAAAATTAGAAATTGATATTAAAAAGTAAATCATATGAAGACAAATTAGTGAAATTACAATTACACACCGAGTTCTATGGACCATGAGTTACATTATAATTAAATTCACAATGAATGTATATCAATTAATCTTAGGGGATTTACCGTTGGTGATGTTACTCAATGGTGTGATATTTTCAGACAAACATCCTCCAAGGGGAATTGAGTAAGGAGTAGTTGTCGTACGTTTGTCTTTAGCTTGGGCAGCATTATTCGTAAAAGATGAGTTGCCGCAATAATTTGCTGTGATATAAAATATAACATTAAATTAAGAAATAATTCCAATAATTTATACTCGAAACAAATTAGTAGACATAACATAAATATTTGTTCAATTGCACGACATTAATATGTAATCGAATAGAATTAGGTAGACCATGGTCCGCATATATTTGTGCAAACTAAATAGAGTTAGAATGTAAAAGTATATATCGTTAAGTACAATCTAATTAATTAATTACACATAACCAAAAAAATGTAACTATTGTAAAGAACAATTACAAATTTATATTATTCAACATAAATTACATTTAAAATATAACATTTAATTTTACAAACATCTTTTAACAATTAAAACTATAAGGATATTTAAATTCACAATGAATGTATATCAATTCATTCTCGGGGATTTACCGTTACTGATGTTACTGAATGGTGTGGTATCTTGCGACGGACAACCGCCCCCCGGCATTTGGTTACGAATATTTGGCGTATGTTGGTCTTTACCTTGACCAGCATTAGTCATTAATGATGAGTTGCCTACATAATTTGCTGTGATGTAAAAAAAAATTAGAATACTATAATAACAACAGTAATAACAACAGTAATTATAGCAGTTAAAATTATATAAATTAATCACACCTAACGCTATTAATTATGTTAGACTATAAGTTGAAATTGTAATTGCTATCAATAAGAGTTACCTAATAAGTGGAACAATTATTAGGTAGACCATGGTCCACATAATTTAGTGCACAATAAATACCATTAATACCAATCAAAGTATTATTGTGATACTAAAGTATTCCATGTACATTGGTATGGTACATTACTTACATTATAATTATACAATATAATTTTACAGTCAATTTGTGCACCTAATTAAAAAGATAATTTTTTTTTTTATTTTTAAAAAATGAAGGTATATGAATTCAACTAAGGGCATTTGCCGTTAGTAATGTTACTCAATGGTGTGATGTTTTGAGACAAACACCCTCCCAAAGGAATGCGAGAAGAATTTATTGCCGAAGGCTGTTGTTTTCCATGAGCAGAATTATTTCTTGTTGATGAGTTGCCTAATTCATTTTCTGTAATATAAAATCTAACATTAAAATAAAAATTATTTCAAATAAAAAAAATCGTAAAAATGAATTACACATAACATAGTTCAGAGCACACCAATAATTTATAATTGTTAAAGATTTGCGTAACACTTCTGACGAAAGTAGTTGTTGTGACACTAAACACACCTAACGGATAATATATTTATGGTAGCCTATAACCTGAAACTGCAATTGATATAAACAATAACCTGCCGCAAGTATACTGGACAAATTTGTAGGTATAACATGGTCCACAAAATTGTGTGCACAATCGATATCATTACCATGAAAAATAATGTATCTAATTAATTACACATAACAATCACACCATTAAATAATATGAAGACTATATATATATATTTATTAATTTATATCTATAAACTATTTAAATCTATTTATGTATTTATATAACAATATATATATATATATATATATATATATATATATATATATATATATATATATATATATAGAAAATTGGTTTGAGCAAACGTTATATATACAAATAATATATATATATATATATATATATATATATATATATATATTAATATATAATATTACGGAGTATATGTTTGTTCGGTCGGAATATTATGAGAAGACGAAGAAGGGTGAATACCATTCTCCTTCTCCTTTGTCCGAACAGATCTGTTTTTCACCCTCTCACCGCTCACTTCCGATCTCTCTCTGTCTCTCCTAAACCTAGATTAGTGCTTAGTGGAAATCTGGGTTTCAACTGTTCTTACTGAACATTGTTTCCGGAGAAATCTTAGACTGGTCTAGATGAGCATCTCCCCGATTCTCAGTACATAATCGCGATCTTTCATTTCCGTGAAAGATCGTAGTGTTCAACAACAGTAAATGGTGGAAATCACGCTGCAGTGAAGCTAATTTCGTACTACTAAGGTTAGTGTGCATTTAATTTCCAATCAATTTGATTAGGGTTCGGATTTATCACTGTTGTTTGTTCTAAACTTGATCTAATTTACTGGATCTAAGCATGCATGTCGAGAATCATAGATAAAAGCTCTCAATTGTGTGTTTGTATGATTCATAAAAATTAGGGTTTTAGGTCGTCTTCTTTGTAGTGTTGCTATAAAAACACAATTGAAATTACTGTTAACTGTGTAAATATCATGTTCAAAATGCTATAGCTATATTCTGGTACAAACAAATCCTAACCAATAAGTCTACTTTATCATGTTGTTTTTCATGGACATACTGGAATTATTTGAGGAGATGGAGAAGACCAACAGAATCGCACGGCAAGAGGGATGCTACAATGAAGCTTCATTTCAAAAACAAAAAGATAAGTTTCGAACTTACCTTTATTTTCTTCACTTGGTTTCCTTTTGATGCCTATAATTGTTGACTTAGTGATTTTCCTCATTGCATGTCTATTGTGTGTACTTGAAAATGTCTCTGTGAATTGTCTATTTGGCTGGAGTCTGAAACTGGAGAACTGTGTTGGTAGTTAGATGTGGCATCTTTCTTTAGATGTGTTGATTGTAGTTTACTTAACTTTTTGCCTTGATTTCGAAAAAAGGATTGGAACTGAAGAGTTTTCTGTTAATATTAATGATAGATGTCCATCAATTATATTTAATGTTTAGGGAATGTGTTTCTTTTCCTAAGAATGATTAACTTTTACTCAACAGGCCAATAATTCCATTGTCTTAAATTTCTTTATATAATTGGTCAGAACATGGAACACACAGATTGATTCTTTGGTTCTAAAACTCTTCAAGATTCTCTGTTATGCCAGTCTATCAAATTTTTTTCCTAATGAAATGACATTCTCAGTTTTTTAGTGAACACAGTAATGTTCATTACATTTAAAATCTTGGATTTAGGTGGTGTGATCTACTTTCTTTCTAAATGTGCTAGCAAATTTCTTCTATTATTTATTCTGAACACATGATCATTCTAACTTTTTTATTTGTTTTTTTATTCGTTTTAGAAGAAAATTATCCAAGCTGTGGATTAATTGAAGAGCAGCAAGCAGAAAATAAGCACTATGTCCATATCAGCAATCAGGTTAAGACTCTATCTTGATTTACCTTACTTTAGATGACTTTGTATTGTTATACTTGCATAGTTTGTAAGTTTGTTCACTTTAGTTTGTAAGGCAATATACAGTTTGATTTAAAAAGACTTTTTTCAACAAATGGTCATCAAGTATAGACCAAGTTCTTATTTTTTTAAATTCTTTTTTGACAATTTGTTTAGGGAGGTTGTAACAACATTGAACACATACATTTATTATTTGATTCTAATCATATTCAATTCTCTGTTATTTTACTTTATCCTTTTCCTGTTATTAAATATTATGAACACAACTTCTAACCAATTTTTTTGTTGTTGTTATTCTTATTAGAATGAAAGAATTCAAGCTTTGAAGAAATTGAAGAGCAGCCGGCAGAAAAAAACCAATCAATAAAAGACCACTAAAAGCAATATGGTCATATAAGCAAATAGGTTAAGACTTCCTCTTTACTTGGCTGTATTTAGATTAGTTTGTATGCATATACTTGCACCGTTTGTAAGTTTGTTCACTTAACTTTCTAAGGCAATAGTTTTCCATTACTGGCTTTCACTTTGGTGCATTGTTTGGTTCTATATAAGTATAGAACTCACTAATGTTAACACAGTAATGTTAATAACTTTTTATTTTTCTCTTTGGTCAAAACTGGTATAATTATTTTGTATATATCGTAATATTCGTTAAATGTGTTTTATTGCAAGCAACAACTTTGTTTTTTTAATATTAGACACATTCAGTAAAATGTCCTTGTTTAAGAAATGGTGCTCGACTATCGACCAACTTCATATATTTTTTTCTAGTGTCTTTGATATCTTGACTTTGGTGCATTATTTTATTCTATATAAGTATAGAAGTGCTATTTGAGTAGGATCATACTTTTCTGTTTTTTTTTTTTTTATTTATTTAAGGAGATTCTCAGTTTTTTTATTAAAACAGAAATTTAAATTACTTTTTTTTTCTCTTAGCTTAAAAGTGGTATAATGTTCTTCTATGTATCATAATATTCTTTAAATATTTTTTATTGGAAGAAACAACTTTGTTTTATTAATAATAGACACATTGAATAAAATGTCTTTGTTCAACAAATGGTCCTCGAGTATCGACACTGTTAATCTATTTGTAATTCTATTCTATTTGACACCTGGAATTTGTTCAATTGTTTTATTCTATATCAGTATAAAAGTCAGATTTGTGTAGGATCAAAACATTTTTCCGTTTAAAGGAGATTGTTGGTTTTGTAGTTAACACAGTAATGTAAATGACTTTACAAAAATCTTCTTTTTGTTGCTGTTATCTAATTTCTTTTTAAATGTGCTAGAAAACTTTGATGGATACCACCTTGGACATCAGGTGCTTTGGAGAGATGCAAACTGAGTAAAAGAAGATTGTGCAAAAAGGTAATTGGAACTAACTCTATTTTTTAGGCAGAATATATTTATTTAGATATAAAGTCTTAGAATTGCAAACTGAGTAAAAGAAGATTGTGCAAATAGGTAATTGGAACTAACTCTATTTTTTAGGAAGAATATATTTATTTAGATATAAAGTCTTAGAATTGCAAGCAGAGTAGAAGAAGATTGTGCAAATAGGTAATTGGAACTAACTCAATTTTTTAGGCACAATATATTTAGATATAAAGTCTTAGAATTGGAATATTACTTACAAACTCTAACATGTAATTGAACATATAAAAAAACACAACTACAAAGTCTAAGTTGCTTGCCAAAATATTTCCATCCTGTCTGCCTTCTAAAACCTTGGCCACATGGAATCCTTGCTAAACTTGGACACCTTTCATCCTTACTCTTAATAACCTGAAAGGAAAAGTAGAAAAACTGCAAAACAGGTTCTAATAGCAGTATATACACCAATGCATTATACTAAACAGTTAGGCAATAACTAAAAACATTAGATAATACTTCTAAAACATCCGAAAAACTGAAAATAAGAAAGTTTCACATCACAGTCTTAGGAAAATAAAAAAAAATTGTCTGGATAATGTCCGGCCAACAACAAACACTTTCAACCATCAATGTCAATTACAACTTTTCCTGTTTGATTTCTGAGTCATTCAACTTCTTCCTACTTTTGGATGATGAAAACTCATCCAAAAGTGACCTTTTAATAGCCCCAGAGTTTTCAGCATTGTCTTCTCCTTCCTTTTGCGAGGTCTGGACAGTGGCAGGGCTATTCACTTCAACTCCAATAGAATCTTCCTATTAGTAAGTAAAGCAGAAAAGCCTATTAGTAACCAATAAAAAAAAACTCATAGACTTTAGGGTTTATAATTCTTACTCCAGAAACTGCATCGGTGTTAGTTTCCTCCTCAATCATCCTTAACATTAAGTCTTGCTCTTCATGCTCCACAAACCTGTCAGCATAGGTCTTAAGCAAGTGCTCATCCCTTACAACCCTAACAACATTGAATGGGTAATTGGGGCCCATCTTTTGAGCCAGTTTGAAGTTGATCTTAAACAGCATCTTCATTCCAACTATAGCATCCAATTCAGGTGGCACTTCAACATCAAGCTGTTTACATAGGTGATAAATAACAAAATTAAAAACATATAACATAAACAGTTTAGGAAAAAAAATGTAGACATTAAATTATAAGAATTTACCTCCTTGTATTTTGCATACAAAATAGAGGCAGGAATACCCACAAGCTCTGTAACTTCCCTATCCCAAAGCAACATTGGAGCATCTCCAGATTTGTCAAGAGCAATAACAACTACTTTGTACCTAGCTGTACCCATCATACAAGTCTTTTTACACTTAGTACAAAAAAGAGTCCCTTCCTGTTCTTTAAGCTTCTTATTACATCCAAGTTTCAGGCACGATAGGTAGTACCAACCATCCTCAAAATCTAACCCAAGAATCTCAGCAGCAACATAGTAGTCCCCATCCTATAGTATACAAATAATTTTGTAAGTGTATATTGCACTTACCAAATACAGTTACATCAAATAAAAGAAAGAATTGCTAGCTTAGTTTGTGGATTACCTCTTTCACCTTCTTAATATCATGGCAGTTAGTGACAATAACAACAGCATTATTAAAATCACTAATGCCTGTAGAGTTGGAATGCAGTGTGCCAGTACTGAGACTCCTCATTGGAGTACCCTGAGCTTTCATGCTTCAAAAACATTAGAAACTTGGTTAGATGTGTCTAAAACACCCTACAACAATACAGTAGACAACATTTAAAATATCTATCTTATTTTTTGATTGGTAGTTGAGTAAAGTTGAAGAAATGAATACACTGTACATCATGGTATTTCAATATATATACACAGTACAGTGTATTTTTTTTTAATCCAGTATTCAGATGTTAAAAAAAATATATGGCATAACTAAAATCAGAAGTACAAAGTAGAGCACACATTAATAAAGATACAAAAAAATAGGATAAATCTAAAAGATGAACTTACTTTGACTTAAACTCTTTAAACTCTTCCCAATCATCATTAAACCACAGCTTCGTCGCATCATAGGAACTGGTTATTCTCACTTCACCTGAAATAAAAATATTGAATAGATGCATGTATTTTAAGATATATAGTATGATATATATATATATATATATATACAGTATAGAATATAGAGTATTTGAACCTATAGATTAGAAGAGAAAACAGTATAGAAACTCACCACCCACAACTTTGGCCCTACAGCATTGAATGACAACAATCAGTGGTTCTTTCAAATCACTATTGTAAAAAGGCATCAGGTAAGAAACATGCTCATTCCAGAGTGTACACATCATGGTGTTATCACTGGGTTAGAAACAGAAAAAAACACAAAAGTATGAAAAAAAAAGAGCAAAATTTTCGAATGTAATCAATTTTATTTTAAAAAACATACGCATTGTCTTCAATTTGAAAGTCGATTAGTTTGGTGGCCTTCCCCCCTACAATCTTGTCCACAGGATTGTAAATCTCAATTACCCTTCCAATAACATCTGCAAAATGAACAAAATATTAGCAAGAACTACTAAAAGTAGAATAAAGAACATATTAGCAGTTAGGAAAGTTAATTTAGTACAAATCAGCTCCTTGTCATTCACATCATCAGGATCTTTCAAAGCCAAAAAACTCTTTAATCTAAACATTTTGCAAGGAAAGCCATTAGAATGTATTTCCTTCACTTGTGTTTTGTAGTTAAATTTGAGCATGAAACCATGCTCTGTAATCTTGTAGACATAGTAGTTTGTAGAGGCCATGAAGTTCTTGATTTCAAAAACTTTCCCTTCCTTGATTGTATCTCTATACTTTAAAATGTCTTTCTTGATGATACTCGCATGAATGTAGTCTCCCTGCGAATACAATAGGAAAAAAATTATAGATAGCAAAACACACTAAGATGAGTAGATAACATGGCATGAAAGTATCTTAATTGAAAGACCATTAGATGAGAAGATTATAGACAGCAAAACACACTAAGATTATTAGATAACATGGCATGATTAGTAGACAAAACCAGATTGGCAAATAGATAAAATTACCTCTTCATCATGGAACAAAACTTCCATGCTCTTACTGACTTGCCACTCTCCCCTTTTCTCAGGAACTTCATACACACGAACTGCTCTAACTCGTATTGCCCTTTGCTGGTGTTCCGGCTTAATGTTTCTGACAGCAATGAACATGGAAGGCATGTTGAAACACCAAAAGTGGCTTTCGAAAAGGCTGTAAAGTGTAAGAATTTTCTGAAGTGTTCTGCCATGAAGAAGCCCGGTATTTATACATACTGGATATTCAAAAAAAAAAAAAAAAAGATACCGGCATTCTATGTTTGGGAAATCGCACATCTCAATTAATGTGAATTTGAATATTCACTATAAGAAAAATGCACATAGACAACATTAGAAAGACAACAGTTTTTAAGAAAAGTGTTGTCTTTTGTATAAAAGACAACAGTTTAGTCCAAAACTATTGTCTTTGATGCAACACTTTTGTCAAAGACAACGGTTTTTACTTAACCGTTGTTATAAGTGTGTTGTCTTTGTGTATTTTGTGAAAAGACAACACCACAACGACAACGGTTTTTTAAAACCGTTGTCTATGTGCGTTTTTTTTTAAATAAGACAACGGTTTTTTTAACTGTTGTCGTTGGTGTGTTGTCTTTAAGCGCAATGGAATACACAACACTAGATAGACAACGGTTGTAAACAACCGTTGTCTTTGTGTGCTCTTTTTTTAAAAAAAGACAACGGTTTTATTTAACCGTTGTCGTTGGTGTGTTGTCGTTAAGCGCACTCGAATACACAACACTATAACGACAACGGTTTTATATAACCGTTGTCGTTGCGTGTTCTTTATTTGTTTAAGACAACGGTTTTATTTAACCGTTGTCTTTGGTATGTTGTCTTTAAGCGTATTTAAATACACAACACTACAAAGACAACGATTTTAAAAATTCTGTTGTCTTTGCGCATTATTATTTAACAGGTATATAAAATAAAAACTAGGATGTTAACAACAAGAGTCGAACCTATGACCTCAAACTTAACAAGCAAGCAGTCTAACCAACTAAGCAACAACAACTCTTATTTCTAAAGGTGCAACATCTGGTATATAACTGGGTTCCTTCTGTTTTGTTTGTGAAAACCAAAACAACAATTTTAGAAAATAGTTGAAGAATTCCCCCCAAAAAGAATAAAACTTGAGACCTCTAACATAGTAAACTAAACTAAATCCACCAAGACACACCAACACTTGTGTACTTGAGTGCAACATCTAGTATATTACCAGTTTGTTTATGTGTTGTCTTTAAGAACCAAGACAATGATTGTATAAAATAGGTTAAGAATACCACCACGAAGGATAGAACCCAAGACCTTTAACATAACATAACAAACAAAACTAAATCCACCAAGCCACACCAACTCTTATGTATTAAAGTGTTACACCTTATCTTTTACCTATAATTTAACAAAGAAAGAATACAATTCAAAAGTTAATTTAATAGTTCTATTTTCGTTCATATTTAAATATATAAAATTATTCACCAAAATTTCAAAATAATTCATTATTAAAGTTTTATTTTTAATTATATTACAATTAAGACCAATCTAGGAATTAAAAAACAATAATAATTATCAAGTATAAAAAACAATAATGGTGCGGTATGATGTGTAGGGTTACGGGCGGTATGATAGGGGCCGAGGTTGGTAATCGACTCTTCTGGCTAGCGCATGACTAACAAGGTTAGCTATATGTTGGTAATCGACCCTTCCGGCTAGTGACTGTCAATGTTAGCTATATGTTGGTAATCGACCCTTCCGACTAGCGCATGACTAACATGGTTAGCTATGTTGGTAATCGACCCTTCCGGCTAGCGCATGACTAACAAGGTTAGCTATATGTTGGTAATCGACCCTTCCGGCATGCCTGGGACACATTGAGAATGAATATGAAAGAGTAGTTGATCGATGCTGTACAGTTAGCTATATCCCATTTCTTTTGCCGCGATCTTAATTAGCTTTATGTTCATAAATACCAAACTATATATTCATAATTTTTGAATTGAAATGCATATTTCCAATTGTTGATAACTATACAGTTTAGAAATTATCAATCAACAATACAGAAATTATGAATCTGCAGTATAGAAATTATGAATTTACTGTATAGAAATTATTAATCTATACAACTGTATTTAAATTAGAAATATACTATATAGAAATTATTATGAATCTAACTACATTATAGAAATCTATGAATCTCGTGTTTTGTACCTATATACCCGGAACTATTTTAATTAACCGGATGTAGCGACCCAAGTAATTAATTAAACTAAAATTTTGTTACAAAATTTCCCTCTAAGCTAAGATAAAATTTCCCTCTAAGACAAAATTTCCCTCTAAAACAAAATTGGGAATGAAATTTTTGTCTTTCCCTCTAAGACAAAAATTCGCACAACAACTCCGCCGACCGCCACTCTCCGATCAGACAACAACTCGCACAGACAAAATTTCCCTCTCATATCAGACAACAACTCGTTCAGATACAACTCCATCAAACTCCGCCGACCGCCACTCTCCGCAGTCGCCGTCGCTGAGCCTGGGTGGAAGTCGACAATAGAGAAGCTCTCCACAGTCGCCGTCGCTGAGCCTGGGTGGAAGTCGACAACAGAGAAGCTCTCCGCAGTCGCCGTCGCTGAGTCCACGTCGCCGTCGACAACACAGAAGCCCTCCGCGGTCAGCTGCGCCGCCGTCTCCCGTCAGCGTCGCTCTCAACCTACACCTCTTCCCTCCTCTACCGCCATCTCCTCCTCCCTACTCTTCCACCGTTGGATTCCCCATCACAAACCTACAGGTTAGTCCTAAACCCTAGATTAATTGTTGGATTATTAGGTTGTGAATTTTCTTACTCCCTAAATTAATTGTATTACCTTGAGCTTTGCGTGAGGTAGAAATATTAAAATGTCTTCTTTGAAAGTTTGAATTTGCAGTTTTGAGCTTTCTTTAGTTAAAAGCTTTTAATACAGTGTGTGTGTCTATATTATATATGAATCAGTGGATGGTTCTGTTTGGGTTTCTTTACCTGAAGAAACCTTGAAATATGTGGACTACTCCTGGAAATTTTATAGTGTTGAATTGCTTGAATAGGCTGTAGTTGTTTGGGGTGTTTTATCCATATGAAGGGAGTCAAAGGACACTGATGATGTGAACTTTGTCCTGAGTTTCCCTGTTGTTTCTTATGATACTATGTTGGAGGTCTGTCTATGTCTCTGTGATACACAGTTGTGCATATTTTTCATGTCATCTATCTTCAGAGTGTATCATCCACCATGAATATAAGATTTCAGCTCATCAAGGTTGATGTTCCAAGTTCTGATTCCCCCTGGCTTGGCATTTAGATACTACATGTTTTCTTTTTACCAAAAATCCTTGTCGGTATACAAGTCTATATTGCTAGTATTATGTTGTGTTTGAGTTGTTTACATATCCCAGATTGATAATCAAATTATTGCTTCCTTGTCTCTTCTGTTTTGTACTGACAATAGTTTTTGCAGTAATTTTTCCAACTCCCTCACAACCGAACTTGGCTATGGAGTATTAGATATTATGCAATTTTTAAACCAAAATCCTTGTCTTCTTTATACAACTCTGTATTACCAGGTGTATACAAGTATATATTACTAGGTGTGTTTTGTGTTTCAGTTGTTTGCATATCCTTGATTGATTATCAACTCCTTGCTTGCTTTTTCTATTGGCTATTGCATAATAATTTTTGCAATTACTCATTAACTCTTCACTAGAAACTCTGAGGATCCGTGCTTGATACAGTGACAGTGATGTTGCAATCTTTTGCTTGTTCTTGATCGTTGAATTTTCTTATTCCCTAAATTTTCTACAACACATGGCTTCATAGCCTTGCTGTCCTAGTTATGCTTCCTCAACTGGTTACTTTGTAATCTGCTATGCTCTTTTTAGTCAAACAAACATGTATATTTTGATAATGTGTAAACAAATGAATTAACTCCATGGTTTCTTTAGCAAATTTCCGTGCTGCTGCCCTCTCCATAGCAGCCTTCTGTTTTGCTGCTTCCCTCTCTTTGCGAAGCTCTTCTTTCTGTCTTTTCCTCTCAGCCTGGACTCAATATACAAGAAATATGGTAGCTATCAGCCACTGAATATAGCAGAAGTTTAAGGAGAGAAACTAAAATAAAACCGCCCTCAAACATACCCTCAAAAGCTCTCTCTGCAAAAATTTCTCTCGTGTTTCCATTTCACGCTTTTCCTCACGTTGAAACCTCTCTTCCTTCCTCTGTTGTTCACGCATTAGCCTTTGTTCTTCTTTCCTTCTCTCACGATCCAGTCTTTCCATTTCCTTTTTCACTTGTTCTTCCCTCTTAAGTGAGAAAAGAAAATTGTTTCAGATTTCAAAAGTAAAATTGCAGAAAGTAGTTGCAAAAAAATAATAATAATAATAATAAATAATAAAATAATAATAATAAAATCCAAAGGTTTGAAGGAACATAAAAATATACCTTTCTCCTTAAAAGATCCTGTTTCTCAAGTTCTTTTCGAATCCTTTTTTCATGAGCTAGTGCTTCCTTTCCTATTCTAGCTTCATCGTGTGTATATATACACTTTAAGTCTTTGAGAATGAGAGACAACTTTGTTCTTCATATCATCTGTTTAATGATTTTTACTATAACAAATAAATTTAAACTACAAAATAAAGAACCTTGTAATTTAAACTCTGCACCAAACTGTGATATTTGATTTTTTTCGCATTGTATTCGAGTTGTTTATTTGTCAAAGTGCAAAGTGCTGCATAAGAAACTTGTCATTGAGCTGCAAGTTGCAACTTTAGACCCTTTGGAACTTTGGAATACATTTAATTTCATTTGCATGGACCTAAAAAAAGAATTCACTAGAAAAAAATGACTTCACCTACAAGAAAAATACTATATAGACAATTGTGTCTGCTTTGCAAGTAATTACAATAGATCTTATTAAGTCATCACACATCATGAGCATCAGAAAATGATCCTGTGGGGTTTTCTTCTTCCCCTTCAATTTCTACCACCTAATTATTTTGGCCAATACCTGTTCAGAAGTGTCAAACAAGGAAAAACAGAAACAAAAAGCAAAAAGCAAAAAGCAAAAAAACAAAACTAAGTGAAACTAACCCGGAGAATGTCAGCTACACCTTCAGGATAAAACTCCCTATGCCTGGCAGTTCCAGGAAGGGGATCACCTTCATCATTTTCCTCAACCTTTTCAGATTCTGTGCCACTTCCCTTATCTGGCAAGAGCATATCAGTAAATGTTCCTATCTCATGGAGCTTCTTGCAAGCATCCAAACAAACCGCCTATACAGAACATAGTAAGTATTTAATGAATAATCTCAACTAATGTAGATAACACTTAACTAAGTTGAGGGCAGTAATAAGAAAACCTGTTGTTTATCAACTATCAGTGGGTAACTGGGAGCAGTAGAAGTGGATAAGTATCATCTACAAAGACACATCAAGAAGAAACTTTTCCTTAAGGGAAACCTACAATAGTATATCTGCAGGTTCAAAGTACACAAAATAGTATAGTCCAAGTATTTTACTGCAATATAGTTCTCTTTGTTGGTTTGATTTTGCACTTCAATGTAGTATCGTTCAAGAAGTCTTAATTTTATCTTAATGTATGGTGCTATGGCAGAAATATAATGTGAAGCTTTTATTTAATCATGTTTGTCTTATAAACTAAAGTGTGCTTAATCTTTGTGGTTTGGTGTTAAGTGTCAAAATCCGGCCGGCTTATAAACACTCAATTACAAAGATTTGATCTTTTTCATGGAAATATGGCAGAATATAGAAACAAGTCAACCAACTTTGGTATAGAGCCTATTTGACTTGATAGTATTTGCATACAGTTAAAGAGCAAATTAGGATTCTCATCAATCCAGATTGTCAAGTTCTTGGTTGCAGTGGCATTATATAGAGGATGTGTTTTGTTTTGCTTGGGCCTTGAGGAAGAGATTTGTATTGCCAATGCATTGATTTTACTCTACATGAATAGACTCTAGTATGCCATTTTAGTTTCCTGTCTAGCAAGTTGCCATTTTAGTGTTTCCTATCTAGCTTTTCTGTACTATAACCTTCCAGATTGGAGAGCTTTCCGAATTACTCCTAACTTATTTTGCATTTCATTGCAAATTATTTATATCTATACTAATTTATTTTCTTACTTTTTACATGTAGTTTCAACAAGTTGATTATGACAGAGCGGTTATTGATATGGTGCGTTCTGAATGGGCCGATATTCTATCAAGTCATATAGAGTAGGTATGATTTGGTCATTAGAACGTTGTGATTATTTGGACTTGAATTGGTTCGGGGAATTATTTTTTGTGTAGTAGTATTATGACTTGGATGATAATTAGAATTGGTCATGGAAGTCTTTTGACTTGTTATTTTGAACCTTATTAGCTTGTGCACAATTATGTAACTACACTTTGAAACATATGGTGAATGGATAAATTGTTTTTTTTTATATGATTATAATTTAAGCAGTTGAAAAACGGTTAAAAACCGTTGTCTATTTTACAATAGACAACAGTTAGAAACCGTTGACTTTTCTACAAAAGACAACAGTTTATGGGTGTGACAAAAGCGATTTCAACAACACACAATAGACAACAATTTATAACTGTTGTCTTTTAAAGAAAAGACAACAGTTAAAAACCGTTGTCTATGTATGTGACTTTTAACAACACTGGTTTCAACAACGCTTAAAAGACAACGGTTAAAAAACCGTTGTCGTTGGTAGAAAAGACAACAGTTAATAACCGTTGTCTATGTGCGTGACTTTTAACAACACCGATTTCAACAACACTTAATAGACAACGGTTAAAAAACCGTTGTTGTTGGTAAAAAAGACAACGGTTTATAACCGTTGTCTATGTGCGTGACTTTTAACAACACCGGTTTCAACAACACTTAATAGACAACGGTTAAAAAACCGTTGTCGTTGGTAGAAAAGACAACGGTTAATAACTGTTGTCTATGTGCGTGACTTTTAACAACACCGGCTTCAACAACACTTAATAGACAACGGTTAAAAAACCGTTGTTGTTTATAGAAAAGACAACGGTTAATAACCGTTGTCTATGTGCGTGACTTTTAACAATACCGGTTTCAACAACACTTAATAGACAACGGTTAAAAAACCATTGTCGTTTCTAGAAAAGACAACGGTTATTAACCGTTGTCTATGTGCGTGACTTACAACAACACCGGCTTCAACAACACTGAATAGACAACGGTTAAAAAACCGTTGTTGTTTCTAGAAAAGACAACGGTTAAAAAACCGTTGTCTATGCGCGGGACTTACAACAACACTGGCTTCAACAACAGAAATTATACCCCTACGACAACGGTTAATAACCGTTGTCTATGTGCATTTTTCTTGTAGTGATTGCAACTCTGCATATTCTATGTAATCTATGTAATGTATGTAATATATATAATTCTTTCTCGTAGGCCGTAGCAGTTCATTATGCTTTGTAGATATTTATAGTAATGATCTTGTTTACAATACCAAAGAGTTCTACATTAATTGAACTCCTTGGGAACCAAGGATTGTATAATAATAAGAACGGCTAGGCATATTCCCAAGAGGGAAACCCATTACACGCGCACAATAAAGAAGAAACTAATTCGATATTCATGACTCCACCAAAACTGCGTCGTTTTCACTGGGCGGGAAACAATGATTGACAAAACTTCTTGCTTTATTATAGAGTTAGATTAGATAATAAATCTTATTTGGTTCGCATATGGGAATAGGAATCGGAATGATTATCAAATACTTGGTAATGGTAATGAGTTTTGGTGAAAATATTTAACATATTTGGTAGTAGGGTGGAATGAGAATAATTACTAATAATAATGTTTAAGAATGAATAAAGGAATAAAACTCTTATTTTATTTGGGTATGAATTTTTCAATTGATAGGGTATTCGAAACCCATGGTAGTCACCAAGCCAACATTTTCTTGAATTATTGAGAGAGTCATGCGAGATTGGAGGGTTGGAAAACCAAATATCTTTCCTTTGCTGGTAGGTAAGTTTTGGCACAAGCGATTTTAAGCGCAATCCTTTTCTACAGCATGCACTCCATGCTCCTTCCTAAAGATATTTCCTGCAAAATTGAGAAACGCATATGCAAATTCATCCGGGGATGTACAAGGGAAAACCACAAAGTGTAACTTGGTTAATTGGCAGGTTATAACAAAGAGCAAAGAATCAGGGGGCCTGCTGGCCTGGGCATAAAAAATCTTCATACAATTTTCTAAGAGTTATAGGTTTTATTGTCCATCACATACTACTTGTATTGTAGAATCAGGAACGCTAATAAGTTTCTCAAGGGAAGATGACTTGATTAGTAGGAGAGATTGATTTAAGGATTTAGTTCATGCTTTCGGTCATAATGACTCTCAGCCTTCTATGTCATCTAATGGGATGATACTTGCATGCAATGGCTCTTGCCTCTTCATTCTGTATTGTATAACCCACTATTGAGATTCCACACCCTACTAAAAATCAGTCATTGGATGAACAAATCCAAAAACTATTGCAATTTCTTGAACCAATTTCTAAACAAATGGATGAATCGATTTAAGATCTACTGCAAGTTCTTAAATTGATACTGGTCGAATCAATTCAAGAACTGCTCCTATTTCCTAAAGAGATAGTTTCTTCGCAACCTTCTCAAGGTGTTGGTGGTCTAATGTTAAAACAGTCTACTCGAGTAAGACGTTCAGTGGTTCTAAGTTACTATATATATATATATATATATATATATATATATATATATATATATATATATATGTCTATTATACTAATAAGAGCTCGAGAGAGTTAGACCTATAATGGGTAGAAAAAATGGCGGTCAATTTTTTTAATCAAATGAATGGCTCAGATTGATCAGATTGGGCATTTTTACTTAAGATTTCCGTTACTATGTGGTCTAATGGTATCCGGGTTGGACTTCCATTTGGAAGGTTATGAGTTCAAGCCTCAGTGTGGAGGCGTTATTGGCTCTTTGTGTTTCTGTAGGGAACAGATACTACAATGTAATAGAGCCAGTAGCATTCAAAAAAAACTTACTCATTGATTTCAATAAAAAAGGTCTTAGGTTCAAACCCCACCCCAATCAAAGTTGGCATAATTAGTAATCTATTTTACTCTTATTAAATTACTAGTTTTTTACGCGCATTGCGCGATTGAGATAATGCCCAATGTTTTTTTTTTAAATAAGTACTTTAAAGTATATTAAGGCAATATTATATTGAAATTGTTCATGCATAGACAATTGAAGGTTGAATTTGCGTATTTAAATAGGTAATTCTTCTCCCAAAGGTTGAGTCCCCTACCCCAAGGGCCCCCCACACTCTGACCCGACAGAGCATTGTAGGAAGTTGTAAATCACGGTGACTCAATGGTTCAGCAGACAGGACCAAATGCCGGTGCGAACAAGGAATCTGCCCACTTTGGACATAATTCCCGCACTGCCGCCGCTGAGGTTCAAACCTTGGTCTCTTCTCCCAAATACTGCCCACTAAACCATTGAGCTAAGCCCATGCGGGTTAAATAGGTAATTCTAAGTTTACAAATGCAAGATAATATAGTCAAGATTGATTATAATTGTCAATAAAATAATTGTATAGGTATGGTTGAAACCAAATACGGGACATAAGGGAGAACAAATAAAAATTAGGGCATAAAATATTAAATATATACTAATATTGTTTGAGGAGATTTCGACATTAGGATTTGTGGTTAAGTTCTATTAAGACTTTAATATTAGAATTAGATTAATGATGTAATTATAATTCTATATTAGACGTTAATATTATAATTAGACTAACGGTATTTAACGGAAAAGTTAAATGGATAATCATATAATTAAGGATAAATTAGAAAAATTTTTAAAAAAAATTAAAACCTGAACAATTTGAACCATTCATTTGATTTAATAATTTGGCGGTCATTTTTTCTACCCAATGTTAATAATTAAATAAATTCGTTGGTCAAATCCGCTAATATAATCCGCGCACTAACTGCTGATTGTCAAACAAGGACATTGCAAGGTAGTTTTCACTTCAATTTGTTGTATGATTTGAATACTCTCTTTGTCACAAAATCTCTCAAGTAGTTAATATGGTTGGCTTTATTAATTATATATTGTTTTAATTTTTTCATGATATTGGCTTTATTAATTATATATTTTTTTAATTTTTTTCATGATATTAATAAAATACTTGGTAAATAAATATATAGCATTATTTTGTATTATAACTTTTATATTTAATTAGAAAAATAGTGCACAAAAAAGATAATAGACAATGTAGTGAATATAATCAATTGATGAATTTGAATGTAAAAATTTTTACATTTGAGAAAAATAAAGACAATATAACTAATGAAAATATTTCTCTTAATTAATTTATTGATAATGAATAATTTTTTTTTCACTGAATTAAGACATTGTAAGGACAATGTAGCGAATATAATCAATTAATAAATTTGAATATAAAGAATTTTTATATTGTAGAAAAATAAAGATAATATAACTAATACAATTATTTCTCTTATTTAATTTATTGATAATGAATAATTTTTTTTTGAATAAAGGCATTGTGGACACATAATTCTAAATTAAAGAAATGCATATCTATAATTTTTTGTTGTAGCTACTAAATTATTATTTATATCTACAATCTACATCTACAATTCTAATAAGAGCCAATAATGTTAGGCCCTTAACTGGAACAAAAAAATGTCGGTACTATTGTTTCTTAAAATGAATGGTTCATATTATACTATTGTTTCTTAAAATGAATGGTTCATATTATTTTGATTTTAGTATTTTTTATTGATTTTCCGTATTTACCCTCTATTATATTATTTTCTTCCCTTAAATAACCTAAATTCCGTTAGCATAAACTTTAGTAACGGAATATTCTGTTAACTATTTATTATTTTAACTTACACATTAATTTCTATAAGAAAAGTCTTAGTTTCGAACCACATCCCAATTAGAGTTGACATAATTGTTAAACATATACTACGAATATGTCAAAATATATTTAAAATATATATAATATAAAATTTAACATAAATTTTGTTCAAATAATTAGTCTGACTAAATACATAACATTCAAAGTTAAGCATCAAAGATTACAAATCAAGAACTTTAAAATCATTTGATTTTTATGCATTAAAAAAAAAAAAACATATTTAGGTTAAGTTTTGTTTTTGTTTTTTTTTTTTTTTGATTTTTTTTTTGGTTTAATTAAACTTCTTTTGATTATTTAGATCAAAAAAAAAAACTTAATATTTCAATTATACTTTTGCATTATTGGTATGATTTAGGTCGTTATGGTATTAATATATTTTGTATGTATTTTTATAATGGTAAAATTATTGTACATTACTTTACAAATATTATACTATTATTTTTTATCAAACAAAATTGTTCTTACATCATTGTCAAGCCTGCGCGACCTAACTACAAAATTGTTGATCATAAATACAATTACACCTGGACTCTAAAACGGTAGGAGCAATTTCTAACGAATGACAATGCTGACATCCCGCTGGCTCTAATTGAACAAGTTTAGACATCAGAATTTTATCAATGCATGAAAACTTCTAAAGAAATTTGTAAGTTAATTTTTACTATATTATTATAACAATATCTATTGTAATCTATCTACAATTCTAATAAGAGCCAATAATGTTAGGCCCTTAACTGGAACAAAAAAATGCCGGTACTATTGTTTCTTAAAATGAATGGTTCATATTATTTTGATTTTAGTATTTTTTATTGATTTTCCGTATTTACCCTCTATTATATTATTTTCTTCCCTTAAATAACCTAAATTCCGTTAGCATAAACTTTAGTAACGGAATATTCCGTTAACTATTTATTATTTTAACTTATACATTAATTTCTATAAGAAAAGTCTTAGTTTCGAACCACATCCCAATTAGAGTTGGCATAATTGTTAAACATATACTACGAATATGTCAAAATATATTTAAAATATATAAATATAAAATTTAACATAAATTTTGTTCAAATAATTAGTCTGACTAAATACATAACATTCAAAGTTAAGCATCAAAGATTATAAATCAAGAACTTTAAATGCATTTAAAAAAAAAAACATATTTAGGTTAAGTTTTGTTTTTGTTTTTGTTTTTTTTTTTTTGTTTAATTAAACTTCTTTTGATTATTTAGATAAAAAAAAAAAACTTAATATTTCAATTATACTTTTGCATTATTGGTATGATTTAGGTCGTTATGGTATTAATATATTTTGTATGTATTTTTATAATGGTACAATTATTGTACATTACTTTACAAATATTATACTATTAATTTTATCAAACAAAATTGTTCTTACATCATTGTCAGGCTTGCGCGACCTAACTACAAAATTGTTGATCATAAATACAATTACACCTGGACTCTAAAACGGTAGGACCAATTTCTAACGAATGACAATGCTGACATCCCGCTGGCTCTAATTGAACAAGTTTAGACATCAGAATTTTATCAAGGCATGAAAACTTCTAAATAAATTTGTAAGTTAATTTTTACTATATTATTATAACAATATATATTGTAACTATATATTTTGAATTATTTATTATCATCCTATATTGACAGGAATTGTAACAATTGTCATTGACACACTCTTAAAACAATTTGTTTCAACAACAAATGAAAATAAAAAAAAAAATCAATGATTGCATTATTGTTATGAAAAATATGTACGCCACTTTATTACTCTTATTAAACTAAATAAAGTAGTAGCTACAACAAAAAATAATACATATGCATTTAATTAATTTAGAATTAGATGTCTATAATGTCTTTATTTTAAAAAAAAATTAAAAATAGATATAATTTCATTAGTTATATTATATTTATTTTCTACAATTCAAAGATTGATTACCTTCAAATTTATTATATTCACTGCATTGTCTATTGTCTTCTTTTTACATTATCATGTAATTAAATATCAAAGTTATAATACGAAATACATTATATATATTTATTACCAAGTATTTTATACAAATATAATAAATATTAATATTTTGTTCAATACTTTCACATGATAACCTATGACACACATCTCACAATGCATGAAACATGTAGGGGAAAACTACCACTACCAAATATCGATTACAAAATTCAATAAATATTATCTTGCATTTGTATATTTTGAATTACCGATTTAAATAAACAAATTCAATATTTATTTACATATGCATAAACATTTTCGATATAATATTGTGTTGATATACTTTGAAATATTTATTTAAAAATAATCATTGAGCATTATCCCATTCGCGCAAAGCGCGTAAAAAAACTAGTAATTTAATAAGAGTAAAATAAAGTACTAATTATGCCAACTTTGATTGGGATGAGGTTCGAACCTAAAACTTTTTTTTTTTATTGAAATCAATGAGTAAGTTAACGGTGAACTAACGGCAATTCTTAAAATTTTAACGGAATTAGTAACGATGTGTGGGTATTTTAGGAAATTTTAGTGTAAAATTTAAATCTTATCAATCTTTTAATCAATCTGAGCCATTCATTTGATTAAAATCTGTGACCACCATTTTTTCTACCCATTATAGGCCTAACTCTCTTGGGCTCTTATTAGTATAGTAGATAGATAGTAGATAGATTAAATAATAATTTAGTAGCTACAACAAAAAATTATACATATGCATTTCTTTAATTTAGAATTATGTGTCTACAATGTCTTTATTCAAAAAAAAAAATTATTCATTATCAATAAATTAAATAAGAAAAATAATTTATTAGTTATATTGTCTTTATTTTTCTCCAATAAAAAAATTCTTTACATTCAAATTCTTAATTGATTATATTCGCTACATTATCCCTACAATGTCTTTATTAAAAAAAATATTCATTATCAATAAATTAATTAAGAAAAATAATTTTATTAGTTATATTGTCTTTATATTTCTCCAATGTAAAAATTCTTTACATTCACATTCATCAATTGATTATATTCACTATATTGTCTATTATCTTTTTTGTGCACTATTTTTTAATCTACTATATATATATATATATATATATATATATATATATATATATATATATATATATATATATATATATATATATATATATATAAAAGATTAAATAATAGTGCACAAAAAAGATAATAGACAATATAGTGAATATACTAATAAGATTGGTTTTATTAATTATATTTTTTAATTTTTCATGGTATTAATAAAATACTTGGTAAATAAATATATAGCATCATTTTGTATTATAACTTTGGTATTTAATTAAAAAATAGTGTAAAAAAAAAGATAATGGACAATGTAGTGAATATAATCAATTGATGAATTCTTCTCAAAAAAAAAAAAAAAAAAAAATCAATTGATGAATCTCTATATATATTAAAGAAAAATGATTAAGGAAATTTTTTTACATCCAAAGTGTGAAAGCATTTATTGTATTCACATTAATTTATAAATTCATCTAATTTTAATTACAATTTACAAATCAAATCAACATCAACATAATTATTAAATTAGTCAACATAACATGTCTATATCATTAATTTATAAAATATATTATATATTATATATTATATCTCAATCTTTTCTTTTCTCTATCTCTATCTCAATCTCTATATATATTAAAGCAAAATGATTAGGAAAAAATTTTCCCTAATCATAATCATCATAAATAATTAAATAAAGATGAAAAGAAAATCAAAGTGAATAATAAGCAAAAAGATTTTAATGGATAGGAGAGTAATTCACAAAATTAATTTGAGTAATAATTGTTGATCCATAATTGAGAATTAACATTGCAATAATTATGTTATGTTTCTAACATTAATTGATTGGTGATAAATTTAAAATTCAAAATCAATATTTACATGAACATTTACACCTACTTCAACACTACAAATAAACCATCATCCACAGGACCACAACCAATACTACAATTATGTTTTGGTCGTGATTGGAATTGGGAGGATGGTTGTGGCTAGAATAGGGGGAAGAATATTTCTGGGAGTTTAGATCTCTTATAGAGTTTTATACCGTGCGATCTAGGGAAGATGAATCAAGAAATGGACGCAGTAGACATGAAGAAAAAGCTAAGGATAAAAATCATACCTTGCTTCTGAACTTGGGGCTTCGATTCTTGGAGCTGTTCTTTCTTGGAAGCAGAGGCAACTGTTAGCCGTAGCTGATGAACGTGAAGAAGAAGAAGCAACTTAAATAAAAAGACTATTTTGCCCTCATCAATACAAAATTTGAAAAGGTTTAAGTTTTTCCGGCCAATTTCCACCTGTGATTTGACCGGAATGACCAAATCTATTAAAAAAGCACAGTTAAAGGACAAAATTGTTAGTTTTAAAAGTCATGGAGCGAAATTAACACGCCCCCTATAGTCATAGGACCAAAAGTGTAATTTGTTCATTTGTTAAATTAATAATATAATAGTCCGTGCATCGCACGGGACACTTACTATTCTGAATATAAATAGTTTTTACATTTGAGAAAGATAAAGATAATTATGTGTTTACAATGTTTTTATTCAAAAGAAATTATTCATTATCAATAAATTAAATAAGATAAATAATTTCATTAGTTATATTGTCTTTATTTTTCTCCAGTATAAAAATTATTTACATTCAAATTAATCAATTGATTATATTCGCTACATTGCCCATACAATGTCTTTATTAAAAAAAATAATCATTATCAATAAATTAATTAAGAGAAATAATTTTATTAATTATATTTTCTTATTAAAAAATTAAAGAAGTATATATATATATATATATATATATATATATATATATATATATATATATATATATATATATTTTGAAAGTAAAGAAGTATATAGTATATACGTGCAGTTGATATTTTAAAGGATCATTAGATAGTATTATAAAAACAGGAAGGCAAAAGGTGAAGCAATCTCCAAGGTTTGCAAATCTGGCTATTAATTACCTAAATGCATGTCGAGAACAACAAACTAAAGCAAATTAGATTTAAAATGAAACATTCTGTAAGAACAAAAACGAAACGGTTACTGAACTTAATATCTAAGCAACCACAAAAATAATGCAATAAAAAAGAATGGCTAGTGCCTAGTAGATGCTTACTCCTATATTTTTTGTGGGATAACAATGGACTAATTTTCTTAATACCTGCATGGAAGAATTGAGATGTACGGAAGTGGTCAAACAACTTTGTAGTAGTAATTTTTCAGCAATCCAAGAAAACCAAGTAAGAAATATTATTTATTAGAAGGCCTTAAAATTGGATTTAGTTTACCTGCGAAAAACACAAAAAGTACTCCATAGTAAAGAAAGGCCAAGCTGGGTAACAACAACTTCCACTACTGGAAATTCCTTCCGATCACCTGAAAGTGATCTTAAATCAAGTTGAAAGCAAAAAGTGGTCAAAGATAGCAACAAAGATTTTTCCGAATACCAAAAGTACTCGGAATAAGACTTCAACTTGATTTAAGATCAAGTGGTCAGAAATTCCATAATTTTCAATAGTGTTCCCCGTTCCTCAGGTTGCAAATTAGCATGGTTGCCCTTCGGAGAGGTTTTAAGGCATGAAGAGCCGATAGGTCACAGAGATGAAGAAAACTGGGAACGAACAACGCTGAACTTCGATAAGGTGTTTTGGCAGAGGCGAATGGTTTAATAATTCAGGGAAACATTAACGGAGTCGCATCTTTCAAATTAACGGAGTGACGGTTATTCAGGAGGGAAGTTAATGATAATTAAAGGTATCATAGGAAAACCATTTAAAAATATTTAAACACAAATACTATCAACCATTCATTTGAATAAATTATTATACCAATATTTTTTTTACCAGTTAAAGGCCTAATATTTTTTATTCTTATTAAAATTGCAGATATATATATATATAGTAGATCTAATAAAATAAACACTAAAGCCTACAAAGGAATGTGTGCATGATCAAAGGAATTGGTTCACGTGCGAAGCTTCTCCCATGTGAAAAATAGGGTGAGATTTGAGCCGTTGATTTAATCTAATCTAGATCAACGGCTCAAACTGAAATGATTTTTTTTTAAAGCGCAGTTCCTGTCAACATGGATACAAATGATCAAGTATCTCGAACTGATACACCTTAAGCTATAAACTTACGCACCTTAAACTTTAAACATATGCACCTTAAGAGTTAAATTGGTGCACCTTAAACTAGAGAGTGACGCGCCTTAAGCTTTAAACTTACGCACCTAAGCTATAAAATTACGTACCTTAAGCATAAACTTATGCACCTTAAACTTTAAATATAAACACCTTAAGCTATAAACTTACGTATCTTAAGCTTTAAACATACACACCTTAAGCTATAAACTTACACACTTCTATAAACTTACGCACCTTAAGCTATAAACTTACGCACTTTGAGCTATAAACTTACGCACCTTAAGCTTAAAACATACGCACCTTAAAGCTATAAACTTACGCACCTTAAGCTATAAAATTACGCACCTTAAGTTTTAGACTTACGCACCTTAAGTTATGACCTTACACACATAACACTATAAACTTACGCACCTTAAGCTATAAACTTACGCACCTTAAACTTTAAACTTACGCACCTTGTGTGACCTTACGCAAAATGACCATAATGTAATTGCATTTTTTTTTTATTTTTTTTTTATTTTTTTTATTTTTTTTAGTTTAATTGTTCTTCATTATGGGCTGTTGATTTTGGCAAGATCAAAGGTTGTGATTAATTCGTATGTTTCACGTTGGAGAAGTTTCACACCTGATCCATTGTGTGTGTGTGTGTGTGTGTGTGTGTGTGTGTGTGTGTGTGTGTGTGTGTGTATATATATATATATATATATATATAGAGAGAGAGAGAGAGAGAGAGAGAGATAGAGAGAGAGAGATGACGGTTTCAATGAGAACACTTGCTTAGTTGCGAACGTTAGAACAAATCGTGTGCATCCATCTAATATTATTTAATGGTCTATATCAATCGCGTTCGTACACACTTAATCGCGTTCGCACACATTTAATCGCATTCGCACACACTTAATCTAGATCAATCTAGACCATTAAATTTATTAGATTGATGCACAAGATTTGATCTCACGATGTCACTTAGATCAATCGCATTTGCACACACTTAATCGCGTTTGCACACATTTAATCTATGTGTGCGTGTATTAGTTCATGATTATTTGTAATTTGATTTGTTATGCATTGTAATTTATAGACTGATTCATTATACATTGGATTGTATATATAACTGTTGTTTGCTAATTTAAGTTTTATGTTTGTATATAGCACGATATAGAGATTTTAAAAATTTTTCTGGAAAAGTTTAAATGAACCGATTATGTTGATTAAATTTTCAAGTAATTTAATTGTTATGTTTCCAAGATAATACCAAACATGCTAATTAATTTTTCTAGTAAAGACCCCATTATTTCTGATAAGATTTAAAGTCTTACCTTTTATGTTTGTTTCTGCTTCGATGAGCACGATGACTCCCGGTTCTCTCTCTGCCATCCCCCCGCCGACGGTGACCAACCGATCACCAGAAGACCAAGATCTTCTCGAAAGAAGTACTAAGAAAACAAAAAGAGGGCGCGACTCCCTTGAAGGACCAGCTACACTGGAGAATATGGCCACAGAAGGTACTGAGACCCCAAATTCCGGCCAGTGGAGAACACTGGAAGGAACGCCCAACCAAGCTTGGTCCCGCCGAGAAGGCAAGCAACCGATGCAAGAGGAGGAGATCTCTGATGAAGACGAGATGGAGGAGGAAGTTTCCATTAGCGAGTACCCGATTATACGCGTCACCGAGGAAGAGAAAGAAAGGTTGAGGCGTCCTTGGCGCCGTTCTCTCATCGTCAAAATCTTGGGAAGGACTGTGAGCTACTCCTACCTAGTCCAGAGGCTACAAAGGATGTGGAAGACTGAGGCTCCGTTCGAATTAATTGCCTTAAGTCATGACTTCTTCATCGCCAAATTCGAATCCCTAAAAGACTACGAAGATGTGAAATACGGAGGGCCTTGGATGGTCTTTGACCATTATCTGACAGTTCAAGAATGGCGTCCCAACTTCGACACAAGAGTAAACAGATTAGACAAGATACTGGCTTGGATTCGGTTCCCATCTCTTCCCATAGAGTACTTTGATGAAGAATTCCTCAAGAAGATTGGAAAGAGTATTGGCCGACCCATCAAGATTGACAACACCACCAACCTAGTCTCCATAGGTAAATTTGCAAGGGTTTGTGTGGAATTTGATATCTCGAAGCCCCTACTGTCAAGATTTGTCTTGGATGGGGTGGAATGACCTGTAGAGTATGAAGGGATCCACATGGTGTGCTTCAAGTGTGGAATCTATGGCCACCGACTGGATCAATGTGGAGGAAACATGGAGCCTACCACACAGGAACAAGAAGGTGCCTCAGGTAAAACGACAAAGTCCAGTTCAATGCCTGCAGAAAAGTATGGCCCATGGATGCTTGTTACTCGGAGAAATAGACGCAATAACGGCAGGAATCCAAACCACCAGACGAACAATCCTCCTAGAAATGACCAACAGATGCAATCTCCAAACGAAGAGCATCTGGCCCCAGACAGAGCAGTACATTCTAGATTCACGACCCTGGATGGCCTGGAAGAAGAGTTGAACGGTCAAGGTCAGAACGCATCTCAAGAGAATGTCTCCTTCCAGCAACCTAGTGCGGAACTACCACAAATCCGTACCAACTACAAAACCAATCGACCACAAAGGGAACCAATACAAGCGGTGAATAACCAACAGGAAACAGACCGAACTGGTATACTTAGGCAGCAACAACCAAGAGGTCGAGGGTATTTCCGATGACTAAGGGGAAGAGGAGGATTACCAAACAGAGCAGCAGCAGAAATGGAACATACGGTAGTTCGAGGCTTTGATGGGGGGCGCAACATTACGACAAGTGTAGTCTATCACAATGACGACTACCCGGGGCCCTCTTCTTTGAATGGTTTAGCCAAGGACTATAGACACGAACCTCCCGACCCGAATATGGGACTGGAGAAAGAACACAGGCATAACCCCCCAGATCCTATGATTGGCCTAGAAGGGGGTTATAGTCATGAACCCCCGGACCCAAACCTTGAGCACCCAACTGAGGGTGCTTGTCCGGAAGAAACCATGCTTGAAGTGCCAAAGGAGCCAGCAGATTTTGCCCTTGATGCCGCGTGCCGGCAGCGCCAGTTGGCGTGTTCTGCCTCACCCACTACTCAATGATTTTTATCATTTGGAATTGCCAGGGAGCGGCTTCAACCTCATTCAAGCGCTCCCTAAAACTGTTGTTGGCATTTCACCGTCCTTCCTTTATTTGTTTACTAGAACCCAAAGTTTCGAGCAACCAAGCTAACAAACTTTGTTCAGGTTTTGGCTTTGATGAGTGGATTAGGGTAGAAGCGGTAGGATTCTCAGGAGGCATCGGGTTATTATGGAAAAAGTCAGTCACCATCAATGTTATTAACACCCACCCTCAATACATATCAGTGCAAGTTATGGAAAGAAATTTGGAGCCTTGTTATATCTCTATGGTATATGGGAGCCCAGATCACCAACTAAGGAAGAGATTATTTTCTGATCTCTCTGGGAACACGCTTGATCCCCAAGGGTCTTGGATGACAGCGGGCGACTTTAATTCTATTACATGTAGAGAAGAAGTCAGCAACCCAGAAAACTTCAACTACTCCAGGTGTTCAGACTTCAACGAATGGATATTCAACGAAGGACTAGTAGATCTTGGCTATATGGGCTCTATGTTCACTTGGATGAGGGGCATAAACTCGGATTCATTCAAAGGAGCCAGATTGGACAGGGCATTAGGCAATGTGAACTGGAAGTTGCAGTTTCCCAACACCAGCATGCAGCATCTACCCATCACTGGATCGGACCATTCACCTCTGTTGATCGATACTAGGACGAATCAGGAGACGAACAGGCCAAAATCCTTTAAATTCAATATGGCCTGGGCGACACACACCACATTCAAAGCAGTGGTGGATGCTAACTGGAACAAAAACCTCGATTTAGAATCTAATAAGAGCAAGGTAGCAGAAGTGCTGACAAACTGAAACAAGGACACGTTTGGCAATGTTTTTCAGAGGAAGAAGAGGCTAATAGCAAGGATCGAAGGCATACAACGGAAGGTCACCCAGAGCACACGATCCGATTTAATCAAGCTAAACAGGAAACTGCAAATGGAATTGGAGGAAACTCTCTATCAGGAGGAACTCATTTGGTTCCAACGATCTAGAGAGGAGTGGATAACTTCTGGATATAGGAACACAAGGTATTATCACGCAGCCACCTCAGTCAAGGGTAATCACGCAAGAATTGAAAGCCTTATAGACGAAGATGGGCAAGGGATAACTGAGCATGATAGACTATTAAGCCATGTACGCAGATATTTTGCCAACCTTTTTTTGAAAGAAGCAGGGACGAGACACCATCCTCTACAGTCTGGCTGCTTCCCTGTTCTAACAGACACGGTATGGAACGAACTGGATTTGCCCCTTACACTAGAAGAAACCAAGAAGAACTTGTTCTAAATGGCTCCTTGCAAAGCCCCGTGACCAGATGGGTACTCTGCAGGCTTCTACCAAAAAACTTGGGCAATAGTTGGGGAAAGCCTCTTCAAATTTGTGAAACTGTTCTTTGAAACTGGGGTATTGGAAGAGGGCTGCAACGATACTCTGATCTCACTCATACCGAAGGTCCCCAATCCAACTAGTGTCAAGCAATACCGCCCTATAAGCCTATGCAACGTCTCCTACAAATTGATAACCAAAATTATGGCATCACGATTGAAGAATATGTCAAGGAAACTGATCGGACCACACCAAACCAGCTTCGTACCGGGAAGACAAATTTCAGATAATGTCCTTCTTTACCAAGAAGTGCTCAGCTCAATGAAGAACAAAAAAGGAAAAAGTGGTTGGATGGTAATGAAGATCGACTTGGAAAAAGCTTATGACAAACTTTCATGGGACTTCATCAAGGATACCGTCGAAGACATTGGTTTAAATGATACATGGACCAAACGCATACTGGAATGCGTTTCTTCCCCTAGGCTAGCAGTACTGGTGAACAGGCAGAAAATGGAATGGTTCAAACCCACGAGAGGAATTCGTCAGGGAGACTCCATCTCACCCCTTATTTTTGTTTTATGCATAGAAAGGCTAAGCCATATTATTCAATCTTCCATTAACAGTGGGCATTGGAAAGGGATAAAACTTTCCAGACAAGGACCTCATATCACCCATCTTTTCTTTGCAGACGACTTGGTACTCTTCGGGGAAGCAACGGAGCAGCAAGCACTGGAGATGAAAACCTGCCTCGATACATTTTGTAAATGCTCAGGTCAGAAACTTAGCTTGCAGAAATCAACCCTTTTCTTCTCTAAAAACACAGAGGGAAGCCTCCAACAAAGGATAGCTGCAGTAGTGGGAATTCCAATTGTTTCTAACATGGGAAATTACCTGGGGATCCCATCATTCCATGGAAGGATCAAAAATGAAACCTTTGCAGGCGTGCTCGAAAGAATACAATCCAGACTAGCAGGATGGAAATCAAGAACCCTCTCCTTTGCCGGCAGAATAACCTTGGTACAATCCGTATTGATTTCAATCCCCTTTTATTACATGCAAACAATACTACTACCGACAGGAGTGATCTCAAACATCGAGAAGCTAATCAGAGGCTTCCTATGGGGAAGCAATGAAGGAGAAAGGAGATGCCACCTTATCAATTGGGAAACTGTAACAAGAAGCAAAACACATGGGGGATTAGGCATCCGTAAACTAGATCGTATGAATCTAGCCTTCCTCGCCAAGCTTGGATGGAGACTTTTACAAGACGAGGAAAGCCTATGGTCTAGAGTGTTCAAGGCAAAATACGCGATCACAGGCTCTGATATTTTAAACTGAAGGCAGAAGATAAACCAATCCAATGCATGGAAAGAGATACTGAAGGCCGTGCCGATCCTCCACAAAGGAATCAGAAAACAAGTTAGAAATGGAAAAGATACATCCTTTTAGAACGACAGATGGATTCTCGACACCCCACTGTTCGAACTCGCGACCAACTATGTGCCAATCTCTGAGAGAAATAGAAGTGTTGCCAGTTACTGGAGTTTGGAGGAAGGTTGGCTATGGAACCAGTTTGATGATTTTTTACCAACAGAAGTTTTGGATAAATTAGCTGCTGTCATATTAAGTGAAGACCAAAACGAGCAAGACTCCACCCATTGGAGCAAGGAGACTACATGATGTTTTTCTGTTAGCTCTGCTTACGACGTGGCTATGGGAGAAACCAACCAAGTGGAGGCAACTAAGTGGAACAGTATATGGAAACTAAAAGTGCCAAATCGCATACGTACATTTATGTGGCTTGCCGTCCATGGTAGGATAATGACCAACAGTGAAAGAGTCAAAAGGAAAATAAGCCTCGATGACAAGTGCTGGAGATGTAGGAACATAGTAGAGGATGCCGAACATGTTCTGAGAACATGTCCTGAAGCAGAGGCTGTTTGGGAAAGAATAAATCCAGATGTACAATCAGCTCGTGCCTCCATACCATTTGAAAGGTGGCTAGAGCAAGGCTTATCAAGGAAAACAAACGGCAGACAACCGCAAGACAGTAGAGTACTATTTGCTGTAACGATATGGTGGCTCTGGAAATGGAGGAACGAGGCAATTTTCAATAACTCCAAAAGACCACTAAATGGTAAGATCTCCTGGATTAAATCACAACTAGAAGATATTAGCAAAGCCTTCAGAAGGGCGAAAGGCGTACCATCCCTTCAAGACCAGAATTTATGGAGACAGGTATGCTAGACCAAACCTCCACAGGAACTGGTGAAAGTCAATATAGATGGATCAGTTAATCCGTGCACAGGGAAGGCCAGTTGTGGGGGAATTGTTAGGGATAGCTCCGGGGAATGGCAGATGGGTTTCACCTACAACATTGGCAACTGCTCGCCAATGGAAGCTGAGGCATGGGCCCTCTTGAAAGGAATCCAACTAGCCACAGCAATGGGCTACAAAGGAGCAATATTTGAAAGTGACGCAGAGATGATCACACGATATATAAACGAAGAGGATAGACCAAGGATTGCGGCCCATAACATATTAGAAGCCTGTAAAAAGGAGCTACGGAACATGGAGATTTGGCAAGTAGAGCACATAGTTCGGGATCAAAATCATGTAGCAGACGCCATTGCAAAAATCGCTGTCCGTTTCCCGCTCGGCCTACATATCTTATGGAAACCACCTGACGAAGTCCTTGGACTTATTGAAGATGATAGTGCAAGCATACCAAGATGGCGTGAGTTTAATTCTCTTAGTTAGAAGAATTGTATTTTCCGGGTGTCCCCCTTCCAAACTTATATAAAAAAAAAAAAAAAAAAAAATTCTAGTAAAGTTATTCCTATTAAATATATTCTTTGGAAACATTTTCTTGAGAATTTAATTGATAGGAAAATACATTAATTAATTTTTAGTTATTTAAGTCTAGGATATAATGATGACATCAAATGGGCAAATTATATTTTGGAACATGGTCCACATTGCTATGTGGGCCACAAATAAATATTTATTTTTAGTATACTAAAAATTCAATTTTAGGTAGTATACATAAAAATGAATATTTAAAAAATGGACATTTAGTACACAAAAAATGAACATTCAATGTATTAAAAATGAACTTTATGTCTGTAAAGTGAATCGTATGTGATGTTTGGTAAATAACCGATAGCTGATAACTGTTAGCTGACTGGGGTTAGTGGATTTGACTAATTGATAATATTAACTGATTGTAGAAAAATGTTTGGTAAATTAGCTGTTAGCTGATAGTTGATTACATGCAAAATGACTTTATCAAAAAGTTGATCGAAAAAACTACTTTGAGTAGCTTTTTGAATTTTAGCATTTTAGAGCAATAAACTATTACAAAAAATTAATTAATCAAACACTTATATTATCTGTTTAATCAAGTCAAACAATTAATAATAGTCAAATAAACTAACTGACAAGCTAACTATATTATCAAGCAGGAATATATATTTTTCTATGCTACAATTTCTAGATTAGTGACTTATATTAAAATATATGAACGTTTTTCACCGCATAGAAAACATATAAATGTTTCTCACGATGTAATTATTTATTCAATGCATCGGCTTTCTAAATTGTTATTGTGAATCTCAGTCAGAGCTTGCATTTCTTATTCAAATTCGAATCTCTATCAATCCGATGGTAGCAAATAAATAGGATCTGGCCTAATTATATTTCAAAAATTTTATTATTATTATTATTATTATTATTATTATTATTATTATTATTATTATTATTATTATTATTATTATTATTATTATTATTATTAACAAAAAATGAGGAGGCGACCAATCACAATTCACAAGGTCAGATAATTCCAAATGAACAAAACGAGGAGGCACCGGTCACAAGACAATTAATATGTTTTTTTTTTTTAATTATAGAGATAATTAAATTAGGGTGTTGTTATTTGTACTAACATCTAGTCAAAAATAGGTGTAAATTACATTATAATTGTAAAAATGATAAAAATTTCAACAATCTTATATTATGTACTGTAAATAGCCATAGGGGTGTTCATATTGTTATTTACACCACCCTGATCAAATACGATTTACGAGATTTTATTAATAATTTTTTAATTAAAATTTAATTAATTAAAATATTAAAAAAAAAAAAAACAACCCCTCGCCTTCTCATCGACGAGGGACTGCCTAGTGAGAAGGCGAGTCCAGTGGGTCACCTTCTCACAGGAGAAGGCGACCCACTGGGCTGGCGAGGGGGTGTTGTTGTTGTTGTTGTTTTTTTTTTTTTTTTTTTTTTTTTTTTTAATATTTTGATTTTAAAATAAAAATAAATAATAAATATTTTTTTAAAAAAATATAATGTTTGACTATATTTAATGAATGTGGTGTAAATAGTAATTTTTTATTTTCACCATCTATAAAGCTATCGCACCTATCAAGTGGTGGTGTAAATAATAATTAGGGTGGTGCAAATAGAATTCTTCTTGAATTATATATCTGTATGTCAATTACTATGTAATGTGTTGACATTCCAGTTATAGTCATAAGTCGGAACCCATAGACAACTTGGGTCAAGTATCCAACAAAAACATCAACCTTAAATCGTTTCTCGTAAATAGTCTATATCACTTTTTAACTAAAATATAAAATTTTGAAATAATAACTATTACTTTGAAAGCGGAAAATGTATAAATTTCCCCTCCCCAATCCTGGAAAGGCTATACTGAAGTTCTTCATCATCTCTCAATTCCTCTGACACCCTTTTAGCTGGTTTTCTTGGCCGGAATTAATTCCCAAATCGGGTATGCTCTCTCATTTTCACTCAGATCATTTCTCATTTCTAAGTAACTCAGCTTTTCTTTTCCTTTATGCAGAATGGTTAGAAAACTAAAAACCGTAAGTTTAATTTGGTTTGTAGGAAGAAAAGATGGCGTGGGGATGGGTTTGGGTAGCCATGATGTTGGCATTGACAATGGCGGCTCCCACTTCACAGCGCAGTCTAAGAATGGACGTCAAGAATGGGATGAAAGTGGAAACTTTGCTATCTCCTAGGTTTGAGCTGGAACCAGGATCGGTTTGTAATAAATTTTTTTATGGTATCGACTTTCCAAAAGGTCATATTGCTGTGAAAGGGTTTGATGCAGAAGTGGTTGATGAGGAAGGGAACTCTATCCCACTTCATCAAACTTATCTCCATCATTGGATTGTTGGAAAATACATGATACGCAAAGGTAAGCCCCACCCCAAGAGCTTTGTTAAAATGGTAAAATACGTCATCCAAACTTTTAAAGTTAATTACGCTTAAACTTTTTAAAGTTGCAATTAAATCCATCAACATTTATTCTGGTGCAATATAGTGAAACCCAAAAATCGGTTAGTGACCTGTGATAGCAGGTCACTAGGGTTCCGATAACCCTCCGACACCATTTCCGACCACAAATCGATTGGCCAGAGTGGTCGCCTTCTCCAGCAGAAGGTGACCAGTGTTCTGGTTTCCTCTCCGGACCTGGTCGCTTCTTCGGAAAATCAGGTCAACCACACCGATTATTTTTTTTTTTCACGATGGTGAAATCTGGTTAATCGGTGGTAAATTTTTTTTGATGGTCAATGGCAACTAAATGATCAATAGCTTAAATTTACTGGTAACTTGTTGGTTACCGGTAAATTGGACCTATTTGATTGATTTTAATGAGTTTGAAGATTTAGTTGAAACTTTACAAAATTTAAAAGCCTAATTGACTTTTCAGGTAAAGTTTGAGAACCTATACTCTTTTTCTTGAACTAATATAAAATTGGAAATTTTTATATCATTAGTCTTATCAATAAAGTACAATGAAAAATCCTGTATTTATAGGAAATAACAAGTAAATATAAGAATATAGTAAGTAAATTTGATCTCATGATGAAAATCTCTAACAGTAATTTCTAACATAACAGATGAGGTAGTAGAAGCAGCAGATAAAATGTTTCTAGTAGGGAACTCAGGGGTTTGTGCTGAACTTCCACAATATTTTGGGCTGGGATCAGAGACGAGGAAAACAAACTCAAGTGTTCCTGATCCTTATGGAATCGAAGTTGGGAATCCGCCCCCGGGGTTAGAGGAAGCATGGATGCTTAATGTACATGCCATTGATACACGAGGCACCGCAGAGAATAAGCGGGGTTGCACTGAGTGTAGGTGTGATTTGTATAATGTGACAAAAGACGAGGACGGGAGACCTCTAGGTGACTATCCCGGAGGCCTTAGATGCTGCTATGATGGGGCGAAATGCAGGGTGAAACAAGGATTTCGGGGCGAAAAGAGAGGGCTCTACCTTAAGTACACTGTCACTTATGTTGATTGGAACCCCTCCATTGTGCCTGTCAAGGTTTATATATTTGATGTCACTGATACTTTGAAATCGTCCGATTCTGTCCCGGGAAGACACGCTTGCCAGGTTCACCCGCCTTCTTTTTATGTTTGTTATTATGCATATATGTTTCAGCAGTGTTCACTTTAATTTGCCCTCTCTGATCTTTTTTATTCAGATTGAATACCAAGTTGAGGCATGTTCTGCTGCTACGCCTACTGATGAATGTGTTCATTCCAAGAGCTTAACCGTTAGTTTGCCAAACGGAGGAGATCTCATCTATGCTGTTACTCACCAACACATTGGAGGGATTGGCTCTACTCTTTTTGGAGAGGTATTCTTTTCTGTCAACCAGCCAGTAACATTGGCTGGGGTCTGAACTTGTGACCTAAGCTCTGATATCACTTTGTAGGATCAAACAGTTACTACAGCTAATAGCAAAGACCCACTTAGCCCTTCACTGGCCTACGCCTAACAATCCCCTAGTCACCAATTGCATACTTGTAATGTTTGCAACCTGACAGTATATAGTAAAATGAACATAGGGAGGAGATACAATACTCTTGTTGAACAATTTGGTAGGTGAAAGATCATGTCTCGTTTTGTTCCTAACGATTTATTATCTACTGCAATGCTATATAGGATGGACGGGTTTTGTGCAATTCACTTCCAATATATGGAAACGGAACAGAACCAGGAAATGAAGATGGTTACCTCGTTGGAATGTCGACATGTTACCCTCAACCTGGCTCGGTCAAGATTGCTCCAAATGAGAAGCTAACTATTATATCGAATTATAGCAATGTCCAGATGCACACAGGGGTCATGGGCTACTATTACATTTTAGTTGCTGAGCCATCGCCAGAATCAAACCCCATCTTTCATTCCCTCGACGTGGTAAGATCTTCCGGCCTCTTTAAACAATGCTACACATACACCCACTAATTTCCTACAATGGATTTTCGGCAAGTTTAGTCTTCTGTCATCGATCATCTAAGTTATTTGTGCACAAGTTCGATCTCTTTCGGTTTGTCCTGAATTCGAATGGTTGGTTTTGCAGGCAGATCTGATGTAGCTAGGTTTTCAATGCCTCTCAAGAATAAGAGATCATGTGCTGTAATTTTTCTTGCATTGTATATATAATTATATGTGTGGGCATGTAAACCCATTTGGTAAAACCTTAGAATATATGCATTGCAATGCCTATGTCACATGTACCATAAAAACTTTTTTTTTTTTTTTTTTTTTTTTAGTTCTCCATGTTACAATTTCTATTGCTTTTTTTTTTTTTTTTTTTTTTGTCTTTTTGACCTAACTTTCAATGAATGGTAACTACAAAGCTTGTAGGCTTGTAGTGCATCTCTGTGTTTCTCCCAAATGGGAGCTCCCAATTTAACATTGACTCATTATGTTTCAATAGATTAAAAGTATGTATGAATATATACTACATTGTAATATAGTCAGTAGTAATAAAAAAAAAAAAAAGACACTTTTACAATTGCAAAATTGTCCAACGATATCACTATAGCTTCTTATACCTCAAATTTTTAAAATTTCTATAGTCAATCTGTTATTGCTATAGCTATTAATCCAATTTTTTCATTAAGGTACAAACAAATTGAGGTCTCTAGTAGACATGAAAAATATGACAATAATAAATGAGCTAATAGTTTACACATTAATTAATTGAATTAATTTGACATATCTTATTTGTTTAATTAATTTAATTATTTGATAAAGATTTATTGGGGTTATTCAATTATGACTTTTGTAATAAACTTTTATTGACTTTCATATAATTTTGTAAACTTTGTAAAAATATATAGGGTGTGCTGTACAATCAATAAACACATAGTTAATCTCTTCACATGGTATCACAGGTGTAATTGTCTACTTTTTAGTATATGTCGATGACATTTTGTTGACAGGTAATAACTCTACATGGCTTGATCGTTTTGTGGGGTCCCTGTCAGCACAATTTGCCCTTAAAGATCTTGGTACTTTACATCATTTCCTGGGTGTGGAGGTCATTCCTACTGGTGGTGGAATTTTTCTGTCTCAAAGTCAGTATATTACTGGCATACTGACGCAGTTCAAGATGGATGGTGCAAAGGATGTTTCAACACCGCTGGCTACTTCAGAGAAGTTGGTACCGCTGCGACCGTCCGATGTTGCGACTGATGCCACTCAGTTTCGTCGCTTGCTTGGTCTTATGCAGTACTTGGTGATTACACGTCCGGATGTGGCGTTTGCTGTCAACAGGCTTTCGCAGTTCATGCATGCACCCTCGGAGTTACACTGGCAAGCCGCCAAACGCCTCCTGCGGTATCTAAAAGGAACCGCATGTCATGGTTTGTTGCTACGTGCAGGTCAGCCCCTTTCGTTGCGGGTATACACTGATTCAGATTGGGGTGGACCGTCCATTGAGGGTCGTTCCACTACTGCATATCTGGTGTACCTAGGCGATAATCTAATCTCTTGGAAGTCTACGCGTCAGAAGTCTGTCTCGCGATCGTCCACGGAGGCGGAGTATCGGGCCCTGTCGAATGCAGCAGCTGAGGTCCTCTGGGTCAAAAATCTGTTGCAAGAGTTGAAATTGGGGCTGGTTGAGCCTCCGGTCCTGTTTTGTGACAACTTGAGCGCCACGTACGTTTGCAAGAATCCCGTGTTTCATTCCCGCATGAAGCATCTCACCTTGGAATACTATTTTGTCTGGGATTTGGTTGCAAATGGTACGCTAGTTGTGCGGCACGTTTCGTCTTCACCTTAACTAGCCGATCTTCTTACTAAGTCACTGGGTCGTCACCTCTTTCTTCACCTTCGGTCCAAGATTGGAGTCTCCGACGGATCCTCCATCTTGCGGGGGCGTGTTAAGCCAATATGTGGCTAGTATATCTTTAGTTGTTATTTATTCTATTTGTGCTCATATACACTAGTTGTATTTGGTTGTAACTTCCTGATATCTTCACTCCTCCATGTACTATATATAGGGTGTGCTTTACAATCAATAAACACACAGTTAATCTCTTCACACCAAACGTGTTAATTAATTTTATTAATTTTACAGGTAATTTAATTGTTATGTTTTGAGGTAACACCAAACAATCTAATTAATTTTTCAGAAAAGTTACTCCCTTCAAATATATTCTTTGGAAAGTGGAAACTGATAGGGAATATGTCCTGGGTCTACAAACCCATACGTACTGAGCACCTGATCGGGTCCGTATTAATGCAGGGAGAGGGTCGTTTCCCAACATGATTCGACCTGATAAGAGGCCCGACCCGACCTATGGAGAGATATGAGCTCGCCATTGAATATCTGCTCGGTCCTGACCTTGAAACTCGGACCGGGTATTCCGATTAGGAGCACTTCCTATTCTAGAGGATAAGCAAGTCAAGGATCACGATCTACGTGTATTAATTTGTAAAGCCACCGATCTTCTCAATGCATGTGGAACACGTGGCGTGCGGCCAGACACCCGGCATGTATCTTCTCCCTCCCCTATAAATACCACATTATAGCATTTTCTCTCTAGAGTCTCTACTTAGTAGCTCGGGACCCTCCGACCCTCAGTCTTAATTATCCGAGCTTCCACACTACTCAGATCCGTATACCTGAAAGTATTTACCACATCAGAAACATTTTCTTGAGAATTTAATTGATAGGAAAGTAGACTAATTAATTTTTAGTTATTTAAGTCTAGGATATAATGATGGCATCAGATGGGCAAATTATATTTTAGACCATGGTCCACATTGCTATATGAGTCAAAAATAAATGTTTATTTTTAATATACTGAAAATTTATTTTTAGGTAATATACATAAAAATGAATATTAAAAATGAACATTTAATACATAAAAATTGGACATTTAATGTATTAAAATGAACCTTATGTGTGTAAACTGTAAAGTGAATCATAATCTATGGTATTATGATTGCATTGGCATCAAAATGGCGTTGGGCTAGTGGGCTTCCAACCTTAATTCTATTTGATAATAAAAAGAAAAATATTATGGGGTTGTTATACTGTGGACCATGGTCTATAGAGTTTTGTGGACTATGGTCTGAAAACGGCGCCGTTTCTTTAAGTAAAGAAACAGTAATTATTACTTTTACTTTATAACAAATTCATATTTTTTGTGTATTCATAACAAAATGAAAGTACAGTATATCTAAAATGAAACTGTCTCGCATATTGTGTTTATATTATCAAATGAAACTGTAATTGAATTGATATGATACTTTAGTTGTGTTGAAATGAAACTGCAGTATGTATAAAATGAAACTGAATAACATGTCTCACATATTGAGTGTATATTGTCAAATAGAAATGTAGTGGAATAGAAAATATACTTTAATTTTGCTAAAATGAAACTACAGTATGTATAAAAAGAAACTGAATAACATGTCTCACATATTGAGTGTATATTGTTAAATGAAACTGTGTTTATATCGAAATGATATTGTAGTTGTGTTGTAATGAAACCACAGTGTATATAAAATGAAACTGAAAACAGTTTCACATATTTGTGTGTATATTGTTCAATGAAACCGTAGTTGAATTAGAATTATAATTTAGTGGTGTTGTAATAAAGACTACAATATGTATAAAATAAAATTAAATAACATGTCTTACATTAATAAGACTATTGTATGTATAATGTCGAATAAAATTGTAGTTGAAACAAAATGAAATTGTAATTGTGCTGAAATGAAATTACAATGTATATAAAATGAAACTGAATATGTTATACAAGCAGAGCTAATTACGCAGAACGGGTGCCGTTTCTTTTCATTAAAAGAAATGACATTGTTTTGGACCATGGTCCACAGTAAAATTTGCCTGGCCTTCGTAAATAACTGTTATCTGATAGCTGTTAGTTAGTTGGGTTAGTGGGTTTGACTAGTTGATAGCATTAGCTGATTGTAGAAAGATGTTTGGTAAATTAGCTGTTAGCTGATAGTTGATTACATGCAAAATAACTTCATCAAAAAGTTGATTTGAGTAGCTTTTTGAATTTTAACATTTTGGAGCAATAAGCTGTTACAAAAAGCTAATTAATCAAATACTCATATTGACTGTTTAACCAAATCAAATACTCCGTAGTTAATAGTGGTCAAATAAACTAAATTGACTAATAATTTAACTATGTTATCAAATAGTAGGGAGCAACTTCTCAAAGTGAGGGGGCTCCTTGTCCGCAGTAAGCAAAGATCTAGCCTCTGCGATTCAGCTGAGTTATCATGATTTATATCATCTTAAATGCTCTGTTAGACCAAAATGTGGAAGACCCTTGGGGTTGAGGATTCTACTTTTAGGAAGAATGTTATCAAACAGTACTTGTATATTTTTCTATGCTACAATTTCTAGATAGTGACTTATATTAAAATATATAAACGTTTTTCACGGCACAGAAAAAACAATAAACATAAACGTTTTTTCAGGGTGTAATTATGTATTCAATGCATTGGCTTTCTAAATTGTTACTGCGAATCTCAAAGCTTACATTTCTTATTCAAATTCGAATCTCTCCCATTCCGATGGTAGCAAATAAATAGGATCTGGCCTAATTATATTTCAAAGATTTTGTTTTTTTTGTTTTTTGTTTTTTTTTTTTTTTTGTTGTTTTTTAGTACTACTGACTCTGTAACAATACAGTTCGGTTCATAACTACTTTCTTAATATAATGAAGCAAAAAGAGTCAATTAAAAATAAAGTTTCGTATGGTATCATCAAAATTCATTACTATTATTATTGAAAAAATATATATCCTTAAATAATGCAATTTAAGGCAACACTCAGGGTGTGTTTGGTTCATTCTGATATATTTTTGAATAATGTATGATGCATATATATACATACTTAATAATACAATCCACACGAAAAGTCCTATCTTCATTTGAACCAGTATCATATAATATATGTTTATATATTTATTTATTTTCAATTTAATTATTTAATCTTTTATTTATTTTAATTCCAATTCATATTTACTACCAAATAAAAAAAATCCTTTCTACCAGATTCAAACGCACCCTTATGTAGTTATGTATAAGGTTTCTATGTTGAGCTGTCCTTCTCTTCAAAAAAAAATAAAAATTGTTGAGCTGTCCCAAGAATCTGTCACTGTCGTCGTTTCCAACTTTGCTGCATACAATATTTCTCATGTCTCACTAGTTTGACTTATCTTCGTTATATACATACAAATATAATAAATTAGGTCATGAGTTTGAATCTCAATCTTCTTGATTTGAGCTACTCAATTATATGCAATGAAATAGACAATGAAATGAAGAAGGATAAGACAAAATTAATTTAATGATTTTAGTTAGGGAAGACAATTCCAACTAAATATAAAAATAAGGAAAGATCAGGTTGGATTAATTAATTTAATCATACCGATCATAACTCATAAGGCGAGATAATTGCATATGAACAAAAAATGAAGAGGCACACGTCACAAGGCAGTTAATGAGTTTTTTTAATTATAAAGATAATAAAATCATATACAGTTAACTACCATATAGTGATGACATTTCAATTATGATTTTAAATGAGTAATCATATGTTCCAACAATAGACAACTTGAGTTAAGTATCCAACAAATTGGTCAAAAAATCAACCATAAATCGTTTCTCATAAATGGTTTATATCATTTTTTTTTTAACTAAAATATAATATTTTGATAACCACTCCGTATTACTTTTCAACTGAAAATTAAATGCCTATCAAGAAACAATCCAAAGCTGTTGCTCGGTTTTACATGGTTTTCCACTTTTACCTATATATATATTCATCCAAAAAAGGAGCCAGTTTCAAAGCGGAAAATATATAAATTTCTCCTCCCCATCCTGGAACTCTGGAAGGCTATAGTGAAGTTCTTCATCTCTCAATTTCTCAGACACCTTTTAGCTGGTTTTCAGTTTTCTTGGCCCGAATTAATTCCCAAATCAGGTATGCTCTCTCATTTTCACTCATTTCTCATTTCTAAGTAACTCAGCTAGCTTTTCCATCTTTTCCTTTATGCACAATGGTTAGAACTTAGAATACTTGTAATTGGAAACTAAAAATCGTAACTTTAATTTGGTTTGTAAGAAGAAAAGATGGCGTTGCTTTGGGTAGCAATAATGTTGGCGTTGACAATGGCGGCTCCCACTTCACAGCGTAGTCTAAGAATGGACGTCAAGAATGGGATGAAAGTGGAAACTTTGCTATCTCCTAGGTTTGAGCTGGAACCAGGATCGGTTTGTAATAAATTTTTTTATGGTATCGACTTTCCAAAAGGTCATATTGCTGTGAAAGGGTTTGAAGCAGAAGTAGTTGATGAGGAAGGAAACTCTATCCCACTCCATCAAACTTATCTCCATCATTGGATTGTTGGAAAATACATGATACGCAAAGGTAAGCCCCACCCCAAGAGTTTTGTTAAAATGGTCAAATACGTCATCCAAACTTTAAAAGTTAATTACGCTTTTAAACTTTTTAAAGTTGTAATTAGACACATTCACATTTTATTTTGGTGCAATATAATGAAACCCAAAAAACGGTTAGTGACCTGTGATAGCAGGTCGGTCACTAGGATTCCGACAACCCTGCGAGACCATTTCCGACCACAAATCGACTGGCGAGAGTGGTCGCCTTCTCCAGCAGAAGGTAAACGCTAGTGGCCTCTCCGTAGAAGGCGACTAGTGTTCTGGTTTCCTCTCCGGACCTGGTCACTTCTTCGGAAAATCTGGTCGACCACACCGATTGATTTTTATTTTTTTTTACGATGGTAAAATCTAGTTAATCGGTGGTAACAAATTTTTTATGGTCAATGGCAACTAGATGATCAATAGTTTAAATTTACTAGTAACTTGTTGGTTATCGATAAATTGGACCTATTTGATTGATTTTAATGAGTTTGAAGATTTAGTTGAAACTTTACAAAATTTAAAAGCCTAATTGACTTTTCAGGTAAAGTTTGAGAACCTATACTCTTTTTCTTGAACTAATATAAAATTGGAAATTTTTATATCATTAGTCTTATCAATAAAGTACAATGAAAAATCCTGTATTTATAGGAAATAACAAGTAAATATAAGAATATAGTAAGTAAATTTGATCTCATGATGAAAATCTCTAACAGTAATTTCTAACATAACAGATGAGGTAGTAGAAGCAGCAGATAAAATGTTTCTAGTAGGGAACTCAGGGGTTTGTGCTGAACTTCCACAATATTTTGGGCTGGGATCAGAGACGAGGAAAACAAACTCAAGTGTTCCTGATCCTTATGGAATCGAAGTTGGGAATCCGCCCCCGGGGTTAGAGGAAGCATGGATGCTTAATGTACATGCCATTGATACACGAGGCACCGCAGAGAATAAGCGGGGTTGCACTGAGTGTAGGTGTGATTTGTATAATGTGACAAAAGACGAGGACGGGAGACCTCTAGGTGACTATCCCGGAGGCCTTAGATGCTGCTATGATGGGGCGAAATGCAGGGTGAAACAAGGATTTCGGGGCGAAAAGAGAGGGCTCTACCTTAAGTACACTGTCACTTATGTTGATTGGAACCCCTCCATTGTGCCTGTCAAGGTTTATATATTTGATGTCACTGATACTTTGAAATCGTCCGATTCTGTCCCGGGAAGACACGCTTGCCAGGTTCACCCGCCTTCTTTTTATGTTTGTTATTATGCATATATGTTTCAGCAGTGTTCACTTTAATTTGCCCTCTCTGATCTTTTTTATTCAGATTGAATACCAAGTTGAGGCATGTTCTGCTGCTACGCCTACTCATGAATGTGTTCATTCCAAGAGCTTAACCGTTAGTTTGCCAAACGGAGGAGATCTCATCTATGCTGTTACTCACCAACACATTGGAGGGATTGGCTCTACTCTTTTTGGAGAGGTATTCTTTTCTGTCAACCAGCCAGTAACATTGGCTGGGGTCTGAACTTGTGACCTAAGCTCTGATATCACTTTGTAGGATCAAACAGTTACTACAGCTAATAGCAAAGACCCACTTAGCCCTTCACTGGCCTACGCCTAACAATCCCCTAGTCACCAATTGCATACTTGTAATGTTTGCAACCTGACAGTATATAGTAAAATGAACATAGGGAGGAGATACAATACTCTTGTTGAACAATTTGGTAGGTGAAAGATCATGTCTCGTTTTGTTCCTAACGATTTATTATCTACTGCAATGCTATATAGGATGGACGGGTTTTGTGCAATTCACTTCCAATATATGGAAACGGAACAGAACCAGGAAATGAAGATGGTTACCTCGTTGGAATGTCGACATGTTACCCTCAACCTGGCTCGGTCAAGATTGCTCCAAATGAGAAGCTAACTATTATATCGAATTATAGCAATGTCCAGATGCACACAGGGGTCATGGGCTACTATTACATTTTAGTTGCTGAGCCATCGCCAGAATCAAACCCCATCTTTCATTCCCTCGACGTGGTAAGATCTTCCGGCCTCTTTAAACAATGCTACACATACACCCACTAATTTCCTACAATGGATTTTCGGCAAGTTTAGTCTTCTGTCATCGATCATCTAAGTTATTTGTGCACAAGTTCGATCTCTTTCGGTTTGTCCTGAATTCGAATGGTTGGTTTTGCAGGCAGATCTGATGTAGCTAGGTTTTCAATGCCTCTCAAGAATAAGAGATCATGTGCTGTAATTTTTCTTGCATTGTATATATAATTATATGTGTGGGCATGTAAACCCATTTGGTAAAACCTTAGAATATATGCATTGCAATGCCTATGTCACATGTACCATAAAAACTTTTTTTTTTTTTTTTTTTTTTTAGTTCTCCATGTTACAATTTCTATTGCTTTTTTTTTTTTTTTTTTTTTTTTTGTCTTTTTGACCTAACTTTCAATGAATGGTAACTACAAAGCTTGTAGGCTTGTAGTGCATCTCTGTGTTTCTCCCAAATGGGAGCTCCCAATTTAACATTGACTCATTATGTTTCAATAGATTAAAAGTATGTATGAATATATACTACATTGTAATATAGTCAGTAGTAATAAAAAAAAAAAAAAAGACACTTTTACAATTGCAAAATTGTCCAACGATATCACTATAGCTTCTTATACCTCAAATTTTTAAAATTTCTATAGTCAATCTGTTATTGCTATAGCTATTAATCCAATTTTTTCATTAAGGTACAAACAAATTGAGGTCTCTAGTAGACATGAAAAATATGACAATAATAAATGAGCTAATAGTTTACACATTAATTAATTGAATTAATTTGACATATCTTATTTGTTTAATTAATTTAATTATTTGATAAAGATTTATTGGGGTTATTCAATTATGACTTTTGTAATAAACTTTTATTGACTTTCATATAATTTTGTAAACTTTGTAAAAATATATAGGGTGTGCTGTACAATCAATAAACACATAGTTAATCTCTTCACATGGTATCACAGGTGTAATTGTCTACTTTTTAGTATATGTCGATGACATTTTGTTGACAGGTAATAACTCTACATGGCTTGATCGTTTTGTGGGGTCCCTGTCAGCACAATTTGCCCTTAAAGATCTTGGTACTTTACATCATTTCCTGGGTGTGGAGGTCATTCCTACTGGTGGTGGAATTTTTCTGTCTCAAAGTCAGTATATTACTGGCATACTGACGCAGTTCAAGATGGATGGTGCAAAGGATGTTTCAACACCGCTGGCTACTTCAGAGAAGTTGGTACCGCTGCGACCGTCCGATGTTGCGACTGATGCCACTCAGTTTCGTCGCTTGCTTGGTCTTATGCAGTACTTGGTGATTACACGTCCGGATGTGGCGTTTGCTGTCAACAGGCTTTCGCAGTTCATGCATGCACCCTCGGAGTTACACTGGCAAGCCGCCAAACGCCTCCTGCGGTATCTAAAAGGAACCGCATGTCATGGTTTGTTGCTACGTGCAGGTCAGCCCCTTTCGTTGCGGGTATACACTGATTCAGATTGGGGTGGACCGTCCATTGAGGGTCGTTCCACTACTGCATATCTGGTGTACCTAGGCGATAATCTAATCTCTTGGAAGTCTACGCGTCAGAAGTCTGTCTCGCGATCGTCCACGGAGGCGGAGTATCGGGCCCTGTCGAATGCAGCAGCTGAGGTCCTCTGGGTCAAAAATCTGTTGCAAGAGTTGAAATTGGGGCTGGTTGAGCCTCCGGTCCTGTTTTGTGACAACTTGAGCGCCACGTACGTTTGCAAGAATCCCGTGTTTCATTCCCGCATGAAGCATCTCACCTTGGAATACTATTTTGTCTGGGATTTGGTTGCAAATGGTACGCTAGTTGTGCGGCACGTTTCGTCTTCACCTTAACTAGCCGATCTTCTTACTAAGTCACTGGGTCGTCACCTCTTTCTTCACCTTCGGTCCAAGATTGGAGTCTCCGACGGATCCTCCATCTTGCGGGGGCGTGTTAAGCCAATATGTGGCTAGTATATCTTTAGTTGTTATTTATTCTATTTGTGCTCATATACACTAGTTGTATTTGGTTGTAACTTCCTGATATCTTCACTCCTCCATGTACTATATATAGGGTGTGCTTTACAATCAATAAACACACAGTTAATCTCTTCACACCAAACGTGTTAATTAATTTTATTAATTTTACAGGTAATTTAATTGTTATGTTTTGAGGTAACACCAAACAATCTAATTAATTTTTCAGAAAAGTTACTCCCTTCAAATATATTCTTTGGAAAGTGGAAACTGATAGGGAATATGTCCTGGGTCTACAAACCCATACGTACTGAGCACCTGATCGGGTCCGTATTAATGCAGGGAGAGGGTCGTTTCCCAACATGATTCGACCTGATAAGAGGCCCGACCCGACCTATGGAGAGATATGAGCTCGCCATTGAATATCTGCTCGGTCCTGACCTTGAAACTCGGACCGGGTATTCCGATTAGGAGCACTTCCTATTCTAGAGGATAAGCAAGTCAAGGATCACGATCTACGTGTATTAATTTGTAAAGCCACCGATCTTCTCAATGCATGTGGAACACGTGGCGTGCGGCCAGACACCCGGCATGTATCTTCTCCCTCCCCTATAAATACCACATTATAGCATTTTCTCTCTAGAGTCTCTACTTAGTAGCTCGGGACCCTCCGACCCTCAGTCTTAATTATCCGAGCTTCCACACTACTCAGATCCGTATACCTGAAAGTATTTACCACATCAGAAACATTTTCTTGAGAATTTAATTGATAGGAAAGTAGACTAATTAATTTTTAGTTATTTAAGTCTAGGATATAATGATGGCATCAGATGGGCAAATTATATTTTAGACCATGGTCCACATTGCTATATGAGTCAAAAATAAATGTTTATTTTTAATATACTGAAAATTTATTTTTAGGTAATATACATAAAAATGAATATTAAAAATGAACATTTAATACATAAAAATTGGACATTTAATGTATTAAAATGAACCTTATGTGTGTAAACTGTAAAGTGAATCATAATCTATGGTATTATGATTGCATTGGCATCAAAATGGCGTTGGGCTAGTGGGCTTCCAACCTTAATTCTATTTGATAATAAAAAGAAAAATATTATGGGGTTGTTATACTGTGGACCATGGTCTATAGAGTTTTGTGGACTATGGTCTGAAAACGGCGCCGTTTCTTTAAGTAAAGAAACAGTAATTATTACTTTTACTTTATAACAAATTCATATTTTTTGTGTATTCATAACAAAATGAAAGTACAGTATATCTAAAATGAAACTGTCTCGCATATTGTGTTTATATTATCAAATGAAACTGTAATTGAATTGATATGATACTTTAGTTGTGTTGAAATGAAACTGCAGTATGTATAAAATGAAACTGAATAACATGTCTCACATATTGAGTGTATATTGTCAAATAGAAATGTAGTGGAATAGAAAATATACTTTAATTTTGCTAAAATGAAACTACAGTATGTATAAAAAGAAACTGAATAACATGTCTCACATATTGAGTGTATATTGTTAAATGAAACTGTGTTTATATCGAAATGATATTGTAGTTGTGTTGTAATGAAACCACAGTGTATATAAAATGAAACTGAAAACAGTTTCACATATTTGTGTGTATATTGTTCAATGAAACCGTAGTTGAATTAGAATTATAATTTAGTGGTGTTGTAATAAAGACTACAATATGTATAAAATAAAATTAAATAACATGTCTTACATTAATAAGACTATTGTATGTATAATGTCGAATGAAATTGTAGTTGAAACAAAATGAAATTGTAATTGTGCTGAAATGAAATTACAATGTATATAAAATGAAACTGAATATGTTATACAAGCAGAGCTAATTACGCAGAACGGGTGCCGTTTCTTTTCATTAAAAGAAATGACATTGTTTTGGACCATGGTCCACAGTAAAATTTGCCTGGCCTTCGTAAATAACTGTTATCTGATAGCTGTTAGTTAGTTGGGTTAGTGGGTTTGACTAGTTGATAGCATTAGCTGATTGTAGAAAGATGTTTGGTAAATTAGCTGTTAGCTGATAGTTGATTACATGCAAAATAACTTCATCAAAAAGTTGATTTGAGTAGCTTTTTGAATTTTAACATTTTGGAGCAATAAGCTGTTACAAAAAGCTAATTAATCAAATACTCATATTGACTGTTTAACCAAATCAAATACTCCGTAGTTAATAGTGGTCAAATAAACTAAATTGACTAATAATTTAACTATGTTATCAAATAGTAGGGAGCAACTTCTCAAAGTGAGGGGGCTCCTTGTCCGCAGTAAGCAAAGATCTAGCCTCTGCGATTCAGCTGAGTTATCATGATTTATATCATCTTAAATGCTCTGTTAGACCAAAATGTGGAAGACCCTTGGGGTTGAGGATTCTACTTTTAGGAAGAATGTTATCAAACAGTACTTGTATATTTTTCTATGCTACAATTTCTAGATAGTGACTTATATTAAAATATATAAACGTTTTTCACGGCACAGAAAAAACAATAAACATAAACGTTTTTTCAGGGTGTAATTATGTATTCAATGCATTGGCTTTCTAAATTGTTACTGCGAATCTCAAAGCTTACATTTCTTATTCAAATTCGAATCTCTCCCATTCCGATGGTAGCAAATAAATAGGATCTGGCCTAATTATATTTCAAAGATTTTGTTTTTTTTGTTTTTTGTTTTTTTTTTTTTTTGTTGTTTTTTAGTACTACTGACTCTGTAACAATACAGTTCGGTTCATAACTACTTTCTTAATATAATGAAGCAAAAAGAGTCAATTAAAAATAAAGTTTCGTATGGTATCATCAAAATTCATTACTATTATTATTGAAAAAATATATATCCTTAAATAATGCAATTTAAGGCAACACTCAGGGTGTGTTTGGTTCATTCTGATATATTTTTGAATAATGTATGATGCATATATATACATACTTAATAATACAATCCACACGAAAAGTCCTATCTTCATTTGAACCAGTATCATATAATATATGTTTATATATTTATTTATTTTCAATTTAATTATTTAATCTTTTATTTATTTTAATTCCAATTCATATTTACTACCAAATAAAAAAAATCCTTTCTACCAGATTCAAACGCACCCTTATGTAGTTATGTATAAGGTTTCTATGTTGAGCTGTCCTTCTCTTCAAAAAAAAATAAAAATTGTTGAGCTGTCCCAAGAATCTGTCACTGTCGTCGTTTCCAACTTTGCTGCATACAATATTTCTCATGTCTCACTAGTTTGACTTATCTTCGTTATATACATACAAATATAATAAATTAGGTCATGAGTTTGAATCTCAATCTTCTTGATTTGAGCTACTCAATTATATGCAATGAAATAGACAATGAAATGAAGAAGGATAAGACAAAATTAATTTAATGATTTTAGTTAGGGAAGACAATTCCAACTAAATATAAAAATAAGGAAAGATCAGGTTGGATTAATTAATTTAATCATACCGATCATAACTCATAAGGCGAGATAATTGCATATGAACAAAAAATGAAGAGGCACACGTCACAAGGCAGTTAATGAGTTTTTTTAATTATAAAGATAATAAAATCATATACAGTTAACTACCATATAGTGATGACATTTCAATTATGATTTTAAATGAGTAATCATATGTTCCAACAATAGACAACTTGAGTTAAGTATCCAACAAATTGGTCAAAAAATCAACCATAAATCGTTTCTCATAAATGGTTTATATCATTTTTTTTTTAACTAAAATATAATATTTTGATAACCACTCCGTATTACTTTTCAACTGAAAATTAAATGCCTATCAAGAAACAATCCAAAGCTGTTGCTCGGTTTTACATGGTTTTCCACTTTTACCTATATATATATTCATCCAAAAAAGGAGCCAGTTTCAAAGCGGAAAATATATAAATTTCTCCTCCCCATCCTGGAACTCTGGAAGGCTATAGTGAAGTTCTTCATCTCTCAATTTCTCAGACACCTTTTAGCTGGTTTTCAGTTTTCTTGGCCCGAATTAATTCCCAAATCAGGTATGCTCTCTCATTTTCACTCATTTCTCATTTCTAAGTAACTCAGCTAGCTTTTCCATCTTTTCCTTTATGCACAATGGTTAGAACTTAGAATACTTGTAATTGGAAACTAAAAATCGTAACTTTAATTTGGTTTGTAAGAAGAAAAGATGGCGTTGCTTTGGGTAGCAATAATGTTGGCGTTGACAATGGCGGCTCCCACTTCACAGCGTAGTCTAAGAATGGACGTCAAGAATGGGATGAAAGTGGAAACTTTGCTATCTCCTAGGTTTGAGCTGGAACCAGGATCGGTTTGTAATAAATTTTTTTATGGTATCGACTTTCCAAAAGGTCATATTGCTGTGAAAGGGTTTGAAGCAGAAGTAGTTGATGAGGAAGGAAACTCTATCCCACTCCATCAAACTTATCTCCATCATTGGATTGTTGGAAAATACATGATACGCAAAGGTAAGCCCCACCCCAAGAGTTTTGTTAAAATGGTCAAATACGTCATCCAAACTTTAAAAGTTAATTACGCTTTTAAACTTTTTAAAGTTGTAATTAGACACATTCACATTTTATTTTGGTGCAATATAATGAAACCCAAAAAACGGTTAGTGACCTGTGATAGCAGGTCGGTCACTAGGATTCCGACAACCCTGCGAGACCATTTCCGACCACAAATCGACTGGCGAGAGTGGTCGCCTTCTCCAGCAGAAGGTAAACGCTAGTGGCCTCTCCGTAGAAGGCGACTAGTGTTCTGGTTTCCTCTCCGGACCTGGTCACTTCTTCGGAAAATCTGGTCGACCACACCGATTGATTTTTATTTTTTTTTACGATGGTAAAATCTAGTTAATCGGTGGTAACAAATTTTTTATGGTCAATGGCAACTAGATGATCAATAGTTTAAATTTACTAGTAACTTGTTGGTTATCGATAAATTGGACCTATTTGATTGATTTTAATGAGTTTGAAGATTTAGTTGAAACTTTACAAAATTTAAAAGCCTAATTGACTTTTCAGGTAAAGTTTGAGAACCTATACTCTTTTTCTTGAACTAATATAAAATTGGAAATTTTTATATCATTAGTCTTATCAATAAAGTACAATGAAAAATCCTGTATTTATAGGAAATAACAAGTAAATATAAGAATATAGTAAGTAAATTTGATCTCATGATGAAAATCTCTAACAGTAATTTCTAACATAACAGATGAGGTAGTAGAAGCAGCAGATAAAATGTTTCTAGTAGGGAACTCAGGGGTTTGTGCTGAACTTCCACAATATTTTGGGCTGGGATCAGAGACGAGGAAAACAAACTCAAGTGTTCCTGATCCTTATGGAATCGAAGTTGGGAATCCGCCCCCGGGGTTAGAGGAAGCATGGATGCTTAATGTACATGCCATTGATACACGAGGCACCGCAGAGAATAAGCGGGGTTGCACTGAGTGTAGGTGTGATTTGTATAATGTGACAAAAGACGAGGACGGGAGACCTCTAGGTGACTATCCCGGAGGCCTTAGATGCTGCTATGATGGGGCGAAATGCAGGGTGAAACAAGGATTTCGGGGCGAAAAGAGAGGGCTCTACCTTAAGTACACTGTCACTTATGTTGATTGGAACCCCTCCATTGTGCCTGTCAAGGTTTATATATTTGATGTCACTGATACTTTGAAATCGTCCGATTCTGTCCCGGGAAGACACGCTTGCCAGGTTCACCCGCCTTCTTTTTATGTTTGTTATTATGCATATATGTTTCAGCAGTGTTCACTTTAATTTGCCCTCTCTGATCTTTTTTATTCAGATTGAATACCAAGTTGAGGCATGTTCTGCTGCTACGCCTACTCATGAATGTGTTCATTCCAAGAGCTTAACCGTTAGTTTGCCAAACGGAGGAGATCTCATCTATGCTGTTACTCACCAACACATTGGAGGGATTGGCTCTACTCTTTTTGGAGAGGTATTCTTTTCTGTCAACCAGCCAGTAACATTGGCTGGGGTCTGAACTTGTGACCTAAGCTCTGATATCACTTTGTAGGATCAAACAGTTACTACAGCTAATAGCAAAGGCCCAACTTTATTTCCTTATAAAGGCAGGGTGCTGGACTTAGCCCTTCACTGACCTACTGGCCTACGCCTAACTATCCCCTAGTCACCAACTGCACACTTGTAATGTTTTGAGAATGTGTGCAATACTCTTGTTGAACAATTTGCTAGGTGAAATTAACGATTTATTATCTACTGCAATGCTATATAGGATGGACGGGTTCTGTGCAATTCACTTCCAATATATGGAAACGGAACAGAACCAGGAAATGAAGATGGTTACCTCGTTGGAATGTCGACATGTTACCCTCAACCTGGCTCGGTCAAGATTGCTCCAAATGAGAAGCTAACTATTATATCGAATTATAGCAATGTCCAGATGCATACAGGGGTCATGGGCTACTATTACATTTTAGTTGCTGAGCCATTGCCAGAATCAAATCCCATCTTTCATTCCCTCGACGTGGTAAGATCTTCCGGCCTCTTTCAACAAGTTCGATCTCTTTCGGTTTGTCCTGAATTCGAATGGTTGGTTTTGCAGGCAGATCTGATGTAGCTAGCTAGGTTTTCAAGCTTGGAAGCCATGATGATCTGATCTGATGTGTTCCTCAGCTTCTGGTAGATTCAATGCCTCTCAAGAATAAGAGATCATGTGCTGTAATTTTTCTTGCATTGTATTATATATGTGTGGGGATGTAAACCCATTTGGTAAAACCTTAGAATATATGCATTGCAATGCCTATGTCACATGTACCAGTAAAACTTCTTCTTTTTTAGTTCTCCATGTTACAATTTCTATTGCTTTTTTGTCTTTTTGACCTAACTTTCAATGAATGGTAACTACAAAGCTTGTAGCTACATCTCTGTGGACTGTGGCTACAGGTTAACATTGACTTTTTGTGTTTCAATATGTTGAAAATATGTATGGATATATACTACATTGTAATAGAGTCAGTAGTAGTAAAAAAAAATGTCACCCCATGTTTTTTTTGTTTTGTTTTTTATTTTATTTTTTATAAAATTTATTATTAAAAATTATTTAAAAATGTCAACTCACCATCCACGTAAGCAGGTAACCTGATGAAATGAATGATAACATGCTATCAGGATGTTATCAGGTGAAATTGCATACATTAATGGTGTTCAATGGCCTAATTGTGCTTTTTTCCGTAGCCTAATTACACTTTCACGTTACGTTCAATGGCCAATATGAACCTTATTAAAAAAAAAAAAAAAAAAACATTTTTACAATCGCAAAATCGTCCAACGATATCACTATAGCTTCTTATACCTCGGACTTTTAAAATTTCTATAGTGAATCTGCTATTGCTATAGCTATTAATCCGATTTTTCATTAAGGTACCAAACACATTGAGATCTCTAAGTAGACATGAAACATATGACAATAATAAATGAGCTAATAATATTGAGTCACATCTTAATTGAGTTGACCGAGTTTACACATCAATTAATTGAATTATTTTAGCAGATCTCATTTGTTTAATTAATTTAATTATTTAATAAAGATTTACTGGGGTTACTCAATTACGACTTTTGTAATAAACTTTTATTGACTTTCATATAATTTTCTAAACTTTGTGAAAGTGTATACTCCGTATAAAAAAATTTATATACTATTATTAACTTTTATATATATATATATATATATATATATATATATATATACTTTATTTTTTGTGGTTACAACTGTCATTTTATTTTGGAATGTGTTTAGAAAATTGACAATGACTATGGCCGTGTTTGGTAAATGGTTGTTAGCTTATAGTTGTTTTTTATTTTTTATTTTTTGTTTATCTTTTGTTTTTTTTTTTTTTTGAAAGGAGCTGATAGCTGTTAAGTGTTAGCTAATTGAGTTAATTTGAGGGTATAACTAGTTGATAACATTAGCTGATTGTAGAAAAATATTTGGTAAATTAGCTGTTAGCTGATGGTTGTTTGGTATAATTTCTTTTCTCAAAAAGTTAATTGATAAAGTTGCATTGAGCAGCTTTTTGAATTTTAGCATTTTGGAGTTACAAAAAGCTAATTAACTAAACACTTATATTGATATTTTAACCAAGTCAAACAAGTAACAATGGTCAAACAAGCCAAAATTGACATATAAACTAACTATTTTACCAGCAGGGCCAATTACAGTGACTCGGTGAGGTCGTTAAAATTAACAAAATGATTAATTTGTTTCTTATTAAATAAAATAAAATTAAAGAAGAAAGCTTCTGTTTCTTATTAAGGGAAATGAAATTAAAGAAGAAGGTTTAAAATGCAATGATTAATTTGTTTCATATTAAATAAAATAAAATTAAGGAAGAAAGCATCTGTTTCTTATTAAGACGGTAATGAAATGAAAGAAGAAAGGTTTAAAAACTCTACGAAATCAAGCGTGGACGGCAGGATTCGAACCTGCGCGGGCAAAGCCCACATGATTTCTAGTCATGCCCGATAACCACTCCGGCACGTCCACTTATGTGTTGAAAACTTTATTATATATTATTTCTAATTTACATTCAAAAGGGCAGACAGAGTACGGGTTAAAGCAAATGGGCTTACATGACCACTATTTTGCCAAATCACTATTACAGAATGGACCAAAAAATATAACAATAGGCAGTTTGCCTATAGTAAAAAAAAATGGCGACATTTTTATAAATAAACAACTTTAGACGTTTTTACTATTTTTTAATTTCAAGTCTTAAAGAAGCGTATTGTGTATATATTTTAAAAAATTTCTTATTAAAAACAAAAAAGCATGTAATATACGTATAAATAGCTTTATTCTTGTATCTTAAAAAAACGTTTTCCTCTATTCTCAAGAATGTGAAAAAAAAATTTCCATTCCTCGCTTAGTATTTTATTTTCCATGAAAAATTAGTAGGACAATTATACCCTCTATAACTTTCTTATTAATAATCCTTATTATTATTGTATAGGGGTATATTAATCTTTATACTAATTATATTCATTAGGCTATCTGTACAACGATGTACTCGCATTCATATGTGTAACCTTTATTTTTTTAATAAACAAAGTCACGTTGTTGTTGTTGTTGTTATTGTTGTTGTTGTTATTATTATTATTATTATTATTATTATTATCATCATCATCATCGCAATTCTGACCTTGGCAATTGTGGACTATGTTTAGTTCATTTGTGCGCCGGCAGCTTGTTGGCAACGGCACAACAGCTCTTGGCGACGACAGTTCTGGAAGAGGGATGTGACGACAGCAGCTTGTTGTGAAATTAGAACAATGTCGAAGTAGCTCCCAGGAAGAACAAAATTGGAACTAGAAAATCTGTGTCGTGTTAAAGAAACATTGCCCTTAAAAGCAATTTTTCGATGACGATGTAATCAAAAGTTTCTAGTATGCCTCTGACAGATTACACAGACTAACTACGTTTAGCTTACACAAGTTGTAATGCATGCAAACTTGGCTTTGCTCATACAGAAAGGTGAACGAAAAAAGAGAAAGGAAGAGAAAAAATTGCCACACCACACATGCAAATTGAGCCAAATTAATGACCAAGCTTTTGTGGTGCAATGGATTTCCCTTAAAGCTGTGGGAATTTCTACCACCGGTGGTCAAAAAATTAGGCACATCAACTTCTCAACCTACAACAAATTGTTCGACCATTTTATTAAAGTGGACGTTATTTTCGATCACTTTATGTGGTGGTTGAAAATATCGGTGAAGGTTTTTGCAGATCTCCAAAACAATTCGAGCAAGAGTTTTTAACTAGATTTTGACAATTTCTGATCACTTTTAAGTTTCATTGACTATAAATACCAACAAATTATGTTTAGTCTCTTATGCTTTAATTTTTTTAGAATAGCTTTAATTTCTTTGTATTAGCATAATAACTAATGACTTTAGAGTATGACATGTGAAAGGTTTGTGTTTTTTTTTTTTTTTGCTTAATCACAAGACTAATTAATTATAAAGCACTTTTGGGTTGAGATTTTCTTTCCCTCATCCTCCACATTCTCTCTGGAAGGGTTTTCCTTCATCCTTCATTGATCAGCCGCCGCCTCCGCTTGTTTTATGGAGGCGGCGCCGACCTCCTCTCGTTTCTTCCCTTACTCCGACCGTCTCTCAATTGGCTGTCCTTCGGCCTCTCCTCCGCTGTCGGCACCTCTTCCCGCTCTCTTCCACTGCCACCATCTCCTCCGACTCCTCATCGACGTTTCTTCCTCCTTCACCACCGTCCCTCGCCATCTCTAACTCCATATCCAAGCTTCTTTACCTTTTTTCAGCGGTTCAATAAATTTTATATTATATATATATATATATATATATATATATATATATATATATATATTAGTTAGGGTTTGGTGTTTGATATGAAACTAATCCAAGATTCAAATAAGATGGTGTATTGTCCCAAGAGTGCTCTCAAAATAAAGATAGAGATGGATCAAAATACCTTAAACCTCACGAGAAACCCTTTGTCTCGAATCCTCAAAGACTTGGAAGAATCCCATGTAGCTTCAAGTACCTTGATGTTGCAATCTTCAATCAACTAGAGTCGGATCTAGTTTCCTTCGATTCAAGAACGAGTCCACGAACCTAAATCTAAGGTTGAAGAAAGTAAGATTGATTCGAGTCCATGAATCAATTTGCTAGTCGAGTCCACGACTAGCCACTAATTGAGTCCACAATTAGCCATAAGGTTTCTTACACAAGTGTAAAGAAAAAATTTAAGAATTTTATTGAATTCAAGCCTCCTTGAAACTGATATGGATGTGCCCTATTTATAGGTATAGGGGTAGCATTATAATTATAAATACAATGGAAAAAAGAGTCCTAAACCTAATATAGAAAACAAGTAAATAGAGTTTTATTTAGAAAAGGATTTAAGGAATCCTTTCTAAATACAACTAGTGTTTTCTCTTTAATTCCAAACAATTTAAATTAATGATGACCAAAAATAATAGGGCTGATTTGGGCCTAATTTAATCACCAAAATGAGCACTTAAACAATTATAAAAAAGCCTTGAGTTCTTCTTCATATTTTGCAAATGGGCTTGACTTGGATTTCCACCATCTTTGAACATCACCAATGAAGAGTTGTCTTAATTGTTTGGACTTGGGCCTTGTGATTGGCCCAATTAGTACTCTTAATGGATCTTCATATGTTGAGCCGCATCATCCTCCCCTTCTTGAAAATGATTCGACCTCGAATCTTGTAAGCATTGTCTTCGATCCATGATATCACTTGAAATTGGCCACTATAATATTTTCCTCTATCGAATGGACTTATTATTGGTCTTTGTTGTTTCTTCCACCAATGATGTTTTAAGGTCGTAGTTATGGGCCTTGTGATGAGCCCACTATTTACCCTTACTGGATTCCATGTGTACTGGTTCCTATTATTCTCCCATTCTTGAAAAGGATTCGTCCTCGAATCCAAATCTTCAGTGAAAGACAAAGTAGCAAGCTCACTTTCTGTTTTATCACGGTCATGAAACTTTTTCTTGGGATGCTTGACACGAGTCGCTCCAATCATCATCCCACAATCAACAAGTAAGGCAATTAAGTGTAATGACACATCAGGGAATTTAAACATTCTGGATGGTAATAATTCAACAAAATGAGACTTATTAAATTTATGCATCTTGTTTGAATTGTCAACAAGCATAAAATCTTTCCTCCTAGAGCTTAAGGTAAAATCAAACAGAAAATTCATGGAAATATCAATTAATGATTTAGATGTATTATGGTGGTAAGTAGCACAATTCTGAACATAAGATTCTACATCTTTTTTCTTCTTTGGCCAATGAAAATATCCATGCAAAACATCATCAGTCTTTGGAAAATCAAAATGTCCCTTATGTAAATCAACAATTAAATCATTGTCCAAAACAAAGCAAAAAGTGCCAATCCCATTGATTTTGAACCAAAACCCCTTGTGCAAGTAGTATTTGCCATAAGAAGTTTTCAAAAGTGCCTTATAACTTCCAAGTGATTCCTTATCTCTATCAAATAAAGTTTTAGTAAAATCAAAATTAAGGAATCTTGGATGTATGGAGGCAAACAAATTTCTAACACATCTAGCAAGTAAGGCATTAATAGAAATATGGCAAAGAAATCTAGAGAATTTTAATGCATCCTTTGAAATAAAAGTGAGTAGAAAGTGACTCCCCTTCTTTTCTCTTGCTTACTATCCTTTTTAGTTACCAAGAGAGGTTGCACTTTGACACCATGGGCTGGTCCTTTCCACTGTATCACTGACTGTGGTCCTTTTGTTTGGCTACAAACTGAGTTAGAGGATTGGAGTGGTGATTTCAATTCCAAACATGGAAGTTCCACTTTTCTCTCTTTGATTTCTTCTTTCTTCGAGGCTGGTTTGAGAGCTTGCGTCAACCTCAATTGAATTTCTTCTACTTGTTTAGGAGACAAAGAAGACAAGACATATCTAACTCCGTTCATGTGAAACACATATGTGTTCCTCATTCCATTAGAACTTATTTTTCTATCAAATTGACATGGTCTACCTAACAAGATATGAGCAGCCTGCATTGGGATATTATCACACAAGATTTCATCAGAGTAACTATTAATAGATAAAGGAATAAGAACCTGTTTGATTACTCTAACTTCTCCTGCATCAGTTAACCATTGAAAATGATAAGGAATCAAGTGATCGAACAAAGGTGCCTGAAGAAATTTAACCATAGCTGCACTAGCCACATTGCAACTTCCAGAATCTATTACCACAGTACAAGCATTCCCTCTAATTGACTCTTTAGCACAAATTATATTTTCAGTTTGAGACTCATCTTCTTTTATAGGGTGAACATTCAAAACCTCCTTAACAACAAGAGTTTGACTAGACTCATTATCAGCATATTCATAATCAAAATCTAAAGGTATGCATGGTTCTCCCTCAACATGTTCACTGGGGGTTTCAAAATGGTCACATACCTTATCCTCAGATTTATATTCAAGACAAGAAGTAAAATTTTCAGATTGTGTTGTTATCTTAATTACCCTCTTGTTAGGGCAATCACAAGCTATGTGGCCTCTCCCATTACATCTATAACAAATCAATTCTCTATCATGTTGAGGCCTCATTGCCTCACTTACCTTTTCCTTACCTTTGTCTCATGAATCATCTTTTGGAGGAGGATGTTCATCACGCCTTTGAGGGGTGGAACAAGTGTTGTTCCATCTTGATGCACCATTGTTGGACTTGTACATTTTCATCTCTTTGATTTTTGCCTCAGATTCACGTGCAGCATACAGGGCTTCATAAAGGGTGTCATATCTCTGAAAACTCATTCCACATCGAATTTCTAAGTTCAATCCCTGTACGAAACGAGCAACAGTTTTTGTCTCTTCTTCAAGTATGTCTCCCTGTTTAAGCAAAATACTTATAGTTTGGTAGTACTCATCAACTGACTTTTTTCCTTGCACCGTTTCCTGCAATTTTCTTTCAAAATCATAGAAAAAAGATTTAGGACAAAAGGTTAGGCGCATATCTTCCCTCACTTGAACCCAAGATTCATAGGGAATAAAATTAGCAACTCTCTCTCTATTTCTTTTTCGCCACCAAGATAATGCATATCCCGTAAAAGATGTAGCAACTATCCTAATTTTTGTAAGATCAGAATAGTGCTTTAAATAAAAAAGAGTTTCAATAGCATTCTCCCATTCTATGTATTCGGTAGGTCCTTTCTCACCGGTGAAGTTAGGAATTTCAAGTTTAATGTTTCCTAACTCCGCATTACGCGGTTGGATCCTTTGACATCTAGGATCCACTCTTCCTGCCGGTGGCAAATATTGCTGATCATTGTGTATCGATTGCACTTGCTGAGGGTGTTGCTCCAGATTATTTATTCGTTTGAGTAACCTGTCTATCTTTTGTTCTAATGTCTGGGGCAGGTTTGGAACTTGTTCAGCCATCTGTATAGGAAAAAAAAAATCTAAAAACAAGAAGATATGTGAGTATTTATGTTAGTGAAACCAAAAAGTTGGCTCGCTCCCTCGCTATTCTCAGCTTGCAGGTAAGAGGTGGATTATATGGCTCTAGGGGTGCACTACACACTCTTACAAACACACACTCCACTCGTGTATCGCTCAAGGTGGCAGATACTCTCACAAGCCTTTTTCCAAAAAGGAAAATTCTAGTCCGGAACTCAAGTTGATATGGATTCAACCTCAAAGTTCATGAAAACGTACCTTGGAAAACTTCACAAGCCTTTGAGAGTAAGGTGTATCGCGAGGTAGGTAATAAAATTGAGAGCAAGAAGCAAAGAAAAAGGACAATACAAGCAATGAAACTAAACAAGATTTGAAAGAAAAAGGAAACCAAAGAAGGAAGTATGGCAGAAAGATATGCAAGACCAATATCAAAAGATAGAGACAAATAGCATATAAAAGGGGTTCACGTGTACCACAACCAATTAGGAATCGATCAAGAACTCCTTCCAACCTTATACTTTTCCCCCTTCCTTGTCCCTCCAAAATTCTCCTACCAGCCAAATTCTTTCCCCAACCTTATTCTTCTTCTTTATTGCTTTCTCTTTTTTTTTTTTTTCAAGTTTCTTGATTTTTTAAAACTTTTTTTGATAGGTAACCTCCAAATAACTACTGTAAATAACAACAAAAATTTTGGACCAAGAGGAACCACACAACCCCTTCAAAAGAGAATCAAGAATTTCAAGAATCGCCCAGAAAAACAGAAACAATGCTCTGACTTTGAAGATCAATAACTCACTAACCAGAAGGAATTAGACAGTGTATAATATATCAAAAGAACGCCCCAGAAGAGATCTAAAACATATCAAAATTTCAGATAAAACTAACCGGTGGATCTCAAGATATAGGTAATTCTTTGAAACTGGTCACAGCTCGCGGAAATCTGGACAGGGTGTGATTGCGCGTAAATGCGCTTTGGATATAGGTAAGAGTGAGATGGGGTTGTTTTCTTGTCAGAATATGTGGTAATATGGTGCTTGGGAGGTGTGAGGTCTCGTTGATATTGGACAGGAAAAAGGGAAAACACTTTCGGGATTGTTTTTCAAGAAACTGGAGAACATGTATCAAGATTCAAGAACACAATCAAGAATGCAAAAGAAAATTTTTGGGGGTTTTTTTTAATGAATAAGACACGAAAAAAGTAGTATGTAAGATAAGAACGATAAACCTAGGGAACCAAAGAAACCAAATTTCAAATGATAATGAGACAAACCTAGGCTCTGAATACCAAATTGATATGAACCTAATCCAAGATTCAAATAAGATGGTGTATTGTCCCAAGAGTGCTCTCAAAATAAAGATAGAGATGGATCAAAATACCTTAAACCTCACGAGAAACCCTTTGTCTCGAATCCTCAAAGACTTGGAAGAATCCCATGTAGCTTCAAGTACCTTGATGTTGCAATCTTCAATCAACTAGAGTCGGATCTAGTTTCCTTCGATTCAAGAACGAGTCCACGAACCTAAATCTAAGGTTGAAGAAAGTAAGATTGATTCGAGTCCACGAATCAATTTGCTAGTCGAGTCCACGACTAGCCACTAATTGAGTCCACAATTAGCCATAAGGTTTCTTACACAAGTGTAAAGAAAAAACTTAAGAATTTTATTGAATTCAAGCCTCCTTGAAACTGATATGGATGTGCCCTATTTATAGGTATAGGGGTAGCATTATAATTCTAAATACAATGGAAAAAAGAGTCCTAAACCTAATCTAGAAAACAAGTAAATAGAGTTTTATTTAGAAAAGGATTTAAGGAATCCTTTCTAAATACAACTAGTGTTTTCTCTTTAATTCCAAACAATTTAAATTAATGATGACCAAAAATAATAGGGCTGATTTGGGTCTAATTTAATCACCAAAATGAGCACTTAAACAATTATAAAAAAGCCTTGAGTTCTTCTTCATATTTTGCAAATGGGCTTGACTTGGATTTCCACCATCTTTGAACATCACCAATGAAGAGTTGCCTTAATTGTTTGGACTTGGGCCTTGTGATTGGCCCAATTAGTACTCTTAATGGATCTTCATATGTTGGGTCGCATCATCCTCCCCTTCTTGAAAATGATTCGACCTCGAATCTTGTAAGCATTGTCTTCGATCCATGATATCACTTGAAATTGGCCACTATAATATTTTCCTCTATCGAATGGACTTATTATTGGTCTTTGTTGTTTCTTCCACCAATGATGTTTTAAGGTCGTAGTTATGGGCCTTGTGATGAGCCCACTATTTACCCTTACTGGATTCCATGTGTACTGGTTCCTATTAGTGTTTAGGATTTGTTTTGCCTGTTTTAGATTTGATTTTCATATGTTGTTTTGTTAAAGTTATTCCCTCTCATTTCGTTTGCGAGTTATTTCCTATCGTGTCTTTAGCGAGTTTTCATCTTTGGCGAGTTCTTTTTTCATAAGGTGAAATAATTTATCTGATAATGGAGTATGTTTGCTTCATCCCGAGTACCGAAGAAGATCTGAACCTTGATATGCAGTTCAGAATAATATAGATATTAAGAGCCGCAACAGAGTCAGACTTGGGTAACAAGATCATTAACAATATCAAAGAAGCTTCAGGTTTTCCAAACGAATTCAGCTTCAATCTTGAAAAACAGTCATAGATTCAAGTTTCGTGTAACATTGGAAATTTGTTTCAATGTCTGATTATATTGTAAGAATGTTTTATAATTCCATCAATCTTATTATAAACTTTTCATCGTATGATTAATGAATTAGCTCTTTTATTTAAAAAAAAATTAATTATAAAGCAAAAGTTGACATAAAGTACCATATCCACTTTATTATTATTATTATAATAACTACCATACATACTTTATTAAAGAAGTATGGAGTCCACAAGACACAACAGCAGCATCATATATATATATTATATATATATATATGGATCTTCTCAATTCAAATCGCATGGATACCAGATCAAAGTTGAGGAACACATAAGATCAGATCATGTCTTCATTCCGAGCTTGAAAGCCGGCCTACACCAGATCTCCCTGCAAAAACCAACCATTCCAATTCAAATCAAAAGAGAACTAAATATGCCTAAATAAAATGGCTCATCAGCAACTAAACTGGAAGAGGAAGCTAGATCTTACCAGGGAGGTGGTGGGAATGAAAAATGGGGTTTGATTCTGGCAATGGATCAGCAACTAAAATGTAAAAGTAGCCCATGACCCCTGAATGCATGTGGAAATTGCTATAGTTTGATATAATAGTTAACTTCTCGTTTGGAGCAATCTTGACTGAGCCAGGTCGAGGATAACAGGTCGTCATTCCAACAAGGTAACCATCTTCATTTCCGGGTTCCGTTCCGTTTCCATATATTGGAAATGAGTTGCATAGAACCCGTCCATCCTAAAGCATTCATTGTATGTATACACAATTAATTAAGTAGCTAGCTAGCTAGCAAACATTCAATTCTAGCTAAAAACATAATAAGTAGTGGAAGATGGAAACAATCTAGATATGATGAAGTTTAGCACCCTGTGGCTGGAGAATTGTTGGGCAGAGGCCAATAAAATACTTAAAAGGGCCAAATAGTTCAGCACCCAGCATTTCAAAAATGTGTGACAGTATAAGAAAATATAAAGTTGCGCCTTTTCTACAAGTTATAGCTTTTGACGTAGTGATAAACACTTGATCTTAACAGAGTACATACATACTATACGTACCTCTCCAAAAAGGGTAGAGCCAAGAGCTGAAGAGTGTTGGTGAGCAACACCATAGATGAGATCCCCACCCTTTGGCAAACTTACGGTTAAGCTTTTGGAATGAACACATTCATTAGCAGGCGTAGCAGCAGAACATGCATTATCAACTTGGTACTCCAGCTGAATCACAATAAATTAATTAAAGATACTTCAACCTACAACTACTATATATATAAATAATAAGTCTTCTTCTAAACCCTAGTATATAAATATAAATATAAATATAAATTTCTAATCAGGCGAGAACCAACTTTAACTTGCTAACTGCGAACTTGTGAATGATTGCACCCTTACTACTACATGCACTGCTGGAAATTATGGAATTTCCGACCACCTGAAAGTGATCTTAAATCAAGTCGAAAGCAAAAAGTGGTCAGAAATAGCAACAAAGGTTTTCCCGGATACCAAGAGTGCTCGAAAGGCTTTCGACTTGATTTAATATCACTTTCAAGTGGCACTACTAGAAATTAAGGAATTTCCGACCACCTGAAAGTGATATTCAATCAAGTTGAAAGCAAAAAGTGGTCGGAAATAGCAGCAAAGGTTTTTCCGATACCAAAAGTGGTCAGGCTTTCGACTTGATTTAAGATAACTTTCAGGTGGTCGAAAATTCCATAATTTCCAATAATGTGGTCGAAAATTCCACAATTTCCAGCAGTGATGATTGCAATCCTTCACAACTTCGCATTTCGCAGGTTAAGATTGGTTCTTACCTGGTTATGGACTTACTTGGCAAGCGTGTCTGGTCCGGGCTTTATCAAACCATTTCAAAGTATCAGTGACATCAAATATATAAATGTTGACAGGCACAATGGAGGGGTTCCAATCAACATAAGTGACAGTATATTGTAAGTGAAGCCCTCTCTTTCCACCATGAAACCCTTGTCTCAGTCTGCATCTCATCCCATCAAAGCAACACATAATGCCTCCAAGATAATTCTTCCCTTCAACTTCTACAGTTCTATTATAGAGATCACACCTGCACTCCGCGCACCCCATCTTATCCTCTCCACCGCGGGTATCAATCGCGTGTACATTAAGCAGCCACCCTTCATCGAACCCGGCAGGCGCAGGGCGACCTACTTCGATCCCGTAAGGATCTGGAACATCTGTGTTGGTTTTTCTCGTCTCGGATCCCAGCCCGAAATGTTGGGGGAGTTGAGCACAAACGCCTGAGTTTCCCACAATGGCTACTGTCTCCCTTGAAGGCTTGACGCCTTTGGGGATCAATATTCTGGCGAAAATCCAATGGTGCATATAAGTTTCATGAAGTGGGATGGAGTTCCCTTCATCATCGACTATTTCTGCAAAAAACTTTTTCACTGCGATGTGGCCTTTGGGGAAGTCTACACGGTAAAAGAATTTGTCGCAAACCTCTCCTGGCTCCAGCTCAAACCTAGGAGACCGCAATGTCTCCACTTTCATCCCGTTCTCGTCGATTCTTATGCTACGTTGTGAAGTAGAGACAGCCATTGTCAACACCATGATTATTGCTAGCTGCCACATCCTTATTTGATTTTTACTGGACCTGACAAATTAAAGCAAGGATCAAGCTCGTAGCGTAGGCGCAACTTTATAGACCGGCGATAACATTTTTGAGACATTAGGTGCTGAACTTGGCCTTTCTCAGCCTCCGCCCAGGGTGCTGGACAGGGCTTCGTACGGTAGGTGCGAATTGAACCATTGGGTATGTATAAATGCACCACACAATGTTCGGAGATTTACCCGAATGAAATGCACAAATGCACTACACATCAAAATATCATTACACCTAATAGTGCATTGTTGAACACTTTGTGGTGCATTTATGCGAATCTAAGATGAGTGACAGCACGACCGCACAGGAAGCCCCATCTACACGGGAACCTAACTAACTAACTAACTATATATATATATAATATATATGTGTGTGTGTGTGTGTGTGTCCATAATCAAGTACAAACGGGCCTTTAATGTGTTGAACTTGCGAACTTCTGAAGGATTGCACTGCATTTACTATATGATTGCACCGCACTCGAATACAATTGCACCACAGAGTCTTTCAAACATGTATGGGAGCCGTATCATGCAATCATGTAGTAGTTGGGGTGTAATCCTTCAGAAGTTTACAGTTTGCACGTTATGGTTGGTTATCACCTTATTATTATTTTCTATATATAAAAGCTAATTAAGGAAAAGGAAAAATAAAAATAAAAAATCAATGAATTGAAGATAGATGAGAGAGCTAGCATACATACCCGGCTTGAAAATTAAATGTTGAAGAGAGGGATGAAGAAGCAAGAACTTGAGTAGAGCAGTATTTAAGTGAGTTTCTGGGCGGAACTACCACTGTGGGCCTGTAGCATGCAATGCATCTGCCTCAGTACGACAATTTTTTTTGTTTATTTATTTAACTATTTAATTTTCCATATTGCAATTTAGCTCTTAAATTACACAACTTTCAATCACACACTCAACTTTAAAAAAAAAATAAAAAATTCCGTACTATAATTATCTATTTTATTGAGAGATTTCAATTCATTCATCTCTTAAATTATAAGAATTTTAATTACACACTCAATTTTAAAAAAATATGTATAATCTATTTTATTGCAAGATTGCAATTCATTTCTTAAATTATAAAAATTTTAACCCGGCACTCAACTTAATTAAAAAATAAGTATAGTTAACCTATTTTACATGCATGTAACACGCTTTTTAAAATTAAATAATAATATATTTTAAATTTATATAATAATAATAATAATAATAATAATAATTAATAACCAATAAAATTCTTAAAAATAAATTTTTGTTAAAAAAAAAATGCAACTGCAGCGTATTATTGCCATTCATTACACTTGTGCTTATTTGTTTGTTATTAGCATCAATCATCTTTTATTGAGGGCTAGATTTCCGGCCACAAGAAGATTATATTGTGTATCTTGTGGTTAAGATACATAAGCTCTACATCTATCATCAATTCTTAAGAGAACCTGTAAAAATACTTTTCATTAAATTGAGTCGTTGTCGAGGGGGATTGGTAGCAGTGTTTGAACTTTTGCTGTTATTTTCTCAACATAAGGGATATGGTTTGATTGTGGGAACCAACCTCCATCCATCAAACTCATTTGAGGGAATCCCTTACCTTATAATCCTTATTCCTTAATTTCGTGATTGTTTGTTACCATTTATTGTGCACCTTTCAGCACACACTTCTAATGTGTTGAAAGGGAAAATCTTGTTGCACTTCCCCACACACACGTACTTCTAAAGTATGAAAAGGGAATTTTTTGTTTTGCCCTTCCCTCTTGTGTTACCCCTTTATTTTCCGTTGTTTATCTTTCTTTTGAACATCAGAACCATGTTCTTTCTAAAGTGTGGAAAGTGGTACACTTGTGTGTGAGCTAGTCATTTGTTACCATAATTCTCAAATCTCAATGTTTGGATAAATATATACATTGTGCATGCATTTAGATGATTCAATCATTTCTTGTTTGTGTCTTTGATTGTCTATGTCTTTGGAGTGGCTTATTGACAAGTTTATTGTACAAAAAAAAAAAAAAAAAAAAAAAAAAAGAGAATAAATTTCTTTAACCATTTGTGAGGTTGTTTTAGAGCCACAATTGCACACAATTCACATTAAGCTCCATTCCTTTTTCATTCAATTCAAGTGATTGATCTTTGGACCTTAGCTTGCATCTCAAATGGGAATTTTGGCACAAGATTGGTATGCAGCTTGTAAGATGGTATGACATGGGAAAATACTTTCTCGATATGAAACAAGTCAAGATGCAGAGAGTCTTTCTTTCTATGTGGGCCTGTGTGAACACCTTCTCCAAAAAATAAAAGAGACAAGAGAATTGTTAGGATATGGGGGAGACAATTTTAAACAACTAAAAGAGTCTAAACTATCATATTTGAGAGGGAAATTAAAAAGAAAAGGGTAAGTTTGCCTCGTATCCTAAACAAATAAATGCACCAAAGTGCATAAGTGTACAAAATTTTGTGTTTTGGTAGTATTGTTTGAATTGAGGAAGTTCTAGAAATGCAAGGAGAGACTTGTATATCATACCATTACATTGCTTAATTGGGTCGTCTTTGGAGCCGATTGTGAAAGTTTGGAATGACTTTTGCTCAATTTGCTCATATTTGGTTCTAACTTTGAAAGGTCATTTGATTGATCGATTATTTGATTGACTTGGGGCGCTTGAATGTTGTGTTGAGAGATGAACCCTTAGGGATGATTAATTGGTGTATACCAAAGTAGATGGATCTTCATTCTAGAATATTAACTAATTAAGTAGAAGTTATGAACTAATCTTCTATCCAAGTCACAAAAAAACATTGAATTGGGCTTGAACATTCTCAAGCCACAAAAGTGCATCACGACCTCTAATATATAGCTATACACTAGTACAAATAAAAATGACCAAATAATAGAAGATAATTCACGCATGTACTACCACAGTCCACAGACACATACGTATGACATAAATGTGAAAACTGTCGAAAAGTACTAACTTTAAGAAGCTGAACTACGTACCTTACATGCATAATTTAAAAAAAAATTAAAATACTTTATGCGTTTGTTCTTAACCAAGAATAGACACCTAAAGTATTTGTTTATTTTATTTTTTAGAAAATGTTATGCGTCTGTACTTGTCAAATACGAACGCCTAAAGTGCTTGGCGCTAATATTTGTTTTTAAATATTAGCATTTTAAGCAAATGAAAAATCTAAAACTATTTTCAAATATCATTATCATTATATAGTAATAGCTATTATATACAATATGTCAAACTAATGTTAATATGATTTAACATATTAGAGATATTCGACGCCTAGTGGCACATAAAGGTTCTTATGCGACAATAAACTTTTAATTTCCAAATATACTTTAAATTTATATAAAATCATTGAATTATGAAGTCCTAACTAAAAATGTAAAATTTATTTGACTCTACTACATTTTTATAGAATTATAAATACCAAAGTCCTTAAGCATGTCATATTATTTGACTCTAATATAAAAGTTAGTATACAATTAAAATACAAATATCTTAAGCATTTAATTACTTGTTGATAACTTTAATACTTGTTTTATTCCTCGTATATATGATATAATGAAGCACATAAAATGGTGAATTTATGCCAAAACTAATAACTAACAACTACGACTATCAATCAATAATTATTTGTCATGTAAAAAGTGGAGGGGGGCAAATAGTACTATTCCACATTTATTATATTATACATCAATCATTTCTTAATTTTTTTTCTCATTTAACTGGTTATTTGGTTGGAAGGAATTGAAAGTCCTTTCCTACTTAATTCTTTAACATGTAAAATTACATTGTTTGCTTAGATGGAATTGTAATTCCACGGAATTACAATTTTCTGTTTCCATGGAATTGAAAACCCTATCCCTCCCCCAAGAATTGCAATTCCAATCTAGATGAGAAGGAAAAAGGTGTTGTATGGACAATCCTACCCTTTCCTCTTTACCAAAAAAGGGAGTTGTTATTATTATCATTATAAAGGCATTTTAGTCTATATATCACTTCTTCCCTCTCAATTTTCATATCTACCAAACACTTCTATTCTTGCCTACCAAATAATGGAACCCTAGATTGTTTTTTTTTTTTTTTTTAACCACTTTTATGCAATAGATATCAAATAAACATTAAAATCTCATATCAACCTCAACTCAAATCCTAAATACGACTACTCACTCATGATTTTAGCAAATAAAGTAATAAAGATATTAAAATAAGACATCATAATAAAAACAAAAAAGAGTAAAGCATTAAACAACTTGTCTTCAAAATATAAGGAATCTACAACTCCTTTTTGAGATTGAATCTTAAAAACATAAGAATCTACGCTTTTAGATAAATTTTAAAAAAAAAAGTGTTTTCTTAGTCTAGGGTTCAAAACCTCAGTCTACACTCTATATTATCTACGCTACTATTCACTCTTCTCTTGGACTCTTTATTTCAAATTTTAAAAAAAAAAAAAAAAAAAAAAAAAAAAAAAAAAACTTTACTAGCAATCAATAATTATTTGTCAGATTTAATTCCAGTAGAGATCCCTTGTGTTTGGTGACAATTCCAAATTTAGTTCCAGACTATTATTTTTGTCATTTAACATCCCTAGACTATTATTTTTGGACATTTTTAGTCCTTTTCATGAATTTTTTTTTTTTTTAGTAAGGGAATTTTTATCTTTTCACATTTTTCTTAGAATTAATTTCACTTTTGGTCCCACAACTTTTGATATTCTATCACTTTTGGTGCACAACTTTAAAATTTTTTAATTTTGATGCCTGACTTTGTTATTTTTATCAGTTTTGGTCCTTTCGGCCAAATTGACAGCGAAATGTTGCTGGATTTTATATTGTTAGGGGTAAAATCGTCATCCCAAGGAAACATCTTCAGTATCTAAACAAAATCACCGTAAAATCATATCTATAGGTGTTTGATGATGAGAATAATGGGGAAGATGGGCAGAAACTAGACAGATCTATGGGATTTATAGTTTCGACCATTGGCAAACTCTTCTTTTCCTCTTAATATGATTTTTTCTTTTGTTTAAATATTGAAGATCTTTCCAGAATGACGATTTTGCACCTAACATATAAAATTCAGAAATATTTTACAGTCAATTTGGCTGGAAGGACCAAAACTGATAAAAATAACAAAGTTATGCACCAAAATTGAAAAAATTTAAAGTTGTGCACCGAAAGTGATAAGAACTCAAAAGTCGTGGGACCAAAAGTGAAATTAATTCTTTTTCTTATGTTATTTTTCTGCTTTCAACCGGTTTATTTGGTTTAGAACTTTACTAAAAACCGGTTGAAAAATATTATTACTAAAAACCGATTGAAAAATATTATTATTAAAAATCAAAGGTTACCTAAAGTTATAAACCAATTAAATCGGAAAAATAATAAAAGAAAAATATGAAGAGACAAAAATGTTCTTACTAAAAATAGAAAAAGTGATGAGAAGGACTAAAAGTGTCCAAAAAATAATAATCTAGAGATATTAAATGACAAAAATAATAATCTAAGACTAAATTTAAAATCAACACCAAAGACAAGGAACCTTTGGTAGGAGTAGCTCTTATTTGTCATGTAAAAAGTAAAGTGGGGCAAATATTCCTATTCCAACATTATTTATATTATGCATCAATCATTTTCTAATTTTTGTCCACATTTAACAGAGCCATAATAGTGACCAACAAAGTAAAACTTAACCAATCATTTCCCACTTATTGGGTGTAGGAGTGCAGGATATGATCTTATCTCACTAGTTTGACTCCATCTGTGTTATATAAACTAATACACAAATATAAGAAGTTAATTACTAGATAACTAATATTATCGTCATTTAAATAAAAATAATTTTTATTTCTCCCAAGGCTGAATACCTAGCCCCAAGACCTAACAGAGTATTTGAAAAAATGTAAATCTTGTCCCAAATATTACTTACTGAAACTAAGTGAGCTAAGCTTGTGTGGGCTAAAATAATTTTTACTATTAGCATGAAAATGCATGCCTGGTCATTGTTATATGTACCAAAATCATTGAAACTTTTCCTATCGTGTTGAACTTTCCTCCTGAGGCATTGCTATTTTGCATGGCCCAGAAGTTGCGACAACACTGCAATTTATTACGTGTGCCATTTCCGACCAGACAGTCATTTTGGTAGCAATTTAAATCGTGCTGTACTGAAGTTCTTCCTCATTATTATCTCTCAATTTCTTGATAAGATTTACTGTTCAAGTCAGGTATGCTCTCAGCAGCTCTCTCATCTATCTTCATTGATAAGTACAAATTTTTGTAATTGGAAACATTAGATTAGATCAATGTTTGTCTAGTTCGAACTAAAAATCGTTGCTATATATAGTCACTGCTGGAAATTATGGAATTTCCGACCACCTGAAAGTGATCTTAAATCAAGTCGAAAGCAAAAAGTGGTCAAAAATAGCAACAAAGGTTTTTCCGGATACCAAAAGTGGTCGGAACAAAGCTTTCGACTTGATTTAAGATCACTTTCAGGTGGTCGGAAATTTCATAATTTCCGGTGATCGAGTTAATTTTTGGTTTAATTTGTTGGAAATTTATGTTTAAAAATTGCAGATAAGGATGTGGTGTGGCAGGTTGCTGTGGCTAGGAACAATCTTGCTGTTGACAATGACTGTTTGCAGCTCACAACGTAGTCTAAGAATTGATGAGGAGAATGGGGTGAAAGTGGAAACTTTGCTATCTCCTAGGTTTGAGTTGGAACCAGGATCTGTTTGTAACAAATTCTTTTATGGTATCGACTTTCCGAGAGGTCATATTGGTGTCCGAGGTTTTGATGCCGAGGTAGTTGATGAGGAAGGGAATTCTATCCCACTTCATGAAACCTATCTTCACCACTGGGTTGTGGGGAAATTAATGATACCCAAAGGTGTTGAAGCTCAAAAGGAGCATTATAATGAGACAGCAACTCTTGTATGGAACTCAGGGGTTTGTGCAGAGCTTCCACAGTATTTTGGGCTTGGATCGGAGACACGAAAGACAGACACACATATCCCGGATGGTTATGGAATTGAAATAGGTAATGTTGAGTTATCTTTTCTCCTAAAGAGCATATTCGCCAAGGTGGAGATTTGTTGCATGTGTTTGTCTCATAAGGATTAAGAATATGAGTTTGTCTCAGGAATAGGAGGGAAAGAGAGATTATATGCTTATAAATATATTGAATGTATCTCATCACCTGGATCACCATCACAAATAATAAAAGAATACTTTCACTCCGGTGGATGTAGGCACATTGCCGAACCACGTAAATCTTGTCTTCTTTACTTTCAGCCACTATTATTTTTCTTGTTCTTGTTTAATCTCAACAGGTAATCCGCCCCCGGGGTTTGGGGAAGGATGGCTGCTGAATGTACATGCGATTGATACTCGGGGCGCAGAGGATAAGATGGGGTGCATCGAGTGCAGGTGTGAGATGTATAATGTGACAGAAGATGAGTATGGGATGCCCATTGGTGATGATTATGTTGGAGGGCTTAGATGTTGCTATGATGGGGGGAGATGCAGAGTGAAAGGAGGGTTTCGGGGCGAAAAGAGAGGCTTATACCTTAAGTACACTGTCACTTATGTTGATTGGAACCCCTCGATTGTGCCTGTCAAAGTTTATCTGTTTGATGTCACGGATACATTGGAATCGTCTGATTCAGTCCGGGGAAGACACCGTTGCCAGGTGATTATATGCCATAATTGCTGTTAGTTGATTGAAATTGTAGTGTTATATGAAGATGGATGATGTATATAGTTGTTGAAGTATGTATCTTTATTCAGATTGAATATCGAGTTGATGCATGTTCTGCTGCTGCTGCTGCGGCCGCTGCTGATGAATGTGTTCATTCCAAAAGCTTAACCGTAAGCTTGCCAAAAGGCGGGGATCTCATCTATGCTGTCGCTCATCAACACGTTGGCGGGGCTGGCTCTACGCTTTTTGGAGAGGTACTCGTTCTGTTTTTTATCCTGCGGCCTTAGTCGACAAAGGGCCACAAGGAAGTAAACCAGCCTAGGTTACCCATAGCTGACTGCTGGCTCGATCAAACCAAGGGGGTCGGGCAAGAACTCGTTAGGTTCTTGGTTCTACTCTTTTTGGAGAGGTACTAGTAATATAACATGTTAGTTCCATTCTAATGGACTGATACAGTGCAATATTAATGCTTTAGGATGGACGGGTTCTGTGCGATTCGTTTCCAATTTATGGGAACGGAACAGAAGCAGGAAATGAAGATGGTTACCTCGTTGGAATGTCAACCTGTTACCCTCAACCTGGCTCGGTCAAGATTGCTCCAATGGAGAAGCTAACTATTATATCGAATTATAGCAATGTCCAAATGCATACCGGGGTCATGGGTTACTATTACATTTTAGTTGCTGAGCCATTGCCGAAATCAAACCCCATCTTTCATTCCCTCGATGTGGTAAGTTCAAACGAAAAACGTTTTAGAATTGTCTAAAATCAGATTATCATGTGAATATGTGATGGACTTTGGGCATATTTATAGTTGTGTTTTGATTGGAATGGTTGGTTTTGCAGGCAGATTTGGTGTAGGTTTTCAAGCTAGGAAGCAATGATCTGATGTGTTCCTCAACTTCTGGTACCCATGCGAATTGAAGCAGATATGATATGATGCTGGTTTGTCTTGTACTGTGGACTACTTAATTAATTAATGGCTCTCAAGAATAAGTGATCATTTTGCAATTTGGTTTGCATTGCATCACATAATTGGGAACCTTAGCTTGCATTGTAATATATATCTGGGCATGTAAGCCCATTTGCCTCAATACCTCATACATACCTATTTGCAAATTATATTCTGGACCAGTATCCACTTTGTATTGTAGACTTTGATACAAAAATACGTCATTATTTTATATAAAATGTCAACTAGCATATCATATTTAATAACATTATTCATTGCACATAGTATGTATTCACAATGAATATAGTGTAAAGGCTAGGGAGAAACTGTACTTACATTCATGAAGAAAGGTTTACATACTATATATAGTAATACAAGAGAGAAGTAGGGAGGAGTTATAACTAAGCTAGTCTACAAGAATAATATTAGAGCATATAAAAGACTAAATGCAATATCAGCCACATGTACGCTTAGCACGCTCCTGCAAGATTGAAGATTCGTCGGGAGACTCCTATCTTAGACTGAAACTGAAGAAACAAGTGACGACCAAGCGGCTTGGTGAGAAGATCAGCCAGCTGAGCAGAAGAGGGAATGTGTTGTACAACCAGCGCACCAGTGGCAACCAAATCCGATCCCAAACAAAAAAGTAGTCCAAAGCCATATGCTTCATGCGAGAGTGGAAGACTGAATTTTTATAAACATACGTGGCGCTCAGGTTGTCACAAAATATGACTGGAGGCTTAACTAGACTCAACATGAGTTCTTGTAACAAGTTTCTAATCCAAAGAACTTCTGCTACGGCATTGGCCAAGGCCCGGTACTCAGCTTCAGTCGACGAACGCGAGACAACAGACTTCTGTCTCGCGGACTTCCAGAAAATGAGGTTATCGCCCAGATACACCAAATATGCGGTAGTAGAACGATCATCAGTAGTGCAACCTCCCTAATCAGAATCAGTGAACACACGTAGTGACAGCGGTTGGCTAGCCCGGAGGAATAGGCAATGGCACACTGTACCTTTGAGGTAGCGAAGAAGCCATTTTGCAGCCTGCCAGTGATGATCCGTAGGTGAGGTGCATGAACTGCAACAGTCGATTGACTGCAAACGCCAAATCAGGCCGCGTGATCACCAAGTATTGCATCACACCTAGCAGGCGACGATACTGAGTAGCATCAGTCATGACATTGGGCGACTGTGACGGTAACAACTTCTCAGAAGCAGCCAGTGGTGTTGAAACATCCTTTGTACCATCCATCTTGAACTGTGTTAGGATATCAGTGATTTACTGGTGTGACAAAAATACTCCTTCAATAGTAGGAATTACCTCAACACCCAGGAAATGGTGTAAGGAGCCGAGGTCTTTGAGAGCAAACTGGGCCGACAAGGTCCTCACAAAGCGATCAAGCCAGGCAGTATCATTCCCTGTCAAGGCTAGGGAAAAACTGTAATTGACATTCATGAAGAAAGGTTTACAAACTATATATAGTAAAATACAAGAGAGGAGAAGTAGGGAGGAGTTATATCTAAGCAAGTCTACAAAAATAATATTAGAGCACATAAAAGACTTAAATGTAAAATCAGCCACATGTAGACTTAACATACAGAAGTTGAGAAACCCTTGTATTATTGAACCATCTACTTTTAATATTGTGTAATGATTAGTGAGGTATTTGGTTGATATTTTTTTTTTTTTAATCTCACTATCATATTTATTAAATTCAAATTCTCTAATAATAATAATAATAATAATAATAATAATAATAATAATAATAATAATAATAATAATAAAAGTCTTTTTTTTTTGAAATAATAAAAGTCATTATCCTCCCCTTTTTTACTTTTTAAACTTTGAAATTAAAAAAGATGAAAAAAATAAAATAAAAATAATCTTTTAAACATTGGACGTAAAATAAGAAAAATATCACACTACAGAACGAAATTTCATGAGTCATAACCCTACCCCAGTTGTTCCCTACCCTTTACACTAGTTGCACATTTAATTCATAAAATAGCTTAAAATTGAAATAAAATTTTGAAAATCAATGACAAACAGAATGTCTGCCCTCTTGTATGCACTACGAATAATATAATTAGAATGACAATAACATATAAGTGGACGTGCCGGAGTGGTTATCGGGCATGACTAGAAATCATGTGGGCTCTGCCCGCGCAGGTTCGAATCCTGCCGTCCACGATTTAGTCTTTACTGGATCCTACTTCAATAAGTGCATAACTTTAACAATGTTTTAGTCTTTACTGGATCCTACCAGTGTGCGTTGATGTTATTTTAAAAAAAGTCTTTATTTATGTAAATTTCTTAAACTTTAAATAGTTTCAGTTACATACATAAACTTTAAAAATGGTGTATAATTTTGATAGAGTAATGTTATAGACGCCTCTAATCTTTCCCTCATTAGATGTCATTTTCTAATTGTACAGCTGACTTTATTACAATGTAGTAGGTTTGAACATGAGACCTCTCATTTGAGAAGCCACAACTATGCCGCTCGATTACAAGGTCTTTGGCTTTATTTATTTTTCCAAAAGGTTGAACCCCAACCCCAAGGGCTCCCCACACCCCGACCCGACAAAACATTTATATACATGTATGTGTATGTGTGAGAGAGAGATAATAACAACAACAACAATAATAATTATTTCTCCATATTATAATAAAAATATATAAATATTCATATTAAAGAGTTATTAATTGAAAACAACTCAGATATAAACAAACATACATGTGTATATGTATGCATAATAATTATATATATATATATATATATATATATATATATATATATATATATATAATTATGTATGCAACTGATATTTTTGGTATTTGTAGTATAAAAGCTATTCCCAAGAGAATAGGAATAGCTAATACCAAGGCCCCTTAAGAATGACTATTCCTTTTACAAAGGAAATAGCTCATTCCTAGGAATGGTATTCCCATGACAAAGTGACCGAATCAAACAATGGAATAAGTCTATTCCAAAGAATGCTATTACATTCCTGATCTATTGCATGAATCAAACACGCCATAAGGGAAATTGTAAAATGGGTAGAAACACGTGCTTTTCGTAGCATTTTCCAATCCCCACGGACAACACCAATAATGGTTTTGTGACTTTTGTCGAGGCCGGGTCTACTATAAATCAGGTATGGAAGTACAAAATTATGGATAAGAAAATACTCCGTAGTTTTATTGCTCAGGGCGCTAAGACCCAAAAGAATGCATACAAAGCTCGAGATATCAGCCCAAAAGATAAAATATGATGTAATAAATAATACAAGCTATAGCCCAAATAGTGGACTAGAAATAATAATGTTGTTGCTAGGAATCGAACCCTAGTGGTAGGACCAAAAACCACCAAGCTAGGGAGGTTATTATGATTCAAGAGATATGATCTTTAAGGGGAGGCAAGGTGTCTTGTATATTGTTGAAGACCTTCTGGATAGTTAACAAATGTAGACATCGGCTTTGCCTTCAAAATTTGCCATACATGTGTCCCCCACTACCTGGATATCAACAATCTCCACACGGGTAAATAAAGCATCCTACCTTCTTGTATGTATGTGATATCTTAAGTGATTTGAGTGCAGTTGATGCTTAGGTTGTTATATACTAGTCACTAGAGGTTGTGGGTTTCTATACCCCCTGGTAGCACTTTTTGTTATTGTTTTGCTCCAGGCTTTCTTCAATTCTTTCCTTAGCCCAATAGATTTCCATTATTCTTATTGGTCGGGCCAACACCTTACCAATGATGTTCGTCGGTGTTTGTCGCCGGAAATTGATCAGAGGTTCGTCAGAACCCTAGTGAATTGCAATTACAAGTCACCAATCAATTTTTGGGCTTCAATGCTCTCCAAAATAATATGTTTATAAGTTAAATTGCAAATTTTGAAAATTTAAGAGGTTAATTAATTTTTGGAATAAGGGTCAAATAGACCACTCAACTGCACACCAAATTGCAATTGGGCCATCGAACTCAAAAAGAATGCAATTGGATCCCTGAACAACGCAAATGCATGCAATTCAATCCAAATTGACCTGTTTACCTAAAAAGGTGGTTACCTAATTTTTTTAAATATTTTTTAAATAATTTTAAATAAAAATAAAAATTTTAATTTAAAAAAAAAAAAAAAAACCATTCGTCTCCGCCGCAGATGAAGAAGAACTGCCGGAGACGAAGGGATGGCTTCGTCTTGGGCCGTCTCCCCAGCCATGGAAACGGCCTGAGACAAAGCCACCTTCGTCTCAGTCCGTCTCCATGGCCAGGGAGACGGCCTGAGAGTTGCCTGCCACTTCGTCTCCGGCGGAGATGAAGTGGTGGCTTCGTCTTTAGCGGAGACGAAGTGGTGGCTTCGTCTTGGGCCGTCTCCCCGGCCATGGAGACGCCCTGAGACGAAGCCACTTTTGTCCATGGCCGTCTCCATGGCCGGAGAGACAGCCTGAGAGTTGCCCGCCGGAGACGAAGTGGCGGTTTCGTCTTGGGCTGTCTCCGCCGGAGACAAAGTGACGGCTTCGTCTTTTGGGCCGTCTCCCCGGCCAGGGAGACGGCCTGAGATGAAGATCCCTTCGTCTCCGGCGGAGATGCCGTAGTTTTTTTTTTTAAAAAAAAAATTATTTAAAAATATAGTTTTAAATTAAATTCGGTAACCGGATCTCCAGGTAAACAGGTTATTTTTGGATAGAATTACATGAGATTGCGTTGTCCAGGGATCTAATTGCATTCTTTTTTAGTTCGATGGTCTAATTGCTATTAAGTGCGCAGTTGAGTGACCTATTTGACCTTTATTCTTTAATTTTTTGAGTAAAACTCAGTGGTGTGTTTGACTTTTATTCAACTATATATAAAAAGTATCTAGCGGATCGAGTTAGTTCTGAGTACACTTATCATTTTCTTAAGACTCAAAATCCGAAAACTAAGAAAGTAGCGTTGATATAAACTCACACAAATGCATGCATAAAGAAATTACTGCAGACTATTTTCTTGCGTGCTCTGAGTTCTTAGTTTTGTGATCTCCCTTGTATATATCATCAGTACTAGCTACTATAGATTGATGCTACACTTTAAATACCTATAATTTATCATTGACCGACTAAATAACATTGATATAAACTCCACATGTACGAAAGCAAACAAAAATGGTGATTATTATTTTATTGCGGCGGAGGACCAGTGGACCACTGGTCCACTACCGCAGTAGCTTCATTTTCCATGTAATTTAAATTCTTGAGTTTTGAAATGCATCAGATCAGAAGGGCTAATTAAGTAACCCCAGAACAAACGACAAATGAAGGAGACGATGATGGCTAAAAGTGTATCCTAGTCCAGACTTAAGACAGGCAATCATCTCTAATTTAATTTCCTCCAAACAAAACCAACTAGGTTTCCACAATCCTTGTGTCTTTTTTTTTTTTTTTTTTTTTAATGATTAATAAGGAAAGCCCGCAGACATTATTAAAAAGTGTGTACAGAATAAATCTCTTCTTGTGACTAAACAAAAAAGACCAAAAACAATAAACCAATCTAAGTTATGCAGGCATAACTATACACTTCAAATCAAGAAGGTCAAAGGGTCACTCTCAACGACCGGATTTTGGGCTGTGCAAGCTGGGCTATAGCACAGGGTCTAAATTTTAGAGGGGCCCTAAATTTTAGTAATCGTTATGCGTTGGACCCGTGTCCAGCATGCTTGCTGGACACGGGTAACAGTGCCGTTAGGCACTGTTATCTCTTTTTTTTTTTTTTTTATAAAAAAATTTCAGACCGCTTCGTTATAGAAGTATATGTTCATAATTTTATTACTATATGTTAATAACTGTACATTTATAAGTCCATAACTGTACGTTCATAACTCTATAACTGTACATTCATAACTCCATAACTGTACATTCATAACTCCATAATTGTACATTCATAATTTTCGAAGCTCTATGTTCACAATTTTAGAGCTCTATGTTCATAATTTTATCACTATATGTTCATAATTGTAAGTTCATAATGTTAGAGCTCTTTGTTCATAATTCGATCAATAACTGTACATTCATAATTCCATAACTGTAGATTCATAATCTCATTACTGTAGATTCATAACTCCATAACTGTAGATTCATAACTCTATAACTGTACATTCATAACTCCATAATTGTACATTCATAATCTTCGAAACTCTATATTCACAATTTTAAAGCTCCATGGTCATAATTTTATCACTATATATGTTCGTAATGTTAGAGCTCCGTGTTCATAATTTCATAATTGCATAACTGTACATTCATAACGGCATAACTGTACATTCATAACGGCATAACTGTACATTCATAATCCAAAAAAAAAAAATATAATGCCGTTAACGGCAAAACGCGCGCGATTTTTTTTTTTAAAACTAAATGACGCGTTTTTTTAAAAAAAACGACGTCGTTTTGGGCCCATTGTGGACACGGGTCCAGGGCATAATTTGCCAAATTTTAGAGGACTTTTCAATTAAACTTTAAAAGCTCCATAGAGAAATGGTAAGAATGTGTGTTTATTGTATTTCAAACCTAGAGGTCAGAGGTTTGAAACTTGTGTACTGCTCCAACTTTGGACATCTACTTATTTTTTTTTTAATTTTTTTGCATTGCGAGTTTACGCACACCACCACTACTATTATTATTATTATTATTATTATTATTATTATTATTATTATTATTATTATTATTATTATTATTATTCCATTATATATCTTTTGGTTATTTTTCTTTGTGCACAGTAACATTTTACCATCTTATTATTATTATAAAAAATTACGATAATAGTTTTAAAGATCGTAATTTTGGTAGGGCTTTATTTATTTATCATAACAAGGTCACAAAAATTTAAAAATTTGCCCTAGTCACTCCTACTGTGAATCAAACATGTAATATTGTGGCCATTAAATTAACAATATGATCAATTTTACAGGAATTTTCCATCGCTTTAACTTTATGGCAGTGAACAGTACAAATCATGGGAATAAACTTTTTTTTTTTAAAAAAAAAAAATGCTTTTAGAGTTTTAATCACAGGCCCAGCCTGCCCCAGTGCATGACAAAATACTATGACGTGCAGTGTAGATTTTTCCAAGAGGTAGGGTGGGTGGTAGTATATAGGGTATCTTTTTGTGTGGGGAAATTTGCCAATAAATTTCTATGCTTTAATTAATTTTTGTAGTTTGTTTGTGTATGCTTTATTGGGTTTTATAACATCTTCACTACGTATGCATTAATATAATATAATATAATATTATTTTCCAAATTACGTACGATAAGTTTTGTATAATCAAGTTGCACACTTGCATGGCGTTGCTAATTAAGAAATTTCTTTTATATTAGTAACGATGTTGCATTGCGATTTTTTATTTAAAACAATAAGTATACAATTGTTAGGATTATTTGTAATAGATTTTGATAAAGTGAAGTGTATGTGTATAAGAACTTTAGATCCTTCATTTTTTATTGTAAAATTAGTTACTAAGTTTCGACAATTGGACTAATCGGAAGGAAATAAACAATTTCGAAAGGAAGCAAGTGGAAGGAGTCTCGCCGGAAGGAAGCTAAGGGGTTCGGTAGAAGCTCAAGAGTAGAAGAAGTCTTGGCAGATCTTCTTCAATGATGAGAAGGAATATCCACTGTTTTCCTAGTATATTGAAGACTTTAAGGATGATCAACATCATTCAAAGAAGAACAAAAAGAGCCGTTTGAGAATGCAACTTGTCTAACACCTAGAAGTCTATGCGGAAGAGGCAGATTGGCAGATTGGTGATACGCAAGAGCAACTTTTTTTTTTTTTTTTTTTTTTTTTACCTTGAAAAGTGCTTATAAGCTAAAATAGGGAAACAATCATTACCCTATGGATAAGCTGCAGAAGTAGTTATCAGATGGCAACGGATTTTGGGAGATTGTGACGTCTTTCTAGACGGCTACCACTTGCTGAGTGACAATGAGAAGATTCAAAAATCAAGTTAGCACTCATCCCTCCTCATCTATAAAAGGAGAACCCGAAGCTAGGAGAGAATTTCTGAATATTTTGTGGTGCATTTATACTTACCTAATATTGAGTGATCGCGCGAGAAGCATTGTCCACACACACACACACACACACACACACACACACACACACACACACACACACACACATACACACACACACACACACACACACACACACACACACGAATTTGATATATTTTCCCGTTTTAATTAGCTTCTAGCTACTGCATAAACTTGGCCCCAAGAAGTTTGTTTATATATCTCTATCATGGCTCATGCCACGTGATGGGGCGCCATGGTTTACAAGAAATTGCTACTTAATTACACCCTAGAAAGTGACGCCGATGGGAAATGCAAAGCACTTGCGTCTGCTCCCACACTTTTATATTACGATAGACCCTCAATTTTCACCTATATATGGGTTTAAATTAATTATTAAATGCAATGCACAAAAGTTAAAAAAAAAAATTAAAAAGCCACTTAGAAATCTGCTATAAATACTGCCTTGAATTTAACAGCCAATAACCACACAATTATTGCTCTAAAACACTCCTCCTCATGGATTGTGTTGATATATGTACTTATATATTGTGTATGCATAGGCCATAGAAGAAGAGGAAGTCCAGCGTTCTCTGAACTCTCTCCCTCAATGGCAAGCTGCCAATTAATTAATTAAAGTTGTTAATTAATTAAAAGGAGTGGAAGACATTGAGGGTTTTGAGTTCATAGAACACTGGCTTTCCCTGTAATTATTTGCTTACTAACTCATTATTTTTCTATCACCCCGACCATCCAAGATTTAAAATCTTTCGTTTTTTGACCACTTCAAAACCTTACAATTTCCGGTCAGGAACAATAGTGAATAAAAGTGAGATTTTCAATCATGGCCTTCAACTCTCTAACTTTTCTTGCAGAGTTCATATATTCCTGTGAGACTGTGAGACACAACATGAATGCACAAGATCTACTACAGGAATGTGCACACACTAAATTACGTATGTATATTGTTGATATCAATCTCAGTGTGCAGGTAAGTTTAAGTTTTTTTTTTTTTTTTTGAAAGCAGGTAAGTTTAAGTTTAATTTGCTGTAAATATTCTTTTTGTTGTATAAAATATAAGAAAATTTTATAGGATGTATAGGCATCATCGAATATTATTGATTGCAAAACTGGTTAACAACTTTTTAAGTTTGTTTGTTTATTGTAAGCATTAATTGAGGTAACAATTGATCATATGAACTAAGATATGGAGCAACGGTAGCAAAGGGCGAGAGGTGACAAGCGGGTTATGAAATTAGTGGAGGTAGGAGATGTGGGACACGTGGTTGTCATTGATGGTGTACACATGGACGGTACAAGTGAGGTCGAAGACAGTATAAAGGGGGAGGGGGGAGATGGTATGGTTAGGACACACCTTGAGAATCGCAGAGACTCATCTGGTTGAGTGGTCTGAGTCTTCTCTCTCCTGCTAGCATATCAGGTTTGATTCCTAGCGGTAATATTATTATTTCTATTTCATTATTAGAGTTGTAACTTGTATTGTTTATTATTTGGGTCGGTGTCTCGGTTTAAGCTTAGTACCCCCGAGCTATTAATATTACTATTTTCCTACCTTAATTTGTACTCACTTGATTTATGGTGGACCCGATCAGACAAAACCATCAAGTATATACTCCGTAATTTATTAATAGTGTATTAGTGTATATACACCATCAATATATCAAATGTCACATATTAGCTCAATGTAAAGTTATAAGGCAATGAAATCTGATTAATCTCTACCCTCAAGGCTATGTTAGAATTCTTTGGGAAATAAAATAAATAAATAAAAGATTGGAACTAGGAATTCAATCATTATACCCTACACCACGGCGCACATAGCACTATGCGCTCCGCGCCTTTCAAAACGACGTCGTTTTGGTAAGTTATGTAATGAGTTGACGCGATTATGTGCATTATAGTATATAATTATGTACATTTTTTTATACAATTATGTACATCCAAAACAGAAAATTTATGTGTATTATATTAAGAATTTATGTGTATTATGTTAAGAGTTTATGTGTATTATGTATTATGTTAGATTATGTGTATTATCTTTTCAAAAAAAAGTATGTGTATTTTGTTATACAATTATGTACATTCTTTTATACAATTATGTACATTTTAGTATACAATTATGTACTATTTTGAACATGAGATTTTTTTTGTAAAGAAAATTAACAGCCGACACGAGATAGCGAAATTTCAAAAAAAAAATTTAAAAATTCGAAACGACGTCATTTTGCACCAGAGCAAGCAATGCAATGCGCGTCCTGGTGTACGATATAAATTGCTCTAGGAATTGCTTTGTAATTATGACAGAGCCCAAATTGTGCATTGTTGTAACCCATTACTTTAGGGGAATGGCCTAAATGCACAATCTAACGTTTTACAAGTTCAGCATCTCATATTCTCATGGGCTAAAAGCCCAATAATTCCAAATTCAGCAATTATACTGTGGACCGCGGTCCACAAAACTTTATGGACCATGGTCCAAAACGGTAGATACTATAGTATATCTAAATTGGCATTGTCCCACGTATTATTTTTATTATATTATCAAATGAAACTGCAATTGAATTGAAATGAAACTGTAGTTGTGTTGAAATGAAACTGAATAACAATTTCACATATTTGAGTGTATATTGTCCAGCGAAACTGTAGTTATATCAAAATGATACTGTAGTACAAGTTGTGTTGAAATAAAACCGCAGTGCATATTTGATGCCTGGACCATAATGCATTGTGGACTAGGTTCCACGTATAATTTGCCTTCCAAATTTTGTTAGTTTCACCAACAAAAGATATGCACTTACAAGTTACAAAATACAAACAACGGGGAATGATAAATAGTTAAATACAATCAGTAATAATCTATTATCATAATTTTATTGGAGTAAGAAAATGAAAAACAAAAAAAAAATAATAAAAAAATAAAAAACAAAAAACAAAAAACATGCTACACTTTTTCTAGATTACGTCAATAAAGAATAAATAATTAAAAAATATCCCTCCTAAAGGCATTCTCGGGCTTATTCTTAATTTTGTTGGTATGGCTTAATTTAGATTCATGTACTTTTTATAATTTTTCTTACTCGTGAGTATGTCTTTTAAAAAAAAAAACAAAAAACAAAAAACATGCACACTATTTACCTAAGAAACATCATTATAATGATGTTGTAACTTAATTGTAAGAATATTAAATGGCTGATATTTATAATTTTAAAAAAATATAAGTATACTTATCATCATTTTTATTTTTATTCTCTATTGATACCAAAAATAAAAATACAAAGGCCCTGTTTGGTAAAATGGCTGTTAGCTGACAGCTGTTTGCTGTTAGCTGATTGTGTTGATTAGAGGGTATAAATACTTGATAACATTAGCTGATTGTAGAAAAGTGTTTGGTAAATTAGCTGTTAGCTGATAGCTGTTTGGTATAATTTCTTTTCTCAAAAAGCTAATTGAAAAAGTTGCTACGAGTAGCTTTTTTAATTTTAGCCTTTTGGAGTTGCAAAAAGCTAATTAACCAAACATTTATATTGATATTTGAACTAAATCAAACAATTAATAGTTGTCAAATAAGCCAAAATTGGCCTATAGGCCAATTTTTTACCAAACAGGGCCAAAGTCAAATCACATTTTATTCATTTATTTTTCTAATAAAATTATGATATGTGAAGAAATTAATACGGAGTACTTCATAAAATCACACTTATGCTTTTCTCAACAAGAATAAAATAAGGATGGAAATTAATTAAATCCTTTGAACCCTTTGCAAAAAAGTTGTGTGTTAAACTCATTTTCATGTCTATGCTCGACCAAAAGCAAGTGGGAGTCAAAATTCCTCTTTATAATTATAATTTAAAAATAAAATTTTTAAAAAAAAAAGTATTAATCCATGGAGCCAATCCCTGATTCGCTCGTCTAATGTTTTTCAAAGTCAAATTCCCCTAGGAAAAAGAAAACAAAAATAACAAAAGAAAATAAAAAAGGGGGTTTGCAGCATAGTTTCCACTAATATAAAATGAAAGACTAGTAGCCAACAATTCCACAATACTATTTCTATAATATAATTATGGGTAAGATTCTCATGCGTTTGTGCGGTTACGTATCATTATATACACATAAATGTACCATAAAGTGTTCGAAATGCACTATTAGGTGTGTGGTACATTTTTATTAGTGGTTGATATATTTGTACATTTTATTCTAGTACATTTTCGAACAGTGTGTGATACATTTATGCATACTTAATTGTGTAATCTGTACCAACCGCACGAAAATTCCTGTCTTTGAACCAGTATCATATAATTATTTAATTAATAATCAGAAAATGCTGTCTTTTTTTTTTTTTTTGTGCGCAAAATGGTGTCCTTGCGTATACACCATAGAGCACTTCTGTGGCGCTGTAACCAAAGAAAAACCACTTTATATGTTGTTGACATTTACCTTTGACTATGTCCAACACAACCCCGGCCTCAAAACGTCGCTATACATTAAATTTGACTCTTACTCACATTTTTCATTTCAAATCTTTTTGTTTTGTCAACTTCACAACATTTTTAATTAAACTATATTTAATATGATTTTTGAATATTTTTAAGAGATTGACTGATGATACATATGTTGTTTTTGCATTGAGTATTGTGTAAATAATTGTTTATAGCATTTGATCAATATAATTTAAACAGCATACATGATTACTTGATTTTTTTTTCTAGTACCGTTGTTGCATGAAAACGGGAAAATGGGAAAACGGCATTTTCAAAAATTATGGAAACAAAATGTGAGAACATGGATATATAAAAATATATAGGTATATATTTTTAATCATATATATATATATATATATATATATATATATATATATATATATATATAGTTGCTTCCCGTGCGGTTGTGCGGTGGAATAATGTGTGTGAGGTTTATACTTAATGTGCGTGAGTGTTGTGCTTAATGTGCCTAAGATTTGCGTGATGTTAATATGCGTGAGTTTTGTACTTAATGTGCCTGAGTATTGTGCTTAATATGCGTGAGATTTGTGCTAAATGTACGTGAGTAGTTCAGAATTACGATCTCAGAAAGAAGCAGAACAGAAAACTCATGCACATTAACGCCCAAGCTTCTTGTTACTTATTCCTTCAATTTGTCCATGGATTCTGGATTATCAGCTATCTTCAATACAGTTAAATGTTTATATATATGACTCACGCACAGCAAAATTTGCACACTAGCTAAATGTGAATTTCTGTTGTATTATCATCATAATTCTTAATCACCATAGCTCGCATCTGCATCATCATCATCAAGGAAGGGGGCAATGGCTACTGGGGATGGGGAAGAAGCTGATATCCATATTTTCTGCTGCATTTTACACATTCACGTACATTAAGTACAAATCTCAGGCACATTAAACACAACACTCACGCAGATTGAGTACAAATCTCACGCACATTAAAATGTCACCACATTTTTTCCATTAGTGCACTATAGTCTACCGGTCAGCACTTTAATTTGTGGTACACCACATGTCACTCAAAAGTGCACAACGGAGCACTCATAAGTGCACCACACCCCAACACTTTCCACCGAGCACTCATAAGTACACCACACCCCAACACTTAGTGCACTACCGAAATATACATATGGTGATGGAAATTACAAAAATGTTACTGCGTTTCTTCCCATTAGTGCAGTAGACAAAATTTCCCAGAAACGAGGAAATAGTACCATTTTTTTAATGCTACTGACTCTATTACATCCTCTCATATGGGAGAAGTCACTACATGCCGAGCACAAGATATTTGGCATTTTTGTCTTATTTAGTTAAATTAGTTTTTAAGTATTTTTAAAAAATCAAGCACAAAAGTAATAATTGTGGA